>NC_142082.1:58192124-58552957 GCF_054644295.1 Miniopterus natalensis | reverse complement strand
GCAGGTGGATTGCACAATGGAGAAAAAATATACATGGAGATGTTTTCTTTTCTTTTTTTTTTTCCTAATTTCTCTCACAAATTTGCCTGAAAACCTCTGTCAAGGGACTACATAGCAGAACAATGGTGTGGAAAGCTAAAATTCTAGAAGAACCTGATCTCCCTGGCCAGAGGTACCAGTAAATGTAGGTCTTGATAACCAGAGAGTATGGGGAAAATCTCAGAGAAGAGAGATCTGAAGAAGGAGATTCCCTGGTTTTGTATGTTTTCCCAAAAAAGCCTGAGACTCACCTCAGCTGTGTATGTGAGTGATAGACCCAAGGAGGCATACCAAGGCTTTGAAACTGAACTAATATTTAAAACATCACTCAAGTCTTTGACAAATTCCTGAGTGGAGAATGTGATGAACCAAAGCAGCATAAAAGGGGCTTGATAGCAAACAGTTCTCACAGAAGGGAAGATAGAATTTGTGATCTGAAGGTAAATTGCTTGAGTGTCTGATAAAACAAGTGAAAAAACAAAAGCTAAACAAAATCAACATTTTTTGCAGGACCCAGATTCCATACAATCTAATAGTTGAAATTTTGGGAAATAAATCAAAATTTCTTGACATACAAAGAACCAGGAAAATATGACCAATTTTGAAGGGAAATAAACAAGATATCAATCCTCGGGTGACTCAGAATTTAAAATTACCAAAAAAAGGTTTAAAAAAAAAAATTGATCGATTTTTAGAAAGAGAGAGAAACATTGATTTGTTGTTCCACTTATTTATGTATTCTTTGGTTGTTGTGTGCGTTTTTTTTTTAGAGAGAGAGAGAAGAAAGGAGAGAGAGAAAGAGAGAGAAACATTGATTTGTTGCTCTACCCACAACCTTGGTGTATCAGGATGATGTTCTAACCAACTGATCCACCCAGCAAGGGCCCACAAAAAAATTTAAAGTAACCATGTTCCATAAGTTAAAGATAAATACAAATGAAATTAATGAAAAGATACCTGTTCTCAGAAGAGATCTAGAAACTATGAGGAAGAATATGGACATTCCTCATGAAATTAAAACTAAAACTACCATATGACCCAGCAATCCTTTTTTTAAATTTAAATTTTCCATATTTACATGGAAATGATAAATGAGAATAAAAATTTTTTGTTGGCATATTTTCTAGGTAAACTTTAGACTGGTCTTTCCAGATTTTCTAACAAAAATGTTTATTAAAATTTTAATTGTAATTACTTTAAACTTAGGAATGGGTTTAGAAATAATTGAGACATTTACTATAATCTCCATTCTTTAAGTTTTCATTCAGCAAAGTTTCCACTTGTATGCCTAGAAGAGTGTGCATATTTGTGTCTGTTTGCTCATACTGTGTGTATTGCATAGTTTTTATTCACACATGCCATCTCACTCCATTTCTAGAAATAATTTAAGATATATAAATATGTTCAACAAAGGTGAAATAAAATATTTTAAAAGTATACATTGTTAAAGTTATGTTTGTCTAAAGTACCACATACGTAATATATCACATGTCTTTATGATACACAACATTTCTTAATATGAAGCAGTACAGTCATAGAAGATTCTGGTCCTAGCTTATTCAGGGGAATTTTAAATCCACCCCTACTACTCATTGTAATTTTTAGCAAAATATTTAAATTCTCTAAGACATTTTTTGATTTATGAAATGGGAATAATAAAAGTTGTGAGAATTATTATGGCACCATAATTCTTGCAGGAGAATTAAATGAAATCAATAATGTAAAAAGTTAGAGAAGGAACGGTCAACAGAGTTTAGCTATTGGTATTATTACTGGTTTATTTCTCTAAATATATCCTTTTGTCTCTGCATTTTCTATTGGAACATGAGCCTCCATCTCTCCCTTTCTGATACCATCATTTAATCCTATTTTCTGACTCAGTGAGGGAGCTGTGGCTTGAATAAAACCAGTGCAGTAAGGTCTTGGCCATTCATTGGAAAAGGATTACAATTTATACCTTTTACCTGAAAATGAATGGAAAAATTATATTATATAACATGATTTAAAATGTGCAGAAGATTAAAATATGTCAGTTTTCAAGGAAAACCTAAGTATTGCTATGGCTGAAGGCAGATTTGCGTGTGCTTGTGCGTGTGTGATAATGTAGAACAAAGCATATAACTTGGCAAACAGTGTCTTCAACAACATCCATTCATTCTGCAGCACAGCAAGGGGTTTCTTAAAACTATTTCTTAAAAATTCCATCTATGCAGACTGTTATAGTGACAATAGAGAAATCAATAAAAGTAATTCTAAAAGAACCACAAAGCACGTAATTCCAGTATTTAGCTCCTTGCTGATATAACTTGGCTCAGGGTAGTTTTGTCCCTTTTCCATGTAGTTTCCAACATTTTTGTTGAAGTTATTTCTTGATTGTCTGTATTTATTCTTAACTTTTTTAAAGTATATATTTTTAAATATGTTTTTATTGATTTCAGAGAGAGGAAGGGAGAGGGAGAGAGGGAGAGAAACATCAATGATGAGAGCGAGTCATTGATGGGCTGCCTCCTGCACGCCCCCTACTGGGGATCGAGCCTATAACCTTGGCTGACCGGGAATGGAACCATGACCTCCTGGTTCAGGGGTTGACGCTCAACCACTGAGCCACACTATCCGGGTTATTTAATTTAATTTAATTTAATTTTATAATTTATTTTATTTTTCTATCACCATTTATCTCCTCTATGCCCTCTTCCACCTCCACCCACACTCCTCCCTATGTGTATTTTTTAATTGAGGTATAATTGACATATAACATTGGATTAGTTTCAGGTGTGTACCATAATAATTAGATATTTGTATTCATTGCAAAATGATCACCACAATTATTCTAGTTACTGTTACCGTATAATAGTACTAATTATTTTTTTTGTAATAAGAATTTTTAAGATTTACTCTCTTAGTAACTCTCAAATATACAATACAGTATTGTGGACTATAGTTACCACGTGGTAAGTTACATTCCCATGACCAATTTATTTTATAACTGGAAGTTTACACCACTCAAACCCCTTCATCCATTTCACTCATTATCCAACTCTCCTCCACTCTGGCAACCACCAATCTCTTCTCTGTATCTATTAGATTTGTTTTAGCTTTTATTTTATTTATTTATTTATTTATTTATTTATTTATTTATTTATTTATTTATTTATTTTTATTGACTTTTGAGAGAGAAACATCAATGTAAGAGGGAAACATCAATTGCTTGCCACCTGCACATGCCCCAAGCAAGGGTCAAACCTGAAACCTGGGTATGTACCCTGATCAGGAATAGAACCAGCTACCTTTTAGTGTATGGGATGATGCTCAACCCAACTGAGCCACAGTGGCCAGGGCTGTTTTGTCTTTTAGATTATACATGCAAGTGAAATCATATGCCTTTGTCTTTCTTTGAGGTAGGTTTTCAGAGATGAGTTTTTTAGGCAAAGAAAAAAATATGCCTCTTGGCATAGAGTAGCATTTTACTTAATCATCTGAAAAAAAATACACAAAGATTTTGCACTAAACATTTAAGAATTATATCAAGTTAGTGATATGACACATATAGTAGCTATAGAATTTGGGATACACCTTGAAAATAGAGAAACAAAATTAAGGTGTTATACAGTTCAGATACATGTATTCAAAATAAAACTATGGGGAGATTTCATTGGAATATAATCTTTACATACTCAATTTAGCTAAATTTTTTTAAAAACTTTTTACTGAAATATAATATCCATGTAGAAACATGCATATATCATCACTGTAAGAGTGGAGAATTTTTTACTAACTGAACACACTCACATAGCCAGCACTCAGATCAAGAACATATCACTATCAGCATTTCTGAAACACATTGGGAGCCTTTCCCATTGTACCTTAACGTCACTATTCAATTCCGCATGCATGCTGTTATCCAGCCTTCTAGTATGGGTTGATTTTACATTTATATTTTTACTTAATACAAAAGAAATCAGACAAGATATATATGTATTCTGTATGTGGCGTCTTTTACAAAACATTTGGTTTTTGAAATTAAACCATATTATTAAATATAGCAGCAGATGGTTTATCCTGATTGTTGTATAGTATTTCATTCTATAATTTATTCATCATTTCCATTCTCAATAGGAATTTATGCAGTTTTAAGCTTGAAGCTACTTAGAATGGTGCTGCTATAAACATTTAGTACTTATTTTTTTGGTTAACATATGTATGCATTTCTGTTGGAAATATACCTAGAAGTGAAATTGCTACATTATGGGGTGTACATATGGTCACATTAATTTGACCTTTTGCTTCAGGTTCAGGCTGAATTTGTGGAAATGGAGGTTGTAAGAGTTTGGACAGAAGGTGGTCAGGAGATCAATACTGACTGACACTTCACTCTCCACCTCTAATTTCCTTGCAAAATGAAGTAACTATTTCTGCATGTTGCGTTATCTTCCAAGGGACTACTTAGCCTACACAAAATTAGTCTTCTGACTGGTCCATTTTACGAATGCAGTTTACAATATCAGATGGTCCTCAAATGGGATAAGCCCACTCTCTCCCCACCCCATCTGCCACTGTACCAAAAACCATACTGTTTCTACAGATATAATAAATATGAACCCAGATGTTGAACTCTATTTCAATGTGCATTGGGAAATAAACTGTGCAGAGAAATAAAAGTAACATGAAAATATTGTTGAACTTAAACTGAGAAAAATAAGCACCATATTGCTTTCTTCTAAAGTATAATGAAGCAGTCTTTTAGAAATGATCCGATTTATTTGTACATAGGACATCACCATATTTGCAGGGTGTATTTCTAAAACGGAGCCCCAGAAAAGTTTCAGTTTGTGTTTTTTTAAAGATACATGTTTAGAATAAGCTTTATAGATATGTGATGTTGTATGTAGCCACATTGGTAAATAACTAGCAAGGTAACAGATGTGAGGGAGGGAAGGATAAGGCCAGATAACAAGGAAGATGCAACAATGAAGTCAACTGGAAAAGTGTCACAGAGTCTTAGAAAAACAGCATGTTGTTAGAATTAATAATTGTTGCTCACCCCTACATTGTGTATTGGTAGATTTCATTACCAAACAAAAGCAACATCTGCTCACAAAAATTGCGAAATCAGCTGGAGAAAGTACACTGCAATAAATGGCTGGGACACAGAACAGCATGTGCTTTCTAAAAGAGGGATCAAGTGCAAGGGGTGTAGGATAGGAGGTGATGGTAGAGCCCAGGGGTGGGAGTAAATATATTTACAACTTTGTGGGCAAGTATGTAAAATGCTGATGGGAGCGAAGTCATGGACAGCTGAGAATGACAATGTAGAGGAAGGGATTTTATCTTTAGACCTCAGGAGAAGAAATTTGGAGTTTAGACTAAGGAGAACACTGTGAGATATAAAAATATTTCTAAGAATAAATGTGGAGTTCAGTCTCAAAGCCTGACCCTCCAGTTGGAGGGGAAAGTACATTGAAAACCTGAAGCTAGAGGGGGAGAAACAGAGGTGAATGTCTTGTCAACCATAAAACAATCATATAAAATGAAACAAATTGATAAATGACCTGTGTGTTTTTTAAATGCATATGAAGCCAATATTTCTAGGGCACTTCTGGTCAATATTAGTTGATTAGAGGTTGAACAGGAAGATGATGATATGAAAGTAGTAAGAAATATATGTGTGGTAATGAGGTAAGAAAATGATTTTTATGATTACCAATTATTACACTAATGAGGAAATTAATCAAATACAGGAAACGTAATTGGAAAACTGATGAGTGAACATGATTGACTATATTACTTGGGGAATAAGTTGAGGTACAGAATAGGAGGTTTTTATATGTTTAGTATTAGAAGCTTATCCTGAATGTCTGCCTTTAGGAAGATACGATAGAAAAAAGACAATTGCCAAGAAGTAAATGCTGATTTTTCTGGATAATTTCAAGGTTTCTTACTGGTAGCCTAACATGTACTGGTAAATGCCATTTTCTTTATGTTATATAAAATATTGACTGTTTCTTTGTGTTTTAATCAACTGCATCCTAACATAAGCTCTTTGAAGGAAAGAAAGTTATTATGCTTAGGATGTGGCATACTATTTCATAAAAACCAGATTACCTTGCAAGAAACACAATTCCACTGAAGCTGACAAGTAAAATTTTGTTATAAGGCCACGAGATCATCTCAAAGAACCTAAGGGAAAGAACATCCTAGTAATATCCAGTAATATTTTGTATATCAGTAATATGCTAGAACCAGGGCCTGACAAAATTTTAATGTTCTCTGTATCTGTCAACACTGCTTACCTACATTTATTCCTAATTCTTATCTTACTCTTTGCAGAACAGCTTTCTCTATCTCTCCAGTCCTCACAGTGAAACATAGTGCTCCTGAGTTTCCATGTTACAGGGCATTCCTCCCAGGAGAGACGAAGTGCACCTTTGGTAATACCAATTTGAATTTCCAAGAAGGAGTAACTGTATGAATAAATTTGATATAGGTGCCCAATTCTGAACCAATCAGCTGCAGCCAGGGGTGCAGCAACAGATGGTTCCAGCATGATGCCTGCCCAAAGGACAAACATTTACAAAAGAAAGGACAATTGTTCTGAGACCCCTACAGTGACCTACAGTTCTCACTGTGGATGTGTTAAATGAATAATAAGAATGTCACATTCAGTCATTCTCAAGCTACTCATGTATTCCTCCAGGCCAGACATTCTTTGTAGCTGAGCTATTTTAAGAAAAACTATTAGATTTAGCAAAAGAGCCAAAATTATTTAGGATTAGAGGAGACCACTAGAATTTTCTTTTATTGTCTAACTATACTATTTGACAGAAGAGTTAGATGCTTATGTGTTCAAATTCCATCTCTTTTACTTGTTAGTTTTACATGCTTTATTCTTCAAAAAGATAAATTTTACTCGCTTGTAAAATGGGAATAATAATAATTATTTCTTAGCTTTGTGGGTAGATAAAACAAGACATTTTCTGAAAAGTGCTTAACATAGTGTCTATCATAGAGCAAGCATGCTATTAGTATTTTATTGTTCTTATTTACTTTATTCTTTTTATTAGGCAGTTGTCTTAGTTTTCTTTTGGTGTTGTAGCAGATATCACAAACTTTGTGGCTTAAAACAACACAAATTCATTGTCTTACAGGAGATTAGAAGTCTGAAATAGGTTTTATTGAGTTCAAATCAAACTGTCAGCAGATCTGCATTCCTCCTGAGGGCTTCAGGAGACAGACAGTCTGTTTTCCAGGTTCTAGGGGCCAGCCAACAGAGTGTCCTGACTCACTACTGTTCTCTCCATCATCAAAGCCAGCAGTGTGGCATCTTCAAATTTCTCTTTCTGATTCTGACATGCCTGCCCCCCTCTTATACAAACCTCTGTGATTAAATTGGGCCCACTTGGATAACCTAGGATAACCCCTCCCCCCCCACTCCCAGCTAAGATTCTTAGTCACTTTTGCTGTGTAAGGTCAAGTATTCTCAGGTACAAGTATTAAGATGTGGACATCTCTGGGTAGCTATTATCTTGCCTACCACAACAATAATGCTCCTTCTTGAGAGTAAGTCTCTATTTTACAAAACTTACTCCATGAAGAGGTCATTCATAAATTTTTGGTCTACAAGTTCATTTCCTAACTAAAGAGAATATAGTAACTGAAGAAGAGATACTAACAAATAAATTCAGGTCTATGGAACTATTGATCTGGCATTAGACTATTATGAAAACATTTCTCATATATATTCATGAGAGCCTTTGATATTATGTTAATGTATACAAAACAAACTATAGGGAGGTATATCATGTTGCAGAAAATATTATTCCAAACAGTTATAAGTTGTTCTTTATAACCTACTGGTGTATGGAATTAAATGACCAATGACCTATATTGCTTAAAGCAGATAAAATTCCTTGACCAGATATAAACAATAAAAAAATATTCTAGACATATTGCCAACACATAATTTTAAATTTTACTTAATTCTGTGAAAAATACATTTAAGTTGAAAGAGAGAGAGAGTACTTAGGAACCCTAGTTTATTAGTTCCAGAATTGCCTAGCCTATATGAACAAATATGTAACTTCCAGCAATGTTTTTCCTTCCTATTGTGTTACGTAACATGTAGACAAATTTTGTTCTTGATCAAAGAAAACAGACTTTCTGCCTAGCCCCTTGCAACTGAGGAAATCCTTTCTAACTGCTGTTAGATTCCAAAGCAAGATTTTTATTTAAATTCATTATTAAAATAAAATATATAGTTCTACAATAAATTGTTAGTTTGGTATGACTTCTTTCAATGTTTTATGAGCTGATTCTAAATGTTCACTCAGACTTTGGAAAAACCATTATTAGTCAAAGGATGTTTCTTATTGCACCACAAGTGTCTAGAATTTCATCTTTATCAGGCCTCTCACCTTAGCCAAATTCTGACTGACTTTAAAGCTTAAGCTAAAAGCTAGTTTGATTTCGGTTAATCTTGATTTATTTGAAAGATTATTGATTTTTCTGACTGTGCGACTTTTGTTTTGTTTCCAATTTTGACCGTGCTTTTGGATGGCTTTCTCCCCAAAAGCACTCCATAAAATGAAGTTGTGGTAAAAAAAAGCCTTGCTTTAAGGTTACCTGGTGCTGTACCCACATGACATTTGCTTTAAGAGAGCTCTGTGAGAAATAAACAGCTTTGCCAAAAGGAAAATATCGTTTGAAAAAGGGGGGGGGGGATCTTGCCACTGAAGATAAGCAAAAAAGATAATGAATGCTATAATCTCCAAAAATTACTGCTCCATTTGTCAATGTTTATATGTCAGATGAAGGAATAGATTAAAATTACCTACTTTTTTATATGCACAAAAATGCCAAATTAAGTCCCCATTTTCTTGTGCTAAAACTTGATTAAGCTCTTCTGGACATACCCTTTTTTGAAGGTTAAAGAGGCAAATAAATAATGGGTGAAAGGAATATGTTTGATGACCTGGACAATTGCAATGAATGAATACACAATAATACATCATTTATTAAATCAACTGATATAAAATATGAAAATCCATTTTGATTAAGAGGCCAAATAATAGTGCTTACCTAAGAATTTAATTTCTGAGTAGGCAACTTAATCACCTAGTAACAAAAAATTATAAATCATGTTTTATTGATAATTCAATTCTCAATTTTTGGCCTACACAGTGCCAGATCCTGGGAATAAATTTGTACAGGAGATTGAGTAGGTCCCTTTCCACATGAACTATAAATTTCATTGGAGAAAATGAACAATACACCATGAAATTCAAATATGATTGTTATGAAAGCAGTGAAAAAGAGTGTTTTGGGACCACATGGTAAAACAATCTAACCTATTATTTTTACTTCATTGCCATTTAAATTTTTTAGTGTGATCTCAAAAAAGTAGAATGCTCATCATTTCCTTTGTTCCTTTCTTCCTTCTTTCCTTTTTTTCTTCCATCTCTCTTTTCAAAATATCGATTCTCCTTCCCTTACATAAATATCTAAGTAAAATATGTGCTCACCTTTTTCTGCTAGAAATGGCCTCATAACAGTGAACATAATGAAACAGCCTGGCACTCCTAAAAAATAAAGCAGGATATACAAATATTGAAGAAACAACCATTTGAATGATTAATTAATTAATTGCTATCAATAACATCTTTGAATGAGAATTACAAATTGCTATGAGAGAGGAACCTAATTAGTCTGGAGGTGGTATTAGATAATTTGTTTTATAGGAGCTGACGCTTAAATTGAGATTTTTAAAGAACAGGTGGATACTAGACTTCAAATTGTACTACAAAGCCACTCTAATCAAAACGACCTGGTATTGGTACAACAACAGGCATATAGATCAATGGAACAGAACAGAGACCTCAGAAATAGACCCATGCCATTATGGTCAGTTAATATTTGACAAAGGAGGCAAGAGTATCCAATGGAGTAAAGACAGTCTCTTCAGTAAGTGGTGGCGGGAAAACTGGACAGATACATGCAAAGAAATGAAATTAGGCCACTAACTTTCACCATACACAAAAATAAATTCAAAATGGATAAAAGACTTAAATGTAAGTCACAAAACCATAAAAATCCTGGAAGAAAACATAGGCAGTAAAGTCACAGACATCCCACGTAGTGGACTTTTCACTGATACGTCTCCTAGGGCAAGAGAAACAAAGGAAAAAATGAACATATGGCACTACATCAAACTGAAAAGCTTCTGCACAGCAAAAGAAAACAGCCTCAAAATACAAAGGAACCCCAGGGTCTGGGAAAACATATTTGCCAAGGATGTATCTGATAAGGGGCTAATTTCCAAAGTGTACAAAGAACTCATATTACTCAGCAGGAGGAAGACAAACAACCCAATTAAGAAATGGGCAAAGGACTTGAATAGACACTTCTCCAAAGAGGACATACAGATGGCCAAGAGACACATGAGAAAATGCTCAACTTTGCTAATCATCAGAGAGATGCAGATTAAAACTACAATGAGGTATCACTTCACACCTGTCAGAATGGCTGCCATCAACAAATCAACAAACGTTGTGCTGGTGAGGGTGTGGAGAAAGGGGAGCCCTAGTACACTGCTGGTGGGAATGCAGACTGGTGCAGCCACTATAAAAAACAATATGGAGGTTCCTCAAAAAATTAGAAATGGAGCTGCCTTTTGACCCAGTGATTCCACTCCTAGGAATATATCCTAAGAATCCTGAAACATTCATCAGAAAGAATATATGCACCCCTATGTTCATAGCAGCACAGTTTACAATAGCTAAGATCTGGAAACAGCCCAAGTGCCCATCAGTAGATGAGTGGATAAAAAAGCTGTGGGACATTTACACCATGGAATACTACACAGCTGTAAAGAAGAAGAATCTCGTACCCTTTGGGACAGTATGGATGGACCTGGAGAATATCATGCTAAGTGAAATAAGCCAGGCAGAGAAAGACAAACATCACATGATCTCTCTTATATGTGGAATCTAAGAACTTAATAAACTGATGAACAGAATAGATTCAATGACATGGAAGCATAGATCAGACTGACAAACGTCAGAGGGATGGAGGAGGGCGGGTGGGTGGAGGGGGAGAGAGTAACCAAAGAATTTATATACATATATGCACAACCCAAGGACACGGACAGTGGTGGGGACAGGGACTGGGGAGAGAGATGGGACGGGGTGGAATGGGTCATTGGGGAGAAAAAGGGACATCTGTAATATTTTAAACAAAAATTAAAAAAAATAAAGTGATTAGTGACAGGTAAAGAAAAATAAATAAATAAAAAACAAGTGAAAAAATATTTTTCAGCATATGTGAAGGCTTTAACCTAGGAAGGAGTTTGAAGAATTAAAGGAGGCTACTGCAAAGGAGAGTTTGGATCAAGAAGAGAATAGAAAGGTACTTCAGAGATACATGAACATTTTATAGATGAGAACACTAAGCACTAAAGAGCCAATTTAATATAGCATTTTATCATGTCGTAATAAATGACAAGGTTAGAGATGGAGCCTAGAGTTCGATTGTAGAAAATGTGGTGACTATTAACATGCAATACCTCTCTCTCATGGGGAGGCACTCAGGCATTTGGTAATGGCTCATCTTCAGACATAGATCTTTTTAAATACAAATCTTATTCCCCTTGCCAGTGAATGATTAAGGGTCCCTGGCCAAAGTCAATCACTGCGTAGCTTTCCTCTATTAATAAAGAGTGCACATACGACCCAAATTGACCCAATAAGCCATGAAGAAAAAAATATGTCTTCCTCTTTCTCTGGACATTTCATGTGCTAATAATAGACCTAGAACTACTGCAGCCATCACAGAGAGGATGCCAAACCAAGAGAATCTCAAAAAAAATGGCATTGGAGAAATAGAATTAAGTCAATCTCACACCCACAACACCTCTAGACTTTCAGGTACGTAGACCACTACCTGGAAGTATTTTTAGTTATTGAAAGCATAGAAACTGGTGATGGCATGAAGAAAATGATGCTTTAGGAGAAAGCATCATTTAGAAAAATGATGATTAGCCAATCTGGTGACAGTAAGAAAATATTAAGGTTTATTTGTACCTATCTATATGTTTATAGGCTTTTATAAGATTCTGATTTGTAAAACAATATAAAAATGCTATATATTTTTATAGACTTATTATTTAAAGTGTTTTTAGTCTTCACGTATTTTTATAGAGTTCAGTTTGTCTAAGCAGGATCTTGTAGGGGATGATAAGATTGGTGGAAATATCGAGAATCAATAACTGTTTATCTTTGATTATAAGGTACAGATATTCAATTATGTTAGTTTATCATAGGCTGATGGCTAGAATATAATCATATGGTATCAAATCACAAGAACAAAATTGGACCCTCATCTAACATCATACACAAAAATCAACTCAAAATGAATTAAAGACTTAAATATAGGACCTAAAACCATAAAACTCCTAGAAGAAAACATAGGAAAAAATTCTTAATATTGATCTTTATAATAATTTCTTGGATATAACACCAGAGCACAGGCAACAAAAGCCAAAAAAAAAAAATACACACACAAAAACAGCTAGGACTACATTAAACTAAAAACTTCCTTACAGCAAAGGAAACAGTAAACAAAATAAGACTGGCAACCTATGAAATGGGAGAAAATATTTGCAAGCCATATATCTGATAATGGGTTAATATTTAATATATTTAAGGAACACTTACAACTCAATAGCAATAAAACTAAATAACCCAATAAAAATGGGCAAAAGAACTGAATAGACATTTCTCCAAAGAAGATACACAATGGCCAACAGTTATATTCAAAGGGGCTCAACATCAGTAATCATCAATCAGAAATACAAATCAAGCCCTGCCAGGCGGGGCTCAGCGGTTGAGCATCGACCTAGGATCCAGGCGATCGGGGTTTGATTCCCGGTCAGGGCACATGCCCGGGTTGTGGGCTAGGCAGCCGATCAACGATTCTCTTATCATTGATGTTTCTATCTCTCTCTCTCCCCGACTTCTTTCCTCTCTCTGAAATCAATAAAGATATATTTTAAAAAAAAGAAAAGAAATACAAATCAAAACCACAACTAGATATCACCTAGGATGATCTTATCAAAAAACCCAAAACATAACAACTTTTGGAGATTATGTGGAGAAAAGGCAATCCTCATACACTGTTGGTGGGAATATAAATTGGTGCAGCCACTATGAAAAATATTATTCGACCTTAAGAAAGAAGAAAACCTTGCCATTTGTGAAAACATGGATGAACCTGGAAGATATGATGCTAAATGAAATAAGCCAGACACAGAAGGACAATACTACATGACACTATACAATGACTCTAAAATACTAAAAATTGTAGAAGCAGAAAGTGGAATGGCAGGTGTCAGGAGCTGGAGAGTGGAGGAAATGAGAAGTTATTGTTTAAAGGGTAGAAAGTTTCCAAAATACAAGATGAATAAGTCCTAGAGACCCATAGTACAGCTTATTGCCTAGAGTTAAAAATAATATACTGTTACTTTAAAAACTTGCTAGGAGGGTGGAGTTTATGCTTAGTGTTCTTATCATCATTATCATCATTATAAATAAGAGGGTGAGAATAACTATTTGTAAATGATAAGTAAGCTTATCATATAACTTGTGGTGATGATTTCATAGGTATATTATCTCCAAAATCATCAAGTTGCATACTTTCAATATGTACAGCTTTTTTAAGTAAAAAAAATATTTTTCTTATTTATTCTTCTGCTTCAGTGACTGATATCTCACAACTTTGCTGGTTTCTGCTGCATGAATCAAAAGTTAATATTTTCAGTTTCTTGAACTCATTTCTGGCAATCTGTTCTAATTTCACTCTCTACCCAGGAAACTTCATTTAAATTGATTTAGTATTAAATTTGTTCTTTAAAACTTAACATTTTCCTGGACATCTTGAATGCTATTATGATCATTAACTATCTATGTTTTATAGGTATCTCAGCTTTCACAAACCTCAAATGATTTTTGATGCTTTAACTTAAACCCTGCCCAGGCTTCCTTAGTTCAGATACACTAAATGAACTAAACTCTGTTTCTACCTCATTCCATCAAATATTTTAACAATCATTTCAACCTTATTGAAACTTTTTCACTTTCCCTTATTCCCAGGTTACATTCTACAATCAATCATTAGAACCACTACCTTTCATATACACTCTATTTTTTTACTGCCTCCTTGATTTTTTTTTGTACTCTTTTGGCAAAATCACTAACCAATTAAATCCGTCTTTTTATTTACTCCATGTTTGTACCAACGAAGCTGAAATTTTGAATAAAAACACACAACTATTGTGATTGGTCTTATTGTATAGTCCTGATTATAATCATCAAGCAGATTCTTAAGGTTACTCACAGTCATACCTTAATTCCTTATGCCATTAACTCTTAATTTCCTAAGTGTTTATGTCCCATCTACTCCTTTTTCTTTAAATTACAGATACCTTTTCCATAGACTCATTATTTTATTAATGACCTTGCTTCTCTGTGTAAAACTACAGGTAACTGAGCAGAATTTTTCACAAACTCTTATCATCATATCTCCCTACCTACCCATATTATCTGTACTCATATTATGTGCCCGCCACCTGTTACTCTCTTTAAGTCTAATCAGGCTGTTAACATTGGCACTGAATTTCATCTTCTACCTCCATTCTTAAACAGTGATCCAATAATTTGCCGCTCTTTTCTAATGTTAAATTTTACCTTTTAGAACCTTTTTAATCATTACAAAAATTGTATTAGTTCTCCCATCTTTACAAAAGGAAACAAACAAAAAATATCACAAAATTTTATTCTTGATCCATCTTTCCCTATCTGCTACCTCCACATTTATTTTTTGCATCTCTTTAAAGCAAAACTCCTTGAAAATATTATTCTTCATCACTGTTATTTCAGACTTTCTTTTTTTTGTTTTGTTTTGTTTTGTTTTTGTTTTTTGTTGTTGTTATTTTTGTTTTTTTTAGAGAGAGAGAAAGGGAGAGGAGAGAGAGAGAGAAAGATCTCAATGTGAGAGCAGCACACCGACCATGGACCCTGGCTACTTCCTGCATCCCCCCAACTGGGATGAAACCCACAGTGGGAATTGAACCAGCTACCTTTCAGTGCACAGGATGATGCTGAACAAACTGAGCCACACCAGCCAGGGCTAATCAAACTTTCACTCCAACTACTTAATCAAGATGGTTCTCTTCATGGCTACCAAGGTCCTCCATACTACTAAATCCAATGATCTATTTCTAATCTTCTATTTGTTCCATCTTTCAATCTGCTTTTTACATTCTTAGTGATACATTATCTTCAAATTTCTTCAGTGATTTGGCTTTCCTTGGGTTTCCTTTTTACCTCACTGATCATTCTTTTCAATTTGCTTTGCTGATCTCTTCTCTTTCATTCTGGAGTGTCCAAGGTCTTCTTTATTCTCTATCTAACATCACTCCCTTAGATATATATCTCATTCATTGCGTGTTTTCAGTACCATCTATATGCCATCTACTCTCAGATTTATAGATCTGTCAGAAGCAATCCACCAGCTTATTTAACATTTGCCTGAGATATATTAGATATCTCATAATTAACATTTCCTTGGTATATCTAATATCTCAAAATCGACATACCCAAACCTGAACTGATTTTTCACTCACAGTCTAATGCAATCATGTTGGTGGAAACTATTTTTTCAGTTTTCAAGCTAAAAATCTAGACTTCTTCCTTTTTCTCATACTCTACATTTAATTCACACAAAACACGGTTGAAGCCATTTTCAAGTCCCATTAAATATTGAACTGCTCCTAATCTCTTTTATTGAAACAAGATTCTCAAGTGGATTGTTAAAATAGCTTCCTAACTGGTCTTCTTTCCCCACCTCCTCCCTTTCACAGCCATCAGGGTAACCTTTTAAAAATGTAAATCAAATAATTTTACTTCTCTCTTCTAACCTTGCTAGTAGATCTCCATGTCAATCAAAGTAAAAGCCTAAGCCTTTTAAATTGCTTACAAAGCTCTACATGATCTGCTCTTCCATCTCTCTTCACTGTCTGAGCTCTTATTATGTCTTGCCCCTCCCACTGTGCTCCAAAAATATAGGCTTCTTTGTTTGTCCCAAAACACAACATATATCCTTCCATTTGAAAGCTTTTACACTGGCATTTTCTACTGCCTGGAATGCTTCCCCCCAGCCCATCTCTGAATATTGATATGGCTTTCTCCCAAGCCAGTTTTTTGTTTTTGTTCACCACTGGGCATTTATAGCATAGATTTAAAAACAAATTTTTATAGTTGAAAGTATTACAGATGTCCTCCCTTTTTTCCCATTGACCCCCTCCAGCCTGAACTCCCCCACTCAGGCCTTCACCACATTATCATCTATGTCCACATGTTAAACATATATGCATATAAGTTCTTAGGTTAATCTCTCCCTACCCACCCACCCACCCCTGCCTTCCTTCTGAGATCCCTCAGTCTGTTCCATGCTTCACTGTCCCTGGATCTATTTTGTTCATTGGTTTATTTTGTTCATTAGATTCCTCATATGAGTAAGACAATGTGATATTTGTCTTTCTCTGGCTGGCTTACTTTGCTTAGCATAATACTCTCCAGGCCAATCCATGCTTCTCAAAGGGTAAGAAATCCTTCTTTTTAAGGTTTTATTCAAATCTCATCTAAGCAATGAGGCCCATCTAGAACATTTTATTTAAAATTTTTACTCTTGCCCCTTACCAGCATTTTAAACCCTTCACATAATTTGAACCCTGTGAGGAAGGGATGGGGTCCTTCTACTGAAGTATGAGACTGGTGTCTGCAGGCCAACTGCCCTGCGTAGGCTGTTGGGAAGGACCCATTGGCTGTGGGGACTGTTACCCACTACTGAAGCTGATCTTGCTCTGTCCTTTCTCTATGCAGTCAAGCACTGCTTCACCCAGGACTTGACTTGCTGTGTTTTCTTGGTGACTCTGATACCAAGATGCAGTAAGCAAAAGTGTTTGGCCTTCTGTTCCGGGTGGTTGCCATAGTGATAATCTTTGCTCCTCCATGTAAATGGAGTCCTCTCCTGGCACTGGTAATTGGTACACATTGTGTCTACTGGACGGAACAGAACACAAAGTGTGTGATTCATAAGCTAATGACATTAGTTTGGAGGCTGTTAGAATAGAATTTAAGAGCATAGTTATGCTGTCAGGATGTCTGAGTTTCAGTCCCAGTTCTGCCATGTACTTATTGTGATGTGACCATGCACCTGGGTGTCCTAGAACAGACAGATTATGCTTGCAGAACATATTTATTTTCTCTATTACAAATCCACTTTCTCTCTCAAAAGTGTTCTGATCTGGAAGGAAAATTATGTGTCCCTCCACACCAAAGTAAGCATTTTTTTCCTTGAGACAAGTTTTTTCTTATTCTAGTTTCTTCATCTGGAAAGTAAAAATAAAAATGATGCCTAACTCCTATAGATGTCGAGAGAATTGAATGACCATGCATAACATGTGAAGAGCATACAGTTACATGTGTATTTATCATATATGTATGCACACACATGTGATATAAAAGTCAAGAGCTCAGACCAATAGTTGTAATATATTATTACCAAATTTTGCCTTTTAAAAATTTTTCTTTACCAGCCCATTTAATAAACAAGTTCCAGAAATACAGAAATATACATGTTAAATTACAAAGCTTCATCTGACAAGGCAGATAAAGTTAAGTGCTAGTGATTCCCTTTAAAAAGAATGAAACATTTTTTATTTACACCAAAGATTCAGTAATAAAATGCCCAATGACTATTTACCTGCTTGTGGGTAGAGACAGCCTGAGAGATAAACTGTTGAAGTATTCCCAATAATACTGTCAATTAGAATGAGCAAATATTTTCCCCTGGTACATAGTACATAGAATAGAAAAATAAAGTTTAGATATGCAAAAATATACTTAAACGTCCATGATAAGAAATACATTTGTTATATAATCCTAGTTTATTGTTTTCTTTTTATTACTCAAAAATTCCTTTCTTATTTGAACTTTTGAGACTTTTTCAATTCTTATCATTTAATTTTAATTTTTATTTTTAAATTACAAGGTCTTTTTTACTTAGTATATTAATTTAAATTACATAATTGGTATTATTATCATCAGACATCAAGAATGACAGAAAGAAAAGGGAAAAGTTACCATTCATTCATTAGTGAAGGTTATGAACTAAAAAATTTTAACATCTAAAGTAGAACATGATTCATTTTAATAAGCTAAAGTGCAACAGTAAAGCAAAAAGACAAGATATGTGATAAGCAGCTGTGGGACCTAAAGGTCATCACTAAACATGATTCTCATTTACCCTTTTACTTTTAGTGTCAGGATCTTGTTCCGGCAACAGAAGCCCTTGAGATTTCTCAAGCCTACCCTCTGTATTGAGCTACCTTGCTAATTTAAAAAGCCTTAGTGATTATACTCTGTTATGATATTAATGGAAAGGTCAATGAATTCATGAAAATGCTTCTTTTTTTTTTCACTTTTATGACATTCTGAACCTTTCCTCCTTTTACAATTTTCAACAAGAAACTGATCATCTGGGTAATTTTGCATAATAAATGACCGTACACAGTCACTGTCTGTGGTAATATCACTTTCCCTGTCACACATTGAATGCACAGAATGAGGATCTCTGGATTGTTTGATACATTTTCTTGTTTTTAATAAAAACAAGAACTTTAATAGGAAAAGAAGAAAGAGAGACAGTGCTTTTAATAAGACAAGCTACAATTTAGATGAAAAGGTTAAAAGTTACCTTCAAAATCTCATATGAAGAGCTGAGGTAGTGACTACTAATGTTATTCTAGAATGCTTTTAAACAGTGTTTTACATGAAAATTTGTCTCTGTGTATGGTGTCTGAAGGAAAATAGCAGAAGCAAAGTCTAGAGAAGCTTGAGATAATAAAAGAATGGAAATATTGCATAAAATAAAATAGAAAATAATAATAACATACAATGCCATTTCTTGCATGGATCCAATTCTGTAAGGCATAATAAAGCTGATAAGTGTCTCATTTATCATACTCATATTTAAAAAACAAGTTTAATCATTTTTCTCATTATGTGACAACAGAAATGTCTTTCACACTGAGTTAAGACAAACTGTTTTTAAGCATGGATCACATAAAACAGTGGAACCCCCCTCCTCATTTGTGCCAATATAGTAATAAAAAGTGACTTAAAGAAGGTATTAGTTTAAATAGCTTGTGATTCTTTTGCTGATATTAATTATTACTTAAAATAGAGTTTGTACGTTAAAGCAATTCTGAGGACTTAGTTTTCACTTTAATAATAGCTTCCCCATTCCACTGTAGATCCAAGAGAAAATTAAGTTGTATTCTAGCAAGGTTCAATAACATCTAAGAACAAGTTCTGGCTAAGCATGTTTGATGGCCAATCCTTACAGAGTCCAAGATTTTCTATACACATTTTATCATTTGTCCAGCAAATGATTACATGCTATAGTTTACTACATTTCAAAACATGTTAACTCCACCAATCTGGATGCAGGTAACCATGTTAAGGTTTGTAGCCTGAATTAACACTGAGTGCTCTGAAATCGCTCAAGCAGGCCAGTGGTACCCACAAGAACAGATTAGAATCAATTGGAAATCAACCATAGAAGAACCTAACACACATACTTACCTGCAGGGGGAACGATATGATTTGGAAGGTGGTTTTCCCAGGGCAAGACTTACCCATTTCACTTAGGATGTGTGGACCCCTGCGATTTCCCCAAATGTCGGAAACTCTGCTGACTGCATAATTTGTGGTAGTGGGGGACTGTGTTCATGCTCTCACCTGACAAAAAAACAAAACAAAACACACAGTCAGGCTGCAGTTCATTCTCACATATTTAGTTCCAAAACCTATGAACACACAGTGCATACACACACACTCCCTAAAACACAAAGCACCATAAGTAAAAAAAAAAAAAGCACCTAGCAAAATAAAGAAACACAGGTACAGAGCCTTGATTAACATTCCGAAGGAAGTCACAGATAAATAAGTTAAAAAGAATTACAATGGAAATAGAAGTAAAATACTATAGACACTTTTAAAAATAATTATAAGAAACTATGTTCAGCTTTTCTATAATAAACTTTAAAACCTTCATAAAAAGATATTTTTTTTTTTATTGCTTAATAAGATTTATTCCAGAGGGATCAGAGTTTTATAATAGTTCTTAATCTGAATTTAATAGGTCAAATGTTTCCTAGGTCTTTACAGTTAAAGTAATCTTACTGGTTAAAGTATGTAGTCATCATAATTAAAGCATTAAATCTCCTCTACTTCTCAGACCTTAACCAGTCCCAAGACCACATGCCGAATGCTCTTCTCTCACTACCACTATTGGATCCTTTGGTGGAACAAAATAATTGTAATTAAAATTCACTTAGATAAGTAAAATCTCCTGATAGGTTTTATTACAGAAATTTAAGAAATAAGCTACAAATTCACAAACAATATTTGTAATACACAAAAGAAGAGAATTGGTATCTAAACTATAAAAATAAATTTTATAAGTAAAACGAAATAAAAATTGAATTAAGTTATAAAAAAAATGCCAAAAATGATTAAGACATGAGGACATTCTTTAGAAAAGAGGAAACTAGAATTGTTTGTGGTTATAATTTTATCATTTACATTTATCATATGTATTTAGATTTACATTAATAATCAAGGAAATGCAAGAATTTATATTTATATCATAATTTACCTTGATAATCAAGGAAATGAAAAATACATCCATAGTGAGAAATCACTTATACTTGCCAGTCTGACAAATATGAAAGTTTGACATTATCGAGTGTTGGTGAAAGGAGAAGCAATGGAATTATCTATAAAGGGCTGCTTGCTATACAATTTGGTATATTCATTTAGAATAATAATTAGGTTAAATATAGAAGGTGTCTCAAAAATTGTATACACACTTTAACAACTGATAGCTCAATTTAAAAAATAAACACTAGCTTTATAATTATTCAAAGTGCATGTGTGCAGCTTTGAGGAGTACACCTTATAATATACTAGCCATTTTCACCTGTAGTTATATAATCTAGAGAAAATCTTGCACATGTACTCCAGCTATAGGAATGAAAAGAAAACTATGGAAACAACCCAATATAGATAAACAGAAGAATGAAAAAATAAATTACAAAGCACTCATTAATCCTATAAAATAACATTCTATAAATACAGTTTAGAATAGGGGTAAATGAATTAATCTGTTATCTGCAACATCATTTGATAGATTTCATGATAAAAAAATGAGGAAAAAACAAAGTTGTGGGAAAAATATAGGACTTCATTTTATTTATATAAAATTTTAAAGTAAGCAAAATAAAACAATAGAATATTTATGGATGCAAACATATGCAGGGAGACTATGAAGAAAAGCAAAATGATATATGAAGAGCTTGGAAGGAAGATTTCCTGTGACAAGGGAGAGAACAGAATGAGCTCAAAGGGAACTTCAAAGAGAATAGAGGTGGGTTTTTTTGTTTGTTTTAAATATGTTTTTATGGATTTTTAGAGAGAAAGAGGAAGGGAGAGAGAGGGAGAAAAGTATCCACTGGCTTTCCCCCACATGCACCCTTACTGGGAATACACTCTGATGGGAAATGAAATGGGCAACCTTTGGGTTCATGGGACAAGGTGCAACCAACTGAGCCACATTTGCCAGGGCTTTTTATTTTTTTAACCAAGTCAATACATTAGTGTTTTTTTATATCTTTTTATTATACAACCAAAAGATATTTTTGAAATACTTTGTAATTACACAAAACAATAAAAACTATACTAAATGTTATTTCTTTTTAGCTTAGAATGAAAAAAGAACAAAAGTCATTAATTTTTTATAAAGCATATGATCTTTTAGTACAGGTTCACATGCATATACACTAGCAATGTATCTAAGGTTATGTTACTTTTTAGAATGTAAAGTTAAAAAGTAATAGTTTGGATTTGATTCAATTATGATGACATGTAAGTCTTTTTATACTTGGATGAATTTATATATTTTGTTATTAATTATAACTATTGGTATCATCTTAAAAAGCACTAAATATTGTTCAATTTTGTAGAGCTTTGAATTACATTTTGATAATGGAAAATATATTTATTTATTTTATTTATTAATTTTTCTTGTTTATTATAAAATTATATTTTAATAATGTGGCCTTAACCATTTTTATTTGATGCAAACATGTTTTTAACAAAGATTAGGTAGAAAAGAAACCACAACAATAACAATTTATGAGAAAAAATATATAATATTTTGTTCTTTTAGAATATAAAATAATTATTTAGAAGTTGATATCTTGGAAACTTTTCCTCTGAAATACTCTTCAGGTTTTTTTCTTTTTATTAAATTAATTGGGGTGACACTGGTTAAAAGGATTATACAGGTTTCAAGTGTACACCTCCACAATACTTGATCCTCATATTGCATTGTGTGCCCACCACCTCAAATCAAATCATCTTCAGTCACCATATATTTGACCCTCCTTACCCTTTACTACACCCCCACCCCCCATGGTATTTAAAAGATAATCTTTTTGAAAATTTCCTTCCTTTGTGGATTCTAAAATGCAGATATTTCAAAGTTCTTTCAGGACTAGACTCATATATCCATTAAACATTTATAAAAGGAACTCATAAGAAATTATTTACATTATCTACATTTTCAAATATTTCATTTTTAAGCAAATGATGAGATTTGAATTGCATGACGACTATAAGACAAAAATGATTTTCAATAAAGAGATGATTATCTATTTTTAAAATTTGATATGATTTTCTGCATAACTTCTAACTAAAAATAGCATAGAAATGAGGCAAATGTAATGAAAGCACATGTACACCAAAAATATTTCTTCCAGTTCAACTTGTATTTGAAAGGGAGAATATCTTTAATTTCCAAATCACATCAAAGGTATACCTTAAAAAAAAGATAACTTGAAGAGCAATATAATCATTGTGTTATAAGTTAATAAAACTCTCAAGGTTGCCAACATGATATTCAAGACCTTCTTGAATTTATGATAAACACTAAATTTTATATTGGATACTATGACTATTCATTTATTTCATTTGCAAAGTTTTCAAACACAAAAACCAATAGAATGCCTGGCTGGCTGGTGTGGCTCAGTAGGTTGAGTGTCGTCCTGTGCTCTGAAAGTTTGCCAGTTAGATTCCTGGTCAGGGCACGTACCTGGGTTGCAGGTTTGATTCCCACTTGGGGTGCAGATGGGAGGCAACTGATTGATGTTTCTCTCTCACATCAATGTTCCTCTCTCCCTGCCTTCCTCCCTCTAAGCATGTGCTCCAGTGAGGATTTAAAAAATAATCATAAATATAAAAAACAGCAGAGTTACAATCTCCTATTATGCAAAAACAGAACAAATAAATATAGAATATTAGTACTGGCAGTTTACCTAATGAGATGCTGCTTCAAATATGCAAGCTTGGCAAATGACTTGTAATGTGTAATTGGAAATTAAAAGTAACATTTCATGAAAGTTGTAGCCACCAGACACTGAAATGTCTTCACTCAATTCAAATTTCTAAACCTGAGCCTTTCTGACAAGATGGTATAACTACATGTGTCAAAAATAGGCACATATTATGCTATAACACCTGATATTTTTCAAGAGAATAGTTGGGAGAACAATAAAATAGAATAGTGTTTATAATGTGCTTCTGAGGCTGCTGTGTAAATTACTAAGAATTATTTTGACAAAAACCTTTAAATCGGGCTGTATTTTGTACCTTTCCAAGTCTGCTTGGATAGTAAAACAGAAATAATAGGCTTAGTTTTGATTCTATAGTAAAAGTAATATAGGACTATTATAAAAATAAAAAGCAGGTTGGTCCCGTGTTACTCCCTTCAGTTTGAGATTCAAATCGTTGTAATTACTTCATTTACATTAATCAGTTTATTTTTCTGTAGCTAAAAGGGAGAACTTTTTGCTTAACCCCATCTTGACAATTATACTTTGAAATAATTTAAGGGCTCTCAGTGATGAAAATTGTACTTTTATTTTCATGAAGAAAGTATGACTGTCAATAACCTAAATAGTTAAAAAGGTTGGATAGTTAAACCAAGGACCTGTAGTAATTTAATGTAAATTTTCACACTTGTACCTTTACCTCTATTTTAATAAGTTCATTTTCTTGATTTTTAGAACAAGTAAAGAATCTATTAGTTAAGTGGATAGCTGTCACAAAGGATGAAAACTTACTCATTTTCCATGTTTAGAAAAATTCAATTATGTATAAATTTTGTACTTATTTATTTAAAACTATGACATCATGTTACAAACACTGCCTTGAAACTTACAAACACTATCTTTATAAAGGGTTTAGTGTTCTTTATCCACTCCTTCTATTGTAGATATTCATATAGTTTTCAAGATTTTTTTTCCCCAAACGTGGAATCATTGCTATATAGTCTTGTCTATACTATTTCTATTGTTGTATGATTATTTTATTATTTATTATTATTTACTTTATTACTGTTATGTTATTTTATTTCTATGTGATAAAATACCAAATGAGGGATTGCTTTTACTTGTGCTTTAGTTATAATGGATTTTGCCAAGCTTTGAGTTATTTTCATAGCTCTAGCAGATTTTTATTAAAACATAGTTATATATTTATATAATTCTGGGACAGTCTATATTTTTATAACTTAAATCTTCTCATCTAGAAGTGTGAAAAGTCTCACCATTTGTCCAGAGGTCTTGCATGTTGAGTTAATGTTAATAAAATATGTTCCTTTTGTTAAATTTATAGTTTAGCTTCTGCTGCTATTGTTAATAGGAGTTTATGTTTTTCTTTTTATTTATAACTGGTTACTGCCATTATAAAGAATACTGCTATTACAATTTTATCAAGTAGCTATTCATTACCTCATCACAAACAGTGTAGGACTTTATATTTTTCTTTGTTTAATTTTTCTTTGCCAGTGGGCTAAGTGGAAAATATTTTGTCATTTACATTTATTTTATTAACCTTAAGGATACCCATATCTTTGTTTGTTTATTATAGATCCACTTTCTGAAGAATCACCTTACACTATATATAATTTTTTGCTTCTCCACTACTCCTTATTGCCTAAGACCCATTCCTTATCTTCTTTTTCTAAATAAGTCCAAAATATTCTTGGTGCCAGTTTGGAATAGAGTCAGATTCTATTTTTTTTATTTTATTTTTCAATTCTAGTTGACATTCAATATTATTTTACATTAGTTTCAGGTGTACAGTATAGAGGTTAGATAATTATATAATTTACAAAGTGATTCCCTCCCTGGTAATTCTTGTACCTGCGTGACGCCATACAGTTATTCCAATATTAAAAACTGTATTCTCTATGCTGTACTTTACATCCCCGTGACTGTTTTGTAACTAACACTTCATACTTCTTAATCCTTTCACCTTTTCCATCCAGCCCTCCACCACCCTCCCACCTGGCAACCCTCAGTTTGTTCTCTGTATCTAAGACGGGGACTCCATTTTTGATGTTTTACTGTTGACAACTTTCAGACCACACCCATACCACATCTCTTTTGCCCCACATTGGGGAAAGTGGATAAAAGAACACCTGAGCACTACTTCCTTTGCTACAAATATTGGCTTGCACATGAACACTGGTCTAGTCCCAACCAGTAAACACTAATAAAAACCAGGACAGCCAGCCATGCCCTAATCTTCCTGTTTTATCCCACATGGAAATTGAGCCCCATGTAGAGTGCTTGCACAATAATTTTGCTGTTTACTAAATGAGTAATAAACTTTCTTTCTGATCCATTGGTACCTCTATGTCATTATCCCATTGTCCATAATTTCCTGGCTGGGAAGCTGCCCAGCTTCCTGCAGAGAATGTTAAGAGCCCAAATTAAAACAGTTTTGTTTTAGTCCAATTGGGCTGCTATAACAAAATACCACAAACCGGGTAGCTGGTAAATAACAGAAATTTATTTCTGACAATTCAGGCAGTGGGAATTACAAGATCATGCCATTTTGGTAGGGTGAGGGCACTATTTTGGGTGGCAGACTTCTCCTTATATCCTCACGTGATTGAGGGGCAAGGGATGTCTCTGAAGCCTCTTTCGAAAAAAACACTAATCCAATATCTGAGGGTTCCTCCCTCATGATCTAATCACCTTCCAAAGGCCCTCTTAGTACCATCACATTGAACATTAAGATTTAACATGGATTTTGTAGGGATACAACATTCACATCATAGCAATGTTCTACCTAAAGAATTCTTCACTGCAGTTTTAGGACAAGCCATTATTTTTCTTTTCTGTTCTATACACAATAAATGATGAGGTATTCCAACATAAAACCTTAGGACTCAAGAATATAAGAAAATGCTCATAAATAATAGTTTAAAATCTTTTTTATGCTATTCTATTGAAGTAATTTTGCTACTTTTTAATAGAAGTTCAGATTTTAAGCATTCATCAAATGAGAATTCACAGCTTTGTTCATAGTATAATAATTATAGTCTATACTTTGAGATTTTATTACTAAATGTATGTATTTTAACTCATTTAATACTCATAATAAGTAATACAGTAGTATTGGTTATTAGTACGATTTTACAGATAAATACACCGAGACACCAGGTATGGCCAGTTATTAAGGACATACCTGGAATTCCAGCCTAAGCAGCCTAAAATTCATACTTAACCACAGCTGGAGAACAATTGATAGAAATCACATTTGGCATTAAAGTATGCTTTATTCTCACCAACTTTTAATAGTCTCATAAACATCACACACATGGTAACTAGTATAATGCACAAAGGAAAATAATGATAGAAATATCAAGAGCCAATGTGTGCTCTTGAAACAAAACCAAAGAAAGACATTAAACAAAATTTTAAATAAATAAAACATGTAAACAGCAAAAAGGGAACATTTTATGAAAATTCAATGTGATCTTACTATCTGTTGAAAGGGTAGTCCAGATGTTTCATTCATTTTGAGGGACTAAGTCATATTACCAAATTATAATAAATGCATTATGGGCTAATTTAAGTGCTTAAAACAATAAAAATAATGTTTTCCCTTTTCTTTCTAGGTATCATGGTTAAATTTCCTGGAATTACAGAAATAATATTTCTAGATGCCAATAATTTAGCTAAAATTTGAATAATCCCCTATTACCCAGAGGTTAAAAAAATAAAATGGTTCTAAATTACATGGACCCCAGTAACTTCTGAAAAACTTATTCTGTATTAATGTCCTTTCATCTCTATAAATAATACCAATATAGTCTCATTAATCAAAGACAAAATCTTGACCACACATTTTAGAAATGTCACATTGCAAGTGGAATGTAGTTTCAGTGATGAATGGAATCATCTCCCCATGAGTACAAATTGAAATAAAAACTGATAGAATTTTAAAGCATTAGGCTTTAAATATATTTGAGAGATCAGTTTACAGCTAATAAAGTTGAAATTCAAATATTTTAATATGTATGTTTAATCACACAGATGGTGGTTGTCAAAGTCAGTACTGCAACCCTGGTTTCTATACCAGGTTTTAAGGAAACTCTCTCATATTGATGAAGTATAGGTTAAGTGTCAGGATTTGTACCCAGAATAGGGAGTATGAAGTGATGAGAGGACATATCTCCCTTTGCACTATACAATGTTTTTGGAAGATTCCCATGATTGACTGGAGGAATGATTATTTGTTGGGTTGAATGTTTATCCTATAAAGACAAAGTGACAGAATGATCAGTTTGTGTTTTGTTTGTTTATTTATTATTTCTTTATTAGTATGTTTTAATGTATATCTTTATTGACTTCAGAGAAAAGAAGGGAGAGGAAGAGAGAGAGTTAATATTTCTAGTTACTGTAGGAAAGACTTTTAAAAAATATGATCTCCTGAATAGTCCTCTATATTTGCATTTGGAAACAATTAATGTAACACTAGGTAGTTGACAGTTTTTAATTTATTCTGATAACAAGGTAGATTTGACTTCAAACTTGTCTTTAAATGAGGAGGTGATGAGATGTAGTGGGGAAAATACTTAAGGATTCAGGCTACCTCTGTGTCAGGCTGCTTAAATTTAAATGCGGGGCAACCATTACCACCTCTCTATGGCTATGTTCTTTCTTCTGTAAAAATAAAGCTATTTTGACAGAGTCTTTCAAGCCTCTTTATTTAATATTTTGTCATAAAACAGTACTCTTCCTCTTTTCCCAGAACATTCAACTGATTAATCATGTGTATTTAAATTCTAAATTTTGCAACTGCTAATTCTTTAAAAATAAAATGTGAATTGATCTTGCATAACTACCAAAGAGAGGAGTTCTACCCTTCCTGTTAGTTGTAGTAGAACAGGCACATAAAACTATAAATAAACAGCCATTTGGTATTTAACTGTAAGTTGAATTTAACTTTCTTGACATGATTTAATTGGCAATAACCTAGCGCTAGGTGATCTATTGGGTTCCAGAGCTCAAAAAGTTTCTATAAGCTGTACATCTGTTGCTTAACTTTAATGATGCCTATGTATTTAAATTGAAAATAATAAAGCTCTTCTACTGAAAGTGAAAGTAGGTCTTGTGCTTTGGTTTTACCAAATTCAGTTTAAAGTTAGTAGAATATGGGCCATATAAGAAAACATGTTGGTACCTTCTTGTCCTCGGCCATTTACTGTCATGCAACAACTTTTATGAAATTAAATTAATAAAATAAAATAGTGGTTTAAACTTATTTTATCTAAAATTTGAATAATGATGTGAGGGCAAAAATTTGTTAACTTACTTTAAAATTTGGGGTAAAAATTATTGCTCTGTCTGTACAACTGAGAGGTCATGCATCTATAAAGCCAAAGTATATCAACAGTAAAATACAGCAGCTACATATATCTGAAACACTAAAATAGTATAAAATAAAATGCCAATTATCCTTAATGTTTAAAAGAAAGAGATAACTATGCTTTAATTTTTCTTATAAAGAACTTCAGTTTTGACTAGTTCACTAATTTGCATTTTAGACATCTTTGCTGAGCATCATCTGAGAGCAAGGTGAGTCAGTTGGGCAGCTGCTTGAGATATCCAAACTAAGAAATAATTGGAATAACTATGCTAGTTAACTCAGCTATCTTTCTCGGGGTGCTTTACATAAACTGTGAATTCAAAACTGTAACTTACTCCCACATAGTATATAACTGCATTTAGTGAGAAGAGAGGGTAGGGAAGCACCCCTCACTGACACAGAAGCCACCAACACTAAAACGATGTTGAAAGTTATTTGAAGAATATAACAGCCAATTTTTAGCGATTATGCTCATGTTCATGAATTAGGGTCAGCAAAATTCATCTAAATTTTTTCACATAAAATTAAATAGGTGACAAACAATGCCTTTAGATATTATAACTACAGGATATTTCTTAAATTATAGTTAGAAAAATGGCTCAGATAGTAATATTAATCTTCAAGAGATTGAAAGCAGCAAATGAGATTTTACCTATCCTCTCTTTTAGCCAATTTATACAATTTCTCGGTATGCTTGCGTTTATGTTCTCTGGAGTATAGACATGAGAATTTATTTAATTAGAAACTGAGATTTGAATAGTCATCATCATATTTCTTAAAAGTCATTAGAATGTGTAATGAATGTAGAACATACAAACATATATGATTTTAAACGTATTGAACTAATTGAGTTTAGCTTTAATAAATGGTGAACAAATCAGGTATTTACCTAAGTTACCGGTAAGATTAGATTTATAGGAAGTGAGACATGAAGCAGAAAAACAAGAAATTTCAATGGAAACAAGAATTTAGGGAATAAAAGCTTATTTCTCAGCAAATCATGGTCAGAATAAAAGGAGCCTGGACACTAGGTTTTAGACAGTGTATGCTTTGGAAATAGATATGGAATTTTGAGAGATATATTATAAAGAAAGTAAAGGCACTGAACAGGTAATGCATATGGAAGTACAAAGTCTACAGCTGAGCACAACTCTAAATGACTATCTGGAAAGTCAGCAGTCTCAGGAAACTGTTGAATTAAACAGGGGGCAAATAAAAACTGAATGAACTGGATTATTGGTTTCAGCTCCAGTAAGTCAAGGGTTTGGAATGTGTCATTCCCATACTTTTAACAAAAAAAAATAACTGGACAAACTGAAAAAAACAACAACCACCTCCAAATGATTTATTTTAAGCCCATCAGAACTGAAGACACAGGGAAATGTCTATTTTCAAATCTGGGGAGACAGGTGCATCCAAGGGAACACAATCAAGATCTGTTTAGGTGGATCAAAAGCCACTGGAAACATCACTGATAGGAAAGTATAAAAGATAATTTTGATGAGGATAGAGGCTGAGTTTAGACTGACATATGACTAAAAAGTCCCTTGGGGGCTGCATTGTTATTGGGTCCCCCACAGATTCCTCCAGGAATTCCATGAGGTTTTAATTGTGAAAACCTGAGATCATATCATTGCTCTGGGAGAAGAAGGGGAAGAGTAATAGAGATGAAATGGACTCAGAGTTTCCTCTATGAAAAGATGTACTGGCAAGTGAGAACAATTTTGGACAAGACTTATCCTAACTTGGGGAATGTATTTCTTCCACCAAACCCCCTCTATCCTGGCTGTCTCATACAAGGACAAAAATAAAACAAAACCCACAACTCAGCTGAGGTCACAGCTTCAAAGAAATAGACTGGGAAAGCTGCAGTCAGAGAAAGGAGTGGAAGCTTGGAGAGGGATGTGGGGGCTATATCACTGGAGAAACAATTTTGGAGACTACAGCTAAGGAAAAAATCAGTAAGCTCAAAAACAGGCCAAAAGAAACTTCGCAACCTGAAATGCAAATTAAAAAATATAGAAAACTGAAAAGAAAAATAATAGAAAATAGAATGATGGGACAGATTCGAAATGCATATCATATGACCAATTGGAAAGTCACAAAGAGAAGGGAGAGAAACAAAAGCAAAAGAAATAATTTAAGTAATTATACCTGAGAACCTGCTAAAACTAATGAAACATACAGAACCTCAGATGACAGGAAGCTTAGGGAACATCCTGCAGGAAAAAATACCTAAATGCCCCACTTCAAAAAACAAAACACAAATTTAGTAATTTTATATTCAAACTGCAGAAGAACAAAGACAAAAAAAGGAATCTTGAAAAAGTCAGAGATAAAAATATTGAAAGAGGAACAAAAATAAGAATTATAGTGAACGTTTTGTAAGAAACCATGCAAGCTAGAAGAGTAGTTTAACAATTGGACATCCACATGCAGAAAATGGATATAGATGCAGAATTTACACTCTTCACAAAAATTAGCTCAAAATAGATCACAAACCTAAATGTAAGATGCAAAACTTTAAAACTCCTAGAAGATAACATAGGAAAATACTTAGATGACCTTGAGTATTGTGATGACTTATTAGATGCAATGCCAAACCACAATCCATGAAAGAGATAATGAATAAGCTGGTCTTCATTAAAATTAGGAACTTTTGTTCTGCAAAAGAAAATGTCAAGAGAAGTCTTGTCAAGCCACAAGTTGGGAGAAAATATTTGCAAAAGACGCACCTGATAAAGGAATTTTATCCAGAATATACAAAGAACCCTATTTAAAATCGATCCAAAGAAGACACCTAACCAAAGAAGATATACAGATGGCAAATAAACATATGAAAAGATACTCCATATCACATATCATGAGGAAAATGCAAATTAAAACAATAATGAGATACCAGTTTAACACACCTGTTAAAATGGTCATAATAATTCTGGAAATTAATAAATTCATGTCCCATGGGGGTATAGGTTAACAATTCTGAAACTATTATGCAAGTATACTGTAATTAAAACAATAAGTAAATGGATGGCAGGTGGTGGGGGTAGATTTATCACTGTTGAAGTGGGAGATAAATAAAGGGAGCAGTCCATAATAATGCATGTGCTGGTAGATAAGAATTGGACATCTGAGTATGAGCTCATGTTCAGCTTAACAGACATACAAAATTTTATTACATATGAAAGTACTTAGAAATATGTATATGTACACTGATTTGTATACACACATATATTGTCTTGCTCTGTTAGCTGAGAGGGCCTGCAGGTACCATAACAGTACCAAACACACTTAGAACACAGATGGGTTTTTAAAAACACCATTTTTCAATAACAGGAACCGACTCCTTGGAAATGGATCTGATTTTAGGTCTGGGTCAGGAAACAAGATGAGCCCGAAGCACCTTACTGCACCAGAAAGTAAGGAAGTGATAAACACACACACACACACACACACACACACACACACACACAAAATGATGCAGATCTGTCAAGGGGACTCAGGTTTCTACTAGAAGAGCTCCCACTCGCCTACGCTGGAGAAGTCTGAGCAAAAAAATGAAGTAGTATTGGATTATAATACAAACTATGAAATAAATATCCATAGTCTATACTACTAATGAAATTATTATATAAAAAAATGAGAGAATAGACAAATCTCCCATGTAGACAATGTCACATAATTTATGTAGACACTTCACCCTAAGGAGATAAAGCTTAATGAATTGTGGCCTATGCATAATGACTTTTTTCCAAAGATTATAATATGAAAAGGGCTAAAAAAAGTAACTTTTCAGTGGAGAAACCTGACAAAACTTCTCTAAGACAAGTGGTTAAAGTCAACGTGGACAATGATTAGCAATAAACATATTGATAGCATGCACCTTTGACATGCTGCAATGAAAATGATACTTTATAAAAACACATAACCCAGGTCTAATAATGAGAAACATCAGAACACCTCAAGCTGAGGGAAATTCTACAAAATACCCGAGTGGTATTCCTCAGAACCATCAAAGTTATCAAAAACAAGGAAAGCCTGAGAAACTGACAGAGCCTGAGGGCACATGATGATGACAAGATGTTCCCCTTGACCTAACTGTAGTCAGGCTCCTCTAAAGCCCTTAGGCCTCCTCCGTAGTGCCTGCCCCCTCATCGAGCCTGCCTCACCCAGTTATAGAAAGAATGCTGCTAGCCAACTAGAGGAAACCTCCACCCTCCAAATCTGATCACCCTCAAAGTCTGATCAAATTTCTCATCCTCAGCTAAACCCCAGAGGGTATCCGATTGCTTTGTTCTACCCTTAGCAAGACTCCTGTAATCTCAGTTAAACAAAGAATTTCCCCTTTCCCCTAAAGTTTCCTCTTGGCAATTTTCCATTCATTGACTTCCACCTTGATTTTTGGGTAAATCCCAGCTTTGCCATAATGTATTCAGAATTGAGCCCAGTTCTATACTGAGGTGTCTTTTCTCCTATGGCAATAGCTTCTGAATAAAATCTGTTTTAAACCATTTTAACCACTGTCTCACTTTATTTTATCTCTGACAGAGTTTAAATATAAGGTGGTTACCTGGATGGAATCTTGGAACAGAAAAAGAGCATTAGATAAAAAACTAAGGAAATCTGAATTATGAGCTTTAATTAATAATCATGTATCAATATTGGTTCTTTAATTGTGACAAATATACTATACAAATATAAGACAATATTTTTACTAATGTATATGAAACCTCAATACTAACTTTAAAATTTTTCTGCAAATCTAAAACTATCATAAAATTAAAAGCTCATTAAGAAAAACCAATCAACCAAACCAAAAACAAACAAAAATTACTAAATAAACTTTGAGGTCATATAGACCTGGTTCCTATTTCTTAATCCAAGCCTCAGTTCCTTTTCTTACAAATGAGAGTCATACCCATTTGTTGCAAGGATTTACTATTATAACCTTTTTAAGTACCTGCATATAAAATTATAAATGAATATGAATTACTTAGGTCTTTTTTTTGTTTTCTTGATTATGTGATTACAATTAATAAAATCTACCCCCCTCCTCATAAAAAGAATACATAAACTGCTTAACATAACTTTTCTTTTATCTTTCTCTAAGTTAAGTTGGCTGACTTGGCAGCACGTTCCTTTTGATAAGTCTGCCCTTCAAATAGATAGATGCCCATAAATTATTTATGAAAGATATAGCATAACTATAAATGCACTACTATGCTTTAACTCTCTAAATATCCTTGAGGATTTAGAATCACAAACTATTATTCTTATGAAGGAAAACTTGGAGAAAATATTCTAGTATGAGGAATAGAGAGGACTAATGATTGGGCAGATGGGAAGCCCACACAAAGAACAATCACCACTTTCACATATTTAAAATAGAGCAATGCATGGAAGTTGTTAGCCCGAGAAAGGAGTAATGCGATGTCAGCTCTGTTATTTTATCCTTAAACAATAGTTCATTGATCCCAAATTTTCAGAAATGTGTTAGAAAGTTTGAACCCGCTTTACTAATTTGAATTGAAATTAAAAGATTACATACAGGACAAACTTTGTTTCACAATTATGTTCACTATTTGATTTACTAGCATTCTGGTCTCCCTTTGCCTCACCCACATGCTCCTCCTGCTGCATCCCCCATCTCACTGAAAGATTCTACCTTGCGTTAAGTTGCCCAGGCTAGAACACCTGGCTTCAACATTCCCCCAGTCCATTTCCCTTTCCACCATATCCAACCCTACATCACGTTTTTTGTTTTCCTTTCTATATCTCTTTTAAATCTGCACTATTGTATAGCATAACCAATAGCTGCTTGTGTCCACTGAGTACCTGAGATGTGCCAGTGCAAACTAAAGATCTGAATTTTAAATTTTATATAATGTTACTTTATTTAAATTTAAATGTTTAAATTGATACTTAAAGGTTCTGGTCACTCAATTCCAACATGAATGTGTGGGGTTTTCCTTGAACCACCAATTCTCTGACATCAGTTGGCCCACAATTCAACTCAATTCTGACATTATCTGCCTGAAGATAGCATCAGATCCCACAAGATAAAAACTCAGTCACACAAGGTTGCCCTCCCCTCCCACACACGCACTTCAGATGACAGTCACAATTCCAGGTTGTCACAAGTGCTTCTTACCCACCAGCTACCGACTAGAGGTTCCCATGACCTTCTCTTAGGGTTTGATTAATTTGCTAGACTGGCTCACAGAATTCAGAGAAACATTTTACATACTACATCACCGTTTATTACAAAAAGCTGTAACTCAGGAACAGCCAGGTGAAGAGATGTACAGGGTAGTGTGTGAGGCAAGGTTGCGAAGCTTCCATGCTCCCTGAGTCTACCACTCCCCATGAATCTTCATGTGTTCACCAACCCAGGAACTCTCCTAGCCCTATCCATTTGGGTTTTCATGGAGGCTTCATTATATAGACATGACTAAATTATTAGCCATTGGTGATTGATTCAACCTCCAGCGGTTCTCCTCCCCCTAGAGGTCAGGGGAGTAAAACTAAATGCTTCAACCCTCTAATCACATGGTTACTTCACCCAGTAACCGGTCGGAATCTTTATTAACGTTCCAGAAGTCACCCCATTAACATAACAAGAGACACCTTTATCACTCTCATTACTTAGGTAGTTCTAGGGGTTTTAGGAGCTCTGTGCCAATAAATAACTAAATAGAATGAAGACCAAATAGAGTAGTCTTCTCTTACAGGTTGGAAATATACTCCAAGACCCCCAGTGTATTCCTGAAACCAAGGATAGCTCCAAACCTTATAATAAATATACTATGTTTTTTCCTACGCATATGTAAGATAAAGTTTAATTTACAAATTTGGCACAGTAGGAGATTAACAAAAATAACTAATAATAAACAGAACAATTACAACAATGTACTATAATGAAACATTGTGTGGAAATGGTCTCTCTCTAAACATTTTACTATACTGTACTAACCTTTTCACTTAAAGAAAGCACTCGATGGCTTTCCAAATGGCCAGCATCACTACTCTTGAGCTTTGGAGCCATTGTTAAGTAAATTAAGGGTTATTTGTACAAGAGCACTGGGATGCCAGATACACTGGGACAGTTGACTGATAACCAAGGAGGCAAGAAAGCAAAGTGACTAACAGGCACCTATAGAACATGGATATACTGGACAAAGGAAACATTTATGTGCCAGTTGGGATGGAGCAAAGTGGCTCCAGACTTCATCATGCTACTTAGAATGGCTTGTAATTTAAAAGTTATGAATTGTGCTCTGGGCTGTGTGGCTCAGTTGGTTGGGTGTCATCTTCCAGTGCACTGAAGGTTTGCAAGTTTGATTCCCAGGCAGGACATGTGCCCAGGTTTCCAGCTCAATTCCAGGTAGGGGACATGCAGGAGGCAGCTGATTGATATTTCTTTCTCACACTGATGTTTCTCTCTCTTTTTCATCTCCCTTCCTTTCTCTCTAAAAGTCAATAAAAAAACTTATGAATTATTTATTTTTGAAATTTTCCATTATAATATTTTCAGACTGAGGTAACCTTGGGCAACTGAAATTTTCTAAAGCAAAACCACACATAAAGGGTACTCCCATATATATTTTTTGTTATAAACCACAATGTCACAATACATGTTTCAATTGTTGGAAAACTTTTAAGTACATTTTGAAGAACTAGGGTATGTGAATATATGTTTATACTGTAAGTTTTATTAAACCTATTGATAAATTATTTCTAATAAAAAATGTAGTGTCTGAATTGAGATGAATTTTGAATACTTTGTAACAAAAATGTATGTAAAATATCTCTTTGAGAATTGTTTTTGTTGGTTACTTGTGAAATAATTATATTTTGGGTTAAATATGTTATCAAAATTAATTTCACTTGTTTCTTTTTTAATTTTTAATGTAGCTACAAGAAAATGTAAAATCACCTAAATAACTTGCATCACATTTCTATTGAATTGTGCTGTTCTAAATTACTGATTTATCTCCACTACCTCTTTCTGTTCTACTTCATTTCCTGATCCAGGTGAGGAGGAGCAGAATATGCCACCCCAAAATGTGCCACTTTGGCATGTTGATTATTTTTAATGAAAGGCAATTAAAACACAGTAAACTTACGAAAAGCTTTTATTATTTATTTATTTTAAGCCACTTTTTTTTTCTTCTAACTGATTTGAGAGAGTGAGAGAGAGATTTGTTGCTCCACCTATTCATGCACTCATTGATTGATTCTTGAATGTGCCCTGACCTGGGATTGAACCCACAACCGTGGCATATCAGGACAGTTCTTCAACCAACTGAGCTACCAGGCTAGGGCAGAAACTTTTAACCTCTTTCTTAATTGCCTAAAGTAACTTTGATAGGGGGCCTGTACCAGGAGGAGAGCTATTACCAGAGGTAAATTTTTATATTAGAACACTTATCTGCATGGCATAGCAAGCATTTATCTACCGAACATTTGCTTTTCTCAGCTTGCTATGAGTTGACTTCTTCTACCTTGAAGTCCCAAACCCCTATCCCCTTCTCCTTGGCTCAGGATGATATACAATCCTCACTTGCCAGACTGCTTTGAAATTTCACATATTTTCCTGAGCTCCTGCATGTATGAAATTAAATTTGTTTTTAGCTATTAATCTGTCTTGTGTCAATTTAATGATTAAATCAGCTAAAGAATCTAGAAGGGAAGAAGAGACGTTTTCCTCTCCCACACAGGAGACCATTATTTTTACTCTGGATTTCCACTCTGGCCTCTTAATTTTTCTCTGCCTCACACACATCAATGTATCCTTTCCTCCATCTCTACATTTGCTCCTTCATAACAGTTGACATCATCAAACTCCTTATCTCGTAGCACATGCAAGCTTTCAATTTGATTTATTTTATACAGTGACCTTTCTTACATGGAAATCGTATTACACTGTTGATTAAAACCCTTTCATCTCTAAACTTTATAGTTTGCTATTTTTCTCATAATTTAGTCCTGGCTCACTGCACCAGTCTAATTTCTAACAGTCTAATTTCTGCCTCCAACCCACATTCTGTGCTCCAACCAAATTGACCTTCTTGGTTTCATCAAATATTCTATTCTTTCATTTGCCTTTGGATATTTTCATATTCTATTATTCCTAATACACTGTTCATACTTTTACTCCCAATGTCAAAGCAATGACTAGCATAGGGCAAGCACTCAAAAGAAATTGAGCAAATGAATGAATGACTAATGTACTAGAAATTATTACAGGACTTTAGTTAGTAAATAAATATATTTCCTGAAGCAGAAGATAGGAAAACTTTAAGCCATTTTGTTTGCAAAGACCAATAATTATATTAAACATCTTTAAAACTGCCAATTGTGATTCTAAGCAGTTTCACTGAAGTCAAATTGCTAACCTTTTCCTTCCCAAATTGTTTTAATTTTGAACTTTCAATTGTTACTTTGTAAAATATTCATAGCATAACCTGGAAAATCTTCAAGATATCTCAGCAGTTTGGTTTAGCATCTAGGGGTGAAACAAAAATTAACTTCAAAGCAAATTAGCAGTTTTTCTCATCTATTCGCATCAAAGAAAGTGTAGGAGGATTTTAGGCCCTCTGAGAGCATATATTATAGTTCATTATACAAAAGAAAAAAGCTAAAATGAACCCAGGAACAATTAATATGTGAGTTAGTATGCTACAATACTGTAGTACCACTGCTAAGTAAAAGTTTTTTTTAAAAGTGAAGGCCTATTAAAAATTAAAATGTAATGCACATATATTATTAGTAAAATTTTTATTATTATATCACTGACATAATTCAAGTTTTTATAATCTGTTCCTAAGAACATGAATAGAGATATTCCTTCCCACTTCATTAAGATCCTCGGGGCCTTACAGGTGATAAAAGGTAAGTGGCAGCATAAGAATAAAGGGGTTAATTATATTGCAGGTAAAAATGCCAAGATTCAGAATTATAGATTACAGAAGCTTCTAGGGTCAAAACAGCCTCCAGAGTCTCTTTTCTCAGCATCTTAGTACTTCAGTTCCTCAACAATTTAGAATAGTATAATTATAAAATAATAAAGTTGAAAATAATTTTGCAGGTCACCCAGCACAATCCCCAACCTAATGTAATAGTCCCTCTATAATGACAGGAAATAACAGTATCTGCTTTTGAATTTTTCCAGTGATATGACACTTCTTCCATTAAAAAGCAAAAAATTTTGTTTAGGATCATTCTAATGGTCAGAAATTAGACATGCCTTTATTTTGCCATTTGAAAGTCAATAGAATAAATCTAATCTCTCTTCCCCATGACAGGTTTTTTAGTTTCTGTTTTTTAATTTTGAGAATGATTATACCACTCTGTCTACAAAATGTTTCCAGTCTAAAAGTCACTACTTCCTTTTAGGATTTTTTCAAAATACATTGTTTTCACAATCTTTATAATGTTGGCACTCATTTTCTTTACACACTTTAGTTTATCATCATTATGAAATGTGGCATCCCAATGTTTACTCACCCTGAATATTAGCAGATACTCATGTTCTTTGATCTGGGTTATAAATTTGTTAATACATTTGGTTTTGACTTTTTGAAAATTAATATTTAAGGAATCCCTATTCTGTGCAAAATATTGTGCTATATTTCAAAAGGGATGTAAAGAGTCAAAAAGAACACTAAGATACTTGAGGCTTTAGATACACTCCATCTAATAGTATCCTAAAACATGCTGGACTTTCCACCAGATTATATTCAAATACATATTTCTAAACGATAGCTCACATTTTGTATAAAAATTGATGTTATCACTGACTACCTGCCAACTGTACCTCCAGGCCAGTCCTTCGTGAGTGCAAGCTACAAGTGTGGCCCAGCCTGGCCAAAACTGGCACCTGCAGCCAGTCCTCACATAGTCCCCAGCTGGGCCCTGGGAGGCCAGGTGCTATTGGTGGTGACTGTTGGCGGGGACTGAGTAGAGTCCAGACAGTTGCCTAGGAATGAAGCTGGAGTTCTGATCAATTGATCAGCTTTGCTTACTGTTATACATCACAAATCTAAAAAAGGACACCCTCCCCAAATCAAGCCAAATATGCTATTCATTGTGCCCATGCAGTATTTTCTAGTAGAGGTACAGTTTGTATAGATATATATATTTCAATATATCTTTATTGATTTCAGAGAGAGGGAAAGAGAGGGAGAGAGAAAGATAGAAACATCGATGATGAGAAAGCCATTGATCGGCTGCCTCCTGCACACCCCCGACTAGGGATTGAGCCCGCAACCTGGGCATGTGCCCTGACTGGGAATCGAACCCAGACCACCTGGATCCTAGGTCGATGCTCAACCACTGAGCCACACCCAGCGGGCTGTACAGATATTTGAGCTTCTGCATAAGAGCCTAGAAACAAGCAACCTGGAACATCTCATAACCTCATTGGTTACTCTTCATCACACGGTTCTCCTAGCACCTGATCAATTTGCTGTTCCTTTGAAGTCTTTGGCACCTACTTTGATTGTGAAAGATCTTCTAGTGAATGATCAGGTCCTAAGAAAAAAAAACAACTAAGCTTTGGGTTCCAGATGAAGTTCTCCTGAGACAATGGTCAAAATTCAGGCAACTAAAATGATGATTCGATGGCGACTTGGAATGAAGAATAATGACAGTAAACCAGGAACTTCCACCCTAAGATTGCTATCAACAAGATTGCATAGTGATGTAGATTTGACAGAACCAGGGAAAGTTAGTAACAGCAATCCTGGGAAAAAAAGAACAAAGCCAGAGGTATCATACTCCCTGACTTCAAATTATACTACAAAGCAACAACAATCAAAACAGCACGATACTGGAAAACAAACCAAAAAAAAGCAGAGACAAAGACCAGTGAAACAGAATTGAGGATCAAGAAATAAACTTACATGTATATGGACAAATAATTTTCAACAAAGGAGCCATAAACATACAATGAAGAAAAGAAAGCCTCTGAAGATTTTTGTCTTAAAAATAATAATTAGTATTGCTTTGTAGGTATGCATATATTTTACTGTAATAAGCTTTTGTACTATAGTTATTTCAGAATAGAAGTCACATGCCTGGTGCAGGGTACTACTATACATTGTATTTATTTAAAAACTATATGATTAATTTTTTTAATATTTAATATGAAGATGTTAGTGTGCCAATAAGTAACTGATATATTATATTCTTGTTAATATCTAAAGAAAAAATAACAGACTGGGTAGAATGCAATTTATTGAATCTGTTCCCAAAAGTATAATTTTTTTAACTGATGTCATCAGTTTCAAACTATATCTAGTGTGTTGATATACACTTAAAATTTGAATCTACCTTATCATAATAACAAATATTTCCTAGCTTTATTGTCATCAGCATGTTGTCTAAGTGTACATTGCATATGTATTTTAGCTATGCTTTTGTTCGTTTGAAACTATAATTGACATTACATTTTTTATAAAGGTGCTAAATAGCAAATGAATAAATATAAAATCCAGTGGTGTATTTTTCTAAGTTTAAGCAAATTGCTATTGAATCTATACTCTTTGGGTAAAGAGTCCTTCCACTATCACAAAATTTATATATATGTTATATCTGTTATATATATGTCATATAACATATATATGTTATATATATATATATTATTTTTGTCATTGACATGATTCAAGTTTTTATGATTTGGTATCATGAACATGAATGGAGATTCCTTCCCATTTTTCCAGGTTAAGATGCAAGAGGTAACATTAACATAAAGGGGTTAATCATAATGAATAAGTGTGTGTGTGTGTGTGTGTGTGTGTGTGTACAGCACCCCTCCCCAGGCTATCAATCTAAAAACTGAAAAGAAAAGCTGTTTTATTGGGAATGTTACTCTAAATGAAAATCTGCTGATCCCAGTAATAACTGCTTCTGAATGCTAATAATCTTTCTATTTAATAATGCAATTTAGAATTGTGTCAGTCCTTCAACAAATCTTATATTCACTATGCTTTCTTAAGTATGATTGAAAGCCATTGTGTTTACCTAAATTTTATCAAAATTTAGTAAATCAATCCCTGTTATGTATTAAATATTATACCAGACATATGCTTCCAGTTCTTTGGCATGCAATGTATTTCAGCCTGAAAAGTTAAAGTTATTTAATTAAGCTGGGCTCTTGGTTCATATCTTTTTATATACCATGAATTTCAATTGCATTTAGAATAGTTACATTTCATGTTTCCTGATTATTATTTGAATTCTCCAATCCCAAAGGATTTTAGTTTCTTTGAAGGAAAAAATTGGCATATAGAGTAGGCACTCAACAATTATTTCTTGTTCTGTTATTGGCACTGAAATATTTTCCCTTTCTCCATGTGTAGGTGTCTATGTATATTTTGTATCCCCTTGCTTCTCATTATTTCTCCTCAGTGCTGTCTATTTGTTCTTTTTTTCTTTGCTGTATGTGAATCAAGAACCACAAAATATGAAAAACTAATGATAAAGTCTTAGATTAAAGCTAAATTTTATTTTAACTCTTATTTTAAAGTTTTGAGTATGTTTTTAACTACATATTCATTTTTATATAGATATTTATGGACATAAAATTGCTTTTCAATTTTTCCAGCCACTTCTATATGTATTTATATAAGATCTGATTTATCATAGGTTTTTTTCTTCCTTAACATAATTTACTGGTGAATTGGCATGGGCTAATTTTTCTTTATTTGATTAACTTAAATAATTATTGAGTATCTATGCTAAAAGCACTAGTCAAGATTCTACAGATAAGTGATAAACAAAAGTCCCTGCCTTCATAAGACTATGTTCAAGTTGGGGAGGAGGGACAGTAAATAGACACTCTCCCCTCCAAAATTATATAGAGGGTGATAGTACTTGAATGAAATGGAAAAAAAAAAAATAATAACACAACAAAACAAAGCAGAAAGAAAATAGCACATAGACTGGGGAACACAGTAATGCGTTTTTATATTCAGTGGTTAGGGAAGGCCTGTGAGATAAGATGATGATTGAGCAGAGACTTGAAAAAAATAAATGAAGCCACATGCATTAAGAGCTTTCCAGAAAGGAAGAACACAAAGGGCTGGAGAGTTTAAGGAAAACTGGAGAATTTAGTAGGGTGAAGTAGAATGACTGAGGGAGAAAGCACTGGAAGGTCAGGTCAGGCAACATGTGATCCTTTAGGCCACGGTGAGAATTTTGGATTTTTCTCCATGTGAGAGGGAAAGCATTAGCAGATGATTTACTTATATTTTCAAACAATCACTCTAGTGCCTGTGTATGCCATACACAAGAAGGGAGCAAAGATGAAGTGTGGGGTTAGTGTGTGTGCTATTGCAATAACTTGGTAGAGCTATGATGATGGCTTTGAAAATGTTGAATTTTACCTAAAACCTGTACTCCCAAAAAGTAGGAACAGATAAGAAATCTTCTCAATCAAAACATATTCCTGTATTCTTGGAAATGGATAACCACAAAGAACCATCCTGCTCTCACATATGCCTTCCTCATGACTCCCAAAAGACTCAACAAGGACCCCTTGGTTAAAGGCCTCTATACAAGCCTTATCACCCACCCTTTTCTTTGATATATATTTCTCACTAATGACCATTCTCTTTATTGTCGTAGACTTAGTTAAATAATCTCCTTAATTGTCCAGTACATTTATCCCTGCACAGATTGAACAGTGTGGTACTACTTTCAATGGCCAAATGTATATTAAAAGTACTGCTTGGAAGATTGGTTAATAGATTTGCTTGTGGGATATGAAAGAAAGAGAAAAGTCCACAATGAATCCAAAAGATTTTGCCTGAGCAAGAGACAGAAAACACATAAATTGGACTAAGAAGCACAATGAGAGGAACTATTTGGAGAGTGAGGGAAGAATTCAGGAATTAATTTTGAACAGATGAATTATAAAAACCTGTAGATCATCCTTATAATAGTTTTAATGAGCCAGTAAAATATTCTAATCTGAAGACACCAAGGGAGAAGATGAGACTGAAGGTATTAAATATTAGAGTCACTGACCTGTTAGAGCAATAGGTTTGGATGTTTTAACCTAGGTCAGGGCTTCTGAAATTTCAGCATGTGTAAGAATCACCCAGAGAGATTGTTAAATGCATTTTCCTGGGCTTCATACCAAATTCTGATTCTGTACATCTTGGGTTGACCAGAGAAATCTGCATTTCTAACAAGTTCTCAAGTGATGTTGATGCTGGGAAGATGACTGTAGTCAAAAAATGGAGTCTAGCTTGGAAAGGAAGAGGTACTAAGACTTAAAGAGGTGGCATGTCAGTGTCTAGAGGTTGAGAGGATAAGAGTGAACTAGCAGAGGAGCCTGCAAAAGGAGCATTCAGGGACTTAAGAGAGAAACAGAGAGTGGTATAATTACATGCAAACTGTTATAGGCATGCACCACTGTTCTTTTTAGAAAAAATTAAATACCTTTTATTGGTTTGGCAAAGGAATCTCAAAAACTATTGAAAACTGTCCTAGATGGAAAGCTCCTATTTGGTGCTATTGTTTTTCTTACTCTAACCTGGTAGGAGTCATGCTATCTTGATGTACAGCTTCTGTTCTGCAAAAAAAACTTCTGTTATCTGATGACTCACTTTCCTGTTTAAGAAAAACTACCAATTAAAATGCTCACTCAGTAAGGGAGGCAAAGGGCATAGGACCTCAAACCACAGGTCTTAGGTAAGTGCTGATTTTTCTAAACAGAACATGTCCCACTATGATCTTGTGTGCTGTTTAATCTCATTCTGACAGAAAATTGTTTTTTATTCAAAGGAACAAATATATGTAAATAGTGCCTCTGTAAAACAGATACACAAATTCTTTAATTCAATATTACTATTACTTATTTGAAATCGTATGTAACAACATCTTATATCTGTAAGGAAGAAAAGATCATTTTAAACAATAGATGAATGGAAAATGGAAAGTAGAAAGAGTATTACTATAATTAATATAATTTTAAAAATATTTATTTTTCCCTTTGCCAAAATGTAAAGAAAAGTGAAATAATGAGACTCCACGGAGACACAAAGTCATAGCATAATTAAGGATATGTTTAGTGTTTCCCAATGATTTTACTAAAACCATCCTAAATAAGCATAGACGAAATAAAAACAGATACTCACTCGCTTAAGAAACCTTGCTGTGATGCTTATCCCTGACCTTTCAGTAATAATAAAGGCTTTACTCCCCTCCACATAAACGGTATGGAACGTCCGCTGAATGGAGTAAGATCACAGTGGTGGCAATGTTGTCTTTTTCAAGGATTGCCAGGTGAATATTCTGAACAGAGCACTGTGGTGGAGGGGAGTCTGCTTTTATCATATCATATTGAGGCAGCTGTGGTATAAAAATTTGAAATCTGTATTAAACAAAAAATATAATTTAAATAATTCAGCAATTCATTAATTGCAAAGACAATGTGACAAAGGTGTATGTCATGGATATTAGTGTCAGACAGATCTGGACATGATGATACTAGATTGTGAAATGCGACAAAATCTTTAAATTTGTGGAACTTCAATTTTTCATATATGTTTTGATCTGCTAGAGATGTTATAACAAAAATACCATAGATTGGATAAATTAAAGAGCAGGCATTTATTTTCGCACAGTTCTGGAAGCTTTAAGTCCATGCTTAAGGTGTCAGCTGATTCGATTCCTTGTGAGGGGTCTCTTTCTTGCTTGGAGATCATCACCTTCCTCTGTGTCCTCATGTGGCCTTTCCTCTGTGTCAGGGAAGAGAGAGCTCTAATTTCTCTTCCTCTTCTAATAAGGACAGCAATCCCATCCCATGACCTTATTTAAACTTAGTTACTTCTTTGTAGCTCTATCTCAAAGTACAGTCACCTTGAGGCTTTAGGTCTCAACACACAAGTTTTGGGAGAATAGAGTTCAATTCTAACAATCTTAAAAGAAATTTTAAAAAAGTGAACACATGTTCACAATTGCCCATTGCTAACCCTCTGCTTTGCTTTATCTAAACTTCAGTCAGGTTTCTCTTTAGACCCCTGAGCTCTGCTTTCCCCCAAGCCTGAGTAATACAAGGGTGAAGCATGCCCCCATATCAGCTTCTCCTGGGCATCAGCTGACTGCGTGGAGACCCTTTTTCTATCATGCCCAACTAGGCATTTCCAGGTTCCCCATCATAGATTCATTTTATCTATTCTGGTCCCTGACTTACCCTATATACAAAAAACCTGTTTTCTTTGAATTTTAGATGTTCACAGATTTCTGAGATTAAAACAGTCTCCTTATTGAAATATGCAGTTTTTCTAATTGGAGTCTCTCTAAGTCCAAACTTGTGTTAATTTAACAAAAGTTAAAAATGTCTATCTTATTGACTTATTTTGAGAGAGTCTAAACCAGCTGGTACAGTGCCTACTATATTGTAGGTGAATAACTATGTGTTCTTGGGCATTTGACTTACTTATTAAAGTTCATATACTTTGTTAGTTAAATAATAATTTGAAATAGATATATTACTCCATCTCTAATATTCTTTCAAACAATAGGCAGACTTCAGAATTTATATCTTAAGAGGTCACATTCCAAAGACTTCATGGAAAATTATCATACTTAAATTTGTAGTTGCATACCAATGTACTGAGTCAAATAACATCAAAATTTCCTAGGGCAACAAATACACATGTGGAATTTAAATGTCTGGTTTTATTACTTTGACTTCTAAGGCCTGTCAAAAAACCTTCATTATATGCACAATGATGAATATGAAATGAATGAATAATATGTTCCCAAAGTGTCACCACACTGATTTTTTTTTTTCCACCAGCAAAGCTCCTGCTTTATCTTAGGAGTATTTTCTATACAGTAATAGGAAGGAGGTGTTAATAAATTCATATTCATGAAGTGCTCACTACCAATTTGTTCTCTGTCTGATACTTTAATTATGCCACATCATTTACCTTGGAAACAACACTTCGAGGCAGGTGTTAATATCTCCATTTGCACCTCTGGAACTTAAGGATCAGAGAAGTCAAGTTGTTTGCTCAGGGTCACACAGCTGTTAAAAGTAAGGGTCGGGATTTAATGAGTTCTATTAATATATTTCATATAGTGTTAGCTTTTTACTATAAAGTCCTGTGTTCCAGTGAAGGAATAATTCATAACCCCAACAGCAAAAATGAGCAGGCTTGTGCTTTAGGAAATGAAGTGAGACAGGAAAAAAGAAATTTCAGAAGATAGAAAACTTTTGCCTTTTGTTATGATTATATGAAAGGTAGTTTTTACATAGCTCAAAACAATTGATATTGCTTTCCTACTAGTACAAATAACCATAAATGAAAGTTAAAAAACTGAGAGAGCCTACTTCAAAATATTTATGACATATGTTTTATGCTGAATCTCATGGAGAGACTACTCTGTTAGTTTTTAAAGCTAAAATGTGTGAAATTAAAATTCACGTTAATGTGGTCAAACCTACATTATGTGATAAGAACAAAGCTTTGATGCTGACTATGAAATCTTCAACATTAAAAAACAAAACAAAACACTTTCAAACTTGATATAAATAGAAGGGGAACAAAAGCCTTTAGCAAGAAAGAAGTCACAAATATTAAAAATAAAATAAAAAGAAACTTTCTACATGGGAGGAATAATACTTAGAACATTCAAACATAAACCTGATATTTTATAGAACGATTCATTTAATGTCAAATAGAGACAGAGTCTTGTTCTTCTGTTCATTAATTCATTATTTTTTTGATGCACAGTCCTTTATAATGATATACAGTCCTTGACACATAGATTTAGTTATACATAAATGTTTAAAATGTTGCCTGGATCCCCTTACACACACAGCAGTATGACTGACTCTAAGTGGAACTTTCTCTATTTACAGCTTTGGCCTCTGGACCTGTCACTAACATTCATTAATTAAAAAAAAAAAGGAGAAGGAATAACAACTAATGGTTTTATGTTCTTCAGAAGAAACATATTAAAATATGATTTATTTTATTCCTAAAAAAATCAACACTTAAAACCTTGACCTTATTTAAAAAGTAGATTATAAAGTAGTATCTGGAAATAGATTAAACTGGAGAGGTTTACATTTTTTCATTATGGACCTACTTTTGCCTGAGCAGAATAAGAGGCAGTATTGATGTTATAGTATGGCATATCATTTAAAATTCAAGAATATTCTCATTGCCTAGTAAGTAATTTAACATAATAATAATGATTATAATTGCAATAATCTTGCTTCCGAGTCAAACTGTTATTTTATAATTCTTTTACTAAATTCACCATTTAAGCCAAGTAAAATAATAAAGATGTGATAAATATAGAATTCCTTCCCCTATATTTCTTGCATTTTTCTTTAAGGCTTCTCCCCACTCTCTTTGTGCTTTCTTGTTGCCCATCTTTTAATGAGATAATATCAATAGCCTCTTTTGTGTGTGCCAGCAACTAAACCATTCTCTGCAAGTGACATCTCAAGCATCCCTCTTCTTTTTAATTTTACATCGATGTGGATCTCTGGAGGCTCAGTTAAAGCTTATTCTTATTGGAGCACAGTAAGAATATTATCTGAAAGTCAAAGTGCATCAACTTCAACTGAAAATAAAGTAAAAGGATTTCAAGTTTTCTTACTTGTACAATAACTTAGTGACCGAATGTCAATTATTACATGTCTAAATAACACTCCCATGTAGCAAGCTATCTGACAGCAGAAAGAAACAGCATATAAATATTTCAGTACCTTGAAATGAATCCAATTTATAACATTAAGTTGTGCCTGTTCAAAATTTTTCCCAAAGTGTATCATTTTTAATTCTTCACCCAAGCTTGGCTGTGTCTAGAACAGTTTAATGAAGTAAAGATTTACCCATTGAATTTCATCTATGGAAAGGGAATCTAAGCATTTCAATTATAATGGGATGTTTCTCTCTCTGAGAACTAAATGTTAGTCCTTGAAACAAAACATTTGCCACTACCTCTGTGTCTGTTTGCAAAGAAGCACAGAGTATCATGAGTATATATGATGCACAGTGGTTTTAAAGAAAATCAAAAAACAGCTATTTGTTCTTGATAGCTAATATTATATTGCAAGAAAAACATTTTAAAACTTTCAAAAATAAGTGATTAAAATATGAAATAAATGGCAAATAAGTTACCGTATTAAGAGACTGACATTAACAGAAGAAAAAAGTATTTTTTCCCCACTGATAAACATCAGCAAATAGTTCTAGTTACACATCGGGGGTAGTGTATATAAAGTACTATCTAGTATAGAGGCAGTTCCTTGGTATATGCTTATAGTAGGTAGCTATTCTCTAAACTGATAATCAGTTGTTAATGTTCACTTACATCCATATAAATTGGTTCCACATTTTTAGAATGTGTTTAAAAAAGAAAATTTGTGTCTACTATGTAATACACATAATTGGACAATGATTTGTAACAATGGGTACCAGTTAACAAAATACAGTACATAAATGAAAATTTTAAAATTCTCAAAAAGATTTACACAAGGCATTACTTTCTCTTTTTTTTGTATTAATACTTTCTGATTTGGTTTTTATTGAAAAAAAGCAAATAAGTAAATCTTTTCAAAATACATTGTCTAAATTTACAAATGTATGCCTCAAAATAGACATACATGCTATTACTTGATATACTTTTGCTACACATTTGGTAGTTTTTACTAACAGGGCATAGTAAAATAAATATTCAGAGGTCAAAAACACTTCAGTTTATAGCACTGATGTTCATATACTTCGGTTGTCTTTAATTTAAGTTAATTAGTAGATCATCAATGTTTTTTGAGAGTTATACACAATAAAAGTATTGCTTAGTGCCAATATGTTCCATAAAGAATAAAACATTTTTTTGCATTTTCTGAATATCTCTTGTAAAGCCACCTTTTTACACTATAGCTACTATTTGAAAAGAAATTTAAATGTGGTTTCTTCACATTTTAATAAATGAATGTGAATTCAGATGTTTGTTTTACTCTGATGGAAAAGCCACTAAATGATATATCAGGGCACTCATAGCAAGGTTTATGGCCAGAGCAATAAGTCATTCCACCTGTGGTGCATTTGTGGGTTTGTTAGAATAAACTTGGTGGAATGAATTAATTAATATCAAGCTTGAAGCACTATGCTAAGAACACAGGTCACTTTTTCTTTTAAGAAATTTTAATTATGGGATGAGCCTGCTAAAGAGGAGTCCAAAGAGTGTTAGATGCTGACCAGTGGGAAGAAAAACATGAAATCTGTACAGTGTATTAATAAGGGACAATCTTGAAAAATATTTGTTCACCTTTTTTTTTTTTTACTGTGAAAATTCTATAATAATTTATTTTTCCATAAAATAATTAGGGAAAAATAGTTAATTAGGGGAAAAGCATAGATGTCTCAAATATGAGGCCATGGAGGCCTAGTGACAATTAAAACACGTGTCAGTGACAGAAAATATTATACATTATTTTAGATTAAAGTGATTAAAGTAACAACACCTTTGGATAATGTCCAGGGCTACTGTCCTCCAGGGCTAATGTCCAGGGCTGACTGGGGTCTTGCGCCACACCTTCTGTGATGAGCAGAGAGCAGGGAGAATTATAGGTGCCACTTGTCCCTTTGCCAGTGAACACCCTACAATACTGGTGGGATTTAAATCCATGCATTCTAGTGCTGACATTCAAATCCTGACTGCTTTTCATTGGCTATTTAAATTTGGGCAACCTAGCTAATCTCGTTAAACATCATTTTCCTTGTATGTAAATAAGAATAATGAGAATACGTTCCACATAGGATTGTTTGTGAAAATAAAGAAAATGCCTAACACGTGATGGTGCTAAATTAATGTTACTTATTATTTTCTTCTATATAATAATGTCAACTTTATTTGATGTTTGCAGGGATTTATAAGGTGGGTAATATTATTTTGTGGTATATTCTAAAGTGAGGGATAAAAATGATGTAAATATTTTCCATGAATTGTCAGATGTGGAAAGACATAAACATTTTGTGGTTGAAAGTTTCAATAGAGGACTTGAAGCCCCTCTAAGTCTCACTATTGCAGGAGGTTGGAGGACGTGCTCTACTCTCCTGAGAGGGAGACTCCGTGGCCTCTCTCGAGCTCATCTCTAGGTAAGCATGAGGAAATAAAACCTCTCTCACGCGGTGTATCAGGTGGGTGTGGGAAATACAGCTCCACAAGCTAAATCCGTGTGTACTGGGGGGAAATTGTAAAGAAGCAAGGTTGTAATATCTCAAGGACTTAAACTCAGTAACACTGAAGGTTCGTCAGTGGCATTGTGGTCAGAACAATCAGCTTTCTCTCAGAGGTCTGAGAGATAAAGGACTTCGAAAACTATAACTTTATTTTTAAATTAATGTAATCTAAAAATAAGCTGCTATTAAATATATGTGGATTTGTGGCAAGCCTGACACAGCAATCAAGAGGTTAGAGAGTTTCAGATTTTAAGGGCTGCTTAATGAGTTTTGCAATGTGTAGGTGGAAAATAGGTTATGCTCCAGATGGAACAAAGTTAAGTTTCCAGGATGTGTTATAATCATGCTGACACTATTGACAAGAGAAAGTTCAATGATCCGTAAGGCATATATAAAATTGTCAGGGATTTTATGCTCTCAAAGTGAAAACAATTGGAAATATTTAATTTTTAATAATAAACATGGAGCTAGTGCTCTAATACAATTTAAAGATAATGTTCACTTGCATATTAAGTTATTCAATTATAATATATAATTATTCTAAAATTGAAAAAAAGGAGTATATTGCAATTATGACTTCTCAAGAGAATCAATTTCCATGAGTAAACCAAAATAATAAAACAGGAAAAATGGTATATTACATACTCTCTGGAATTCAAGGAATCAAAAACTCAATGAAAAACTAATATTTTCCTTTCAAGATACATTGATTTCTTAATTATTATTTCTATTATGAGCTGTAAATTAGTTTTTCCTACAGGTATAATGAAATCAATCAGAAACAGGGATTAATTATTCAGTTATTTTTTCACACACATCTTTAGCAACAGTTCTAAGGCTTAGTAATAATTTTCTTTATAACAAAGAAAATTTCATTAAATACAATAAGGAAAATTTTTTTCTCTTATTTTGTAACTTGTTATTGTCTATGACTACAATAATTTCAATACTCACAATTTTATTTTAAAAATCACAAAACCGGTAAGAACATTACAGAATAAGCATTCAGTAAATTTAATTTTTCTCTCTTCTGTTCCCTATTTTTAACCATTTGAAAGTATACCTCAAATTTCTATCCACAGGACCACTTCCAACCTCTCACCATCCAATCATATGTTTAACAATAACTGAACATCAAGTAGGTATCAATCACTATGCCGGAATAAGCATTAATTTCCTCCTTGAGCTGGAAATTATGGACATATTAAATAAAAGTTGTTGGTTTTAATATGCTAACATATAAACAAAAGTTGCTAATGTGAATTCTCCAGTAAAAAGCCATAAGACATAAGAAGATGACATAAAACTTAACTTGTATGGCAAATAAAGAGTCGACATAGATTATAATTATTAATTTAGTTCTATTTAAAAATGCTATAACTTATTGTAATAAAAATATTGATGAATCTCTAGAATTATTTTTATTTTAAATTTATTTTTTAAAAAGCAATTTTGCATGGCTTGTGGAATAGGTAAACAATTTAGCAAAATAGACTTTTATTGCTATAAACACTGCTCTGGGGTAATGCTCTCCTAATCATGGCAATATACAATCACAAGAACTTTCATGGATTAAAAAATAATAATACTGAATAGAATGGCACCTGGCATACATAAGATTTGTTTCAAGGCATTAAAAATGTAGATGTCGCCAGGCCGGGCATGGCTCAGCGGTTCAGCATCGACCTGGGACCCAGGCCACCAGGGTTTGATTCCTGGTCAGGGCACATGCCCAGGTTGTGGGCTCGATCAATGACTCTTTCATCATTGACGTTTTTATCTCTCTCTCCCTCTCCTTTCCTCTCTCTGAGATCAATAAAGATATATTTAAAAAAAAAAGTAGATGTCTATCTAACTATCATCTATCTATCAATCTCTATCTAGAATGAACTTTTAGAGTCTGAGAACTTGGGAAGCACACAGAATGGCTGGGTCGAAAGACCAGAAAGAGCAGACAGGACACAACAAATAAAATATCCCTATCTGCAGACTTGCTAGCCATCTCTCTATATTATATTTATAACACCCAAGGCCACATACTATGTGTTAGATGTTGGGAAAGATTTACTTTACTCAGTTCAGCCAACTGAAAGAACTATGGCTTTTCAAACTATTATGTTAAATGCAGAATCTGAGTGTGTGTGTGAGGGTCAATATATACACATGTATAAGCATGTATACCTATAGCAATAAAATAAGCCAAAACTGTCTTCTCTTTTATTAAGGAACTTCAAAATTGCACTTGCAAAATTTCCCACTTTTTAAACATGTAAATTAGAAAAGTCTTATAAATCCTTTCTGTTACCTTTTTTCTTCCTTCTGAATAGTGCACTTCATTCTGAGTGCTATATTGAGTTATAATTCTGATTAACGTCCAGTGAACATGAGTCTTGAAGAATAGGGCAAACTGCTTGTTTTCCAGTAAGGAGGAGCTCAGTGGTAATTTCAGAATACAAATATAGAAAAGGAATGGGCTTGCAAAAGTTTCTGATCCTATACAACATCTATACCACCATTCAGTTTTCCATCCTTTGCAGAATAACATTCTACCATTCATCAGAGAGAAGTAAAACCTTTGTGAATTTAGCTGAGGCTATATTTTGTTGAAGTTTTATTTTCTGAAATGGTTTTTGGCAGTCTCAACCACAAGACTATACGCAGTAAGCAGTTCCTTCAGGAGCACATGAAAGCTTTACATTTTATTCTTTACTTGAGGTAAACTTTTGAGAGTGGAAATAGTCATACTATTATTTTGAGTTGTTTAGAAATATCAAAAGCAACAATCTAACCCTCAAATCTGATATTCTCATCTCTCACAGCTCTCTGGCAGCAGGTTCTTTTGTTTGCTAGCAACAACTTACCTTGGCTCACTTGAGTGAAAAAGCATAAAAGGATTTTATGGGAAGGTGACTGGAGTGATTGAAAACTTAAAAGTGAACAAACATACATTCAGAGAGTTCCTGAGACCTTAGCCGGGAGCTCCTGAAGAGTTTCTGTAGGGCCTCTCCAAAAGCAACTACCTTCTTTGTATCAATCAGCTGAAGAGTCAATATCAGAGGAAAAGAAATCTGATCTGTTTTGGAATTTTGCCCCTGTGTCCATCATCTCAAACCAGAAGAAAAGGTGAGGAGCCTGCAGTTAAATTAACCATTGAGAGTACAGTGAGCATGACAACCCTCTCAGTTTGGGGGTTTCCAAAACAGAGACAAAAATCACAAATTAAACATCAAATGCAACAGATTAAATATCAAAGTTTAACTAATTATCCAAAATTTTCCACCTTCAAATTCTAAAACAACTTATGTTATCCTTTCTAATTTAATTTTTCTTGAATGGATTGCCAATTTTAGTCTAGACTATTATTTTAAAATATCCAGTTTTTTTATTTCATAATAATAATGTGAAAGTTCTGTATTTAAAATTTCTCTATTTTACTAATTTCTTATTTAATATTATATCCTTTGTTTTACTTCTTTTAGTATATAGAAATTTACTTGTATTATTCAGTCCTTTCCATGGAGTTTTATAATACTCAGGTTTTTCTTCATCAACTGCAATTTCAACTCTGACATCTTTTCCCATGGGTTTTGGAAGTTTTTTTTTAAATATATCTTTATTGATTTCAGAGAGAGGACAGGAGGGGAGAGAGAGAGATAGAAACATCAATGATGAGAGAGTCATTGATCGAGCCCGCAACACGGGCATGTGCCCTGACCGGGAATCAAACCCAGATCGCCTGAATCCTAGGTGGACGCTCAACCACTGAGCCATGCCCGGCCGGGCTGGAATATTTTCAAGGTAGACTGAGTTAAGGGAAGGTTGGAAAAAATATTTTTTCATATTGATTTTTGGTTATAATGTTTTATAATACTTTGTTGTGAGAGGAAGTGGTCTAAGTAATTTTTTTGTATTTGTAAATTATTAAGATTTTCTTTTTGGCCTAATAAATAGAAAATACATTTTAAACATTTTTTAATATATATTTTTAAATTTTATTTTTGTTTAAAATATTACAGATGTCCCTTTTTCCCCCAATAGCCCATTCCACCCTATCGATTCCCCTCTCCAGCCCCTCCCCCCACCGTTGTCCATGTCCTTGGGTTGTGCATATATGCATATAAATTCTTTGGTTACTCTCTCCCCCTCCACCCACCCGCCCTCCTCCATCCCTCTGACATTCATCAGTCTCATCTATGCTTCCATGTCATTGAATCTATTCTGTTCATCAGTTTATTAAGTTCTTTAGATTCCATGTATAAGAGAGATCATGTGATGTTTGCCTTTCTCTGTCTGGCTTATTTCACTTAGCATAATATTCTCCAGGTCCATCCATACTGTCCCAAACGGTACGAGATTCTTCTTCTTTACAGCTGTGTAGTATTCCATGGTGTAAATGTCCCACAGCTTTTTTATCCACTCATCTATTGATGGGCACTCGGGCTGTTTCCAGATCTTAGCTATTGTAAACTGTGCTGCTATGAACATCGGGGTACATATATCCTTTCTGATGAATGTTTCAGGATTCTTAGGATACTCATTCCTAGGAGTGGAATCACTGGGTCAAAAGGCAGCTCCATTTTAAATTTTTTGAGGAACCTCCATACTGTTTTCCATAGTGGCTGCACCAGTCTGCATTCCCACCAATTTTCCCAGCACCACTTATTGAAGAGACTGTCTTTACTCCACTGGATGCTCAAACTAAAAAGCTTCTTGCCTCCTTTGTCAAATATTAACTGACAAAAATGGCACGGGTCTATTTCTGGGGTCTCTGTTCTGTTCCATTGATCTATATGCCTATTGTTGTACCAATACCAGCCCGTTTTGATTACAATGGCTTTGTAATACAGTTTGAAGTACGGTAATGTGATCCCTCCCACTCTGTTCTTTTTTCTCAAGATGGCTGCAGCTATTCAGGGTCTTTTTTGGTTCCATATAAATTTTCAAAATGTTTCTTCTAGGTTTGTGAAATATGCTCTTGGTATTTTAATAGAAATTGCATTGAATTTATAAATTGCTTTGGGTAGTATGGACATTTTAATGATATTAATTCTTCCAATCCATGAGCATGGTATATTCTTCCACTTGTTTAAATCTTCCTCTATTTCTTTTTTCAGTATCACATAGTTTTTCAAGTACAGATCTTTTACATCCTTGGTTAACTTTATTCCTAGGTAACTTATTTTTTTAGTTGCAATGGTAAATGGTATTGCTTTTTTAGTTTCTCTCTCTGAAATATCATTGTTGGTGTATAAGAATGCCATTGATTTTTTGTATTCAGCTACCTTGCCAAATTTGTTTATCAAATCTAGTAGTACTTTGATGGAGTCTTTAGGGTTTTCTATGTGCAATATCATGTCATCTGCAAATAATGACAGTTTTACTTCCTCCTTTCCAATTTGGATACCTTTATGTTTTCCTCCTGTCTGATGGCTATGGCGAGGACTTCCAGTACTATGTTAAATAAGAATGGTGGAAGTGGACATCCTCGTCTTGTTCCGGTTTTTAACGGAAGTGATTTTAGTTTTTGCCCATTGAGTATGATGTTGGCTGTAGGTCTGTCATATATGGCCTTTATTAGGTTGAGGTATGATCCCTCTATTCCCACTTTGCTGAGTTTTTATCAGAAATGGGTGCTGGATTTTGTCGAATGCTTTTTCTGCATCTATTGATATGATCATATGATTTTTGTCCTTCATTTTGTTTATGTGATGTATCACATTTATTGATTTGTAGATGTTGTACCAGTCTTGCATCACCGGAATGAATCCCACTTGGTCATTATGTATTATCTTTTTAATGTATTGCTGGATCCAGTTTCCTAGTATTTTAGTGAGGATTTTAGCATCTATGTTCATCAGGGATATTGGCCTGTAATTTTCTTTCTTTGTAGTATCTTTATCTGGTTTTGGGATTAGGATGATGCTGGCCTCATGAAAAGAGTTTGGGAGTTTTCCCTCCTCTTGAATTTTCTGGAATAATTTGAATAGAATAGGTGTTAATTCTTCTTTGAATGTTTGGTAAAACTCGCCTGTAAATCAATCTGGCCCAGGAGTTTTGTTTGTTGGCAGTTTTTTGATTACTGCTTCAATTTCATTAGGCCTATTCAGGTTTTATGCCTCTTCTTGATTCAGCTTTGGAAGATTGTATGCTTCTAGGAATTTGTTTATTTCCCCCATGTTGTCCAATTTGTTGGAATATAGTTGCTCATAATATTTTCTTACAATCCTTTGTATTTCTGTTGGGTCAGTTGTTATAGCGCCTCTTTCATTTCTGATTTTATTTATTTGGGTCCTCTCTCTTTGTTTCTTAGTGAGTCTGGCTAAAGGTGCATCAATCTTATTTACCTTTCCAAAGAACCAGCTCTTGGTTTCATTGATTTTTTTGTATTGTTTTTTAGTCTATGTCATTAATCTCTGCTCTGATCTTTATTATTTCCTTCCTTCTACTTCCTTGGGGCATTTCTTGCTGTTCTCATTCTAGTTCTTTTAGTTGTTGTGTTAGGTGGTCCATTAGATCTTTTTCTTGTTTTTTGAGATAAGCCTGTAATGCTATGAATTTTCCTCTCAGGAGTGCTTTCGCAGTGTGCCATAGATTTTGGATTGTTGTCTGCTCATTTTCATTACTTTCCATGAAGTGTTTGATTTCTTCCTTGATCTCATTGGTGGCATTCATAGTTTAATAACATGCTATGTAGCCTCCATGTGTTTGAATATTTTTGAGATTTTTTATAGTGGTTAATTTCTAGTTTCATGGCATTGTGATCCTAGAAGACACTTGATATGACTTCAATCTTCTTATATTTGTAGAGACTTGCCTTGTGCCCTAACATGTGGTCTGTTTTTGAGAATGTTCCATGTGCACTTGAGAAGAATGTGTATTCTGCTGCTTTACGGTGAAATGTTCTATAAATGTCAATTCAATCCATTAGGTCTATTGAGCCATTTAAGGTCTGTGTTTCCCTGTTGATTTTTTGTCTTGATGATCTGTCCAATGCTGACAGTGGGGTGTTCAAGTCCCCCAATATGATTGTGTTACTGTCAATCTCCCCTTTAAAGTCCCCCAAGAATTTTTTTATGTATTTAGGTGCTCCTATATTGGGTGCATAAATGTTTATAAGGGTTATTTCCTCCTATTCGATTGATCCCTTTAGTATTATGTAGTGACCATCTTTGTCTCTTGTTATGGTCCTTATTTTGAAGCCTGTTTTGTCAGAAATAAGAATTGCTACTCCAGCTTTCTTTTCCTTTCCATTCGTATGGAATATTTTACTCCATCCCTTCACTTTTAGCCTGTGTGAACCTTTTGCTCTCAGGTGGGTCTCTTGTAGGCAGCATATATTTGGGTCTCATTTTCTTATCCATTCAGCTACCCTTTGTCTTTTGATTGGACCATTTATTCCATTTATATTTAAAGTTACTATTGATATCAACTTATTTAATACCTTTTTTCCCTTTATGCTGATGTACCTTTCTCTCACTATTCCTTCTTCTTCTTAAAGCAGTCCTTTTAGCATTTCTTGCAATGCTGGTTTGGTGGTACTGAACTCCTTTTGCCTTTTTTTGTTTGGGAAGCTCTTTATTTCACCTTCAATTTTAAATGATAGCTGGATAAAGCAATCTTGGTTGCATGTTCTTGCTTTTCATTACTTGCAGAACTTCATGCCACTCCCTTCTGGCCTGAAGAATTTCTGCTGAGAAATCAGCTGTCAGCCTTATGGGGGGTTCCCTTGTAGGTCACTGCTTGTTTCTCTCTTGCAGCCCTTAATATTTTCTCTTTGTCCTTGACATTTGCGATTTTAATTATGATGTGTCTTGTAGAGGGTCTCTTTGGGTCCCTCTTGTTTGGAACCCTCTGTGCTTCCTGAACTAGTGCCTTTCTCCTTCACCAGCCTAGGGAAGTTTTCTATCATTATTTCCTCCACCAAGTTCTCTATTTCTTGCTCTCTTTCCTTCCCCTCTGGCACTCCTATAATGCGAATGTTGTTTCCCTTCATGTTGTCCCAAAGCTCCCTTAGACTGTCCTTATGCTTTTTAAGTGTTTTTTCTTTTTGCTCCTCTGATTGTGTGATTTTTTTATACCCTGTCTTCTAAGTCACCTATTCTATCCTCTGTTTCATTGGTTTTAATTCCTTCCAGTGCATTCTTGATATCAGATACAGCATTCTTTATCTCTAAGTTTTGTTTATGGTATGTATCTCTTTTTTTTATGTTTTCACTAAGATCCTCCATCTTATCATCTAGTGTCTTCTTAAGTTCCTTGAACATCTCCATCATCAATACTCTGAACTTCATTTCTGATAACTTGCTTAACTCCATCTCATCAAAGTCTTTTTCTGGCAATTTTTCCTTATTTTTTAATCTGGGGGTTGTTTCTTTCTCTCCCCATTTTGGTAGGTTTTAGTGTTTGTATCTATATATTAGATATATTTGCTGTCTCCCAGTCTTGTGGGATGGGATTTTGTCTTGTGGGTCCAGTGGAGCCCGGAGGTGTGTTTTTCTTATACTTCTGAGCTCTTTGTTCTAGGAGTGTCCCTCTTGTGGGTATCCCTTTTGTGGTTTCTTTATGTTCTCCTGTTGTGGTTGGGTCTAGATTGTCGTTGGTCAGTCCTTGAGAGGGCCCTCCTCTCAGGTTGGCTAACTGTGTCTCAGTCCCAACCCTGTCATGTAAGCTGTTGTATGGGTGCTGGCAAAGCAGGACAATGCACAACTAAACTTCCAGGAAACAAGAGGTATTTAAAAAAATATCTTGACAGTCACAATGAAAACAACCCACATGAAAATAGAACTGGGAGAGTGAAGGGAGAATACACACACACACACACCAAAAAAAAATGCTTAAAAAAAAAAGAAAGAGAGAAAGAAAAGTAACGCTTAGAGAGAGAGATGTATATTGTTGTTAACACTGGTGAAAATTTAGAAACTAATAATATACTAAAATGTAAAATATAGAGAGGCTACTGGGAAATAACAGAAGCAGAGAAAAGATTCTGAAAGAAGGGCCAGCAAAAAATTAAGGGAGAGAATAGGAATAGGAGAATAGTTGAAAAATGAGAAAACAAAAATACAATAAAGACAATAAGAGAAACTAACAATCAAACAAAAAGACAGTAAGGCAGGGGGGAGGATAACAAAAGAACAAGAGAAAAGTAGGAAAAGAGAAAAGAAAAAGAGAAAAAAGTTATGCCAATAGACCTAGAGGAGAGAGAGAGATATAGCCCAGGCATGGAGGGAGTCTGGTAGGAGATTTGGTGGAAACTATAGAGGAAAGCAATAAACTTGGTTATAATGATAAAGTCCCAGTCGTTAAGCAGGGAATATCAAGAATGTCTTGATAGTAGAAGAAGGATAAAACAAAACAAAGCAAACAACCAAATCAAAACTAAAAACAAGCTAAGCAAGACAAGTGTTTTATAAAAAAGAGAAAAAAAAATTTAGGTAAAAAATGTTTTTTTAAAAAAAAATTATTATAAAATTTAAAAAAGAAGAAAAAACAAATTTTCTCCTTTTTCTCTTCTTCCTAAGGAAACAAGAGAAAAAACCAAACAAACAAACACACAAACAACAAACAAAAAAACCAAAAACTAAAAAAAAAAAACAAACCAAACCAAAACAAAACAAAAAAAACAGGAGAAAAAAAGTCAATCAGGTGAGTTTCTTCTGGGCAGCTTACGTTGTCTGAGGCTCACTGTTTTGTGGGCTGATTTCCCATTGTCCTGGGAGGTGCTTTTGTATCACCCAATGTGAAGAGCCATCTAGGTTTGGCTCTGGTGTCCTTAGGTAGATGGTTGATCCGAGGGTCTCCTTGGACCACCTCCTCTTATCAACTATTTTGCAACCTTGTAGTTGCCTGGTCTTACTCCAGAGTCTTCTGTAGAGTCTTTAGGGTGTAGGGTGGCTAGTGTAGCTCAGGCTATCACTCCCCTTAGAGGTTTCTCTGTCAGGCGCTCACTCTGTGGGATTTAGTCTCTGCTCCACAGCCAGCTTCTCAGTCCCTACCTTGTCCTCTGATTCTAGTTCCCCAGGCTCTGTCCTGCTGTAGCTTCAGATTGATTTCAGCCTGTTGCCTTTTCTGTATGGGCCGTTTCAGCAGCCTGGGCTCAGTGGGTTTGATTAAAGAACATTCCAGTGAGCCCTTTGCCTGCCCAGCCCCCAGTTTTTCCTCTAGTTCCCAAACAACAGTCCCTGAGAGTCTTATTCTTGTGATGGTCCAATTTCATACTTTTGTATATGGCTATCCAGTTTTCCCAACACTATTTATTGATTAGACTATTCTTTTCCCATTACGTATTCTTGGCACTTTTGTTGAAAATTTGTGGAACATATATGTGTGGGTTTATTTTTTGGCTCACTTCTATTTCATTGATCTATGTGTTTGCTTTTATGCCAGTATTATATTGGTTTGATTACTATAGTTTTGAAATAGAGTTTGAAATCAGAACGTGTGATGTCTCATCTTTGTTCTTCTTGCTCAAGATTGCATTAGCTATTGGGGTCTTCTGTAGTAGAATTAATTTTCTAAGAACCAGTGACTTCTAAACTTCAATGATAAAGAGAAACAGATAACTGATTCTTTTCCCCCAATGTGGCTTTTTTGGTATATTAGAAGTAATCCTAGACCAGATACACCTTGTTAACAAATTTCCATAGGTAGGTAAAAACTTATCTGTAAGCAAATAACATTAGTGTGCCTGCCAGGAGATCTGTCATTAGTATATTTATGACATGAGATCAGGTATTCTAGTCTTCCCCTGTACCTCTGTAGTGATGGTTTTTATTAATATTTTCATATAGGTTTATTAGGAATAGAAGTCTAAATTTTTTAAAAATCTAATATGTTTGCCTTATTTTCATTTCTACATTATGCTGGCCTCATAAAGTAATTAGTGATTGTTTCTTCATTCTTTATTTTTGAATAGAGTTTGTTTAAGGTTGGCTTTAGTTATTCTTTTTTAACATCTAATAGAATTACCAGTAAAACCATCAAGCCCCCTAGAACTTATATCTTTAACATTATAGATAATCCAGTACAGAGCTAGATTCTGTTATCTTCCTCTAAAAAATGTCATTGAGATAAATTGGCTAAGTTCAGCCTAAATTGCGTTCCTCTTATGGTGGTCAGCAGCTAAATTCTCTGCTCTGTTGTTTTTGTCTTCAAGCCACTGATCTCTGCCTGGAACATCCTCAAAGCACAAATAGAGCTCAGACAAGAATGTGGACAGAGTTCATATGCAAACTTGTATCCCCTCCTCAATAGTTTGTTCTTTCTGGAATTTTCCATCTCACTTTCCAGCCAATTCTGCAATCCACAAACACCACCCTCTGGCTCTTCAATTCTGTGAGATTACAGTTTTCTCTAGCTTTTCTATTCTTCTGGACAGACCCATTAGAGAGTGCCCTCAGACAAAGACACATAATTGTAAATTGCAACCAACTTGTTACCTTTTTCCAAAGTTAGACTAACAGTTTCTCTCTGCTTATGATCATGTCCTCAGTGCATTCAAAAAGTTGTGTTATTAGAAACATTTTGTCCAAAGATGTTAATTTTTATCTGCAGCTGGGTAAGTATATTACAGCTTATTCTGCCATTACCATAAATGGAATTCCCTTCTATGAAACATTTTGAAAAGCATAATCTTCCTGGACTTTACCTCAGAACTACTAAGGATTAGCACTCTGTATTACTTAAGATTTCTACAGTTTATTATAACTATCAGCCCACATTGAAAACTTTTCTATATAAGCCCATAAAACTCTAGAATATTTTTAATAAACCCCTGAGAGTATCAAGGAAAACTTGATATAAAATTTTTACATTTTTATGTTTAGAATTCTAATAAGTAATTTTTTAATCTAATTTTAAGAGCTATAATTTGAGGTAAAATAAAAAAGAGGAAAAAAAAAGAAAAAAAAGAGAATAGACTCTTTAAACATGTAGGAGACACTCAAGGCAGTAACTGCCACTATGTTAATACTTGCTATCTGTCTCCAAGACTTGTGACTACAAGGAATACCCATTGGGTGGCATTGTCACTATGTTGAAGAATAATGTTAGAGATAATATTTTCCCAACTCATTAAAATTCAGTTGCATATTTGGCTCAAAAAAGCATTTAAGAGACAGGAAAGGAAATTTCCAAAACAAAACAAAAAATGCTCAAGAAGCAATACTTTCATGTTGAAAGAACAATTTCAAGCCCACTTTAGTCTGATTATCTGTAACACAGAGTCATTTCAGGGAAGCTTAACCTGGTTTGACAGTGCTAGACATCACACTTAAGAAAGCAATGAATCAAAATATAATTTAGCATCCATTAAAGTATGTCTGAAAACGAAGTTATCAAAGGCATTTATTACATAAGACTAGAGTATGAACATTTTTTAACATCATTATTCTTAAGTTGAATATAATAAAATTAGAACATTTTGTTAGAGTATCTTGGAAACTATATAAAAATAGCTAATATTCATCAAAATAATTTTCCTTTTTTAAATCTCATAAGATATTATCTGACATTAAGGGTCTCAGTGAATTTCACCTTTCTGCAACTGCAATAGCACAACAAAAAAATCGGTTTTGAATCAGTAAACACACTTAGAAAACAAAATCCAAGAGTTATGAATAAGGAAATTTCTAAACTTCGATGTAATAAATACCTAATAATATGGCATTATTAAGGGGAGCAATGACATGAATAATTTATTGTCTCTCATAGAATAAAATTTTGTCTTTATGATATATATTTTGATTTTTAACCATTAGTATTCTCATCTGTGAACTAGAGATGAAAATAGTAACACATATCTCCTCATAGCACTGGGGTAAAATTTAATGTGATAATGCACATGTTTAACTGGGTGCCTGGCATATAGTAAAATTTCAAAAAGTGTCATAACTAACCAAAATTATAATTCATTTTTATTTTATTGTTATTATTATTTTTCTTTTTCTTATATTGGAACTTGACTGGTAATTTTCAACCATTAAAATAATCTCTATGCTCTGAAGACCTGAATCAGAAAAACAGCTACACATTAAAATTTAATTTTCTCTCTAAACTTCAAATTATGTATAAATATTGGTATTTTTATGCTGATAATAAAGACCAGTCTACACTAAGTGTCTCCCTTAGAAGTTGATATCTTTCTCCCCTTTGGTTTAATTAAAAGGACCACAGTATAAACAGGGTAAATAAATGGCTTTTTTGCAGAGGGCTCTAGTTTGAAACCACGTGCTGCTTTGAAAAGGAAAGCAATTAAGGACTAAAGGACTCTTTCATTAGAGATTTATCTATACATCTATGCAATCATGGTGGCAAGGATTTAAAAATATTTCCCATTCAAGTTTTAATAATGTTCTGAGAAAATATTCAGATTTTTGAGAGAGTAGCTTATTTCATTTTTAGATTATTAAGTGCATGCTCTGAGTATACAAATTTTAAGTAAATAATAAATACACATTCTAGTTGAATCTTCACACTGAAATATGATAATAATAATATTCACATTCTGCACATGAGAAAATTGTGAGAAAAGTCCTCAAAGCTTAAAATGATAGAGCCACCACAACCATTTCTGGCTGATTACATAAGAAAACATACTGAAGAGTAACTACTAATATAGTACGATTATAACTTATCATTAATTGTGTTCCAAAAATGTACCAATAATTGTGGTATAGAAATACACTGAAATCCACATTAGCAAATTTGGATTGTAATTGAGTTTATGTCACTGTATCACTTAGGAAAAATCTCAATCTTTGAGAGTCTTTGTTTTTCAACTTTTAAATTATATAACTGAAAGTAATGTGAAATTGAATATGATTTCACCATAAAAGTAAGTAGATAACCTATAATAGAACATTGATTTTATTATTTGTGCTGGGTTATAGCTGCTTCCTGATGACAGCCACAAATAAGTGTTATTCAGTTCCCTCATTCCAAGTTGATGTCTTATGGTAATCAGACAATATTTAGGTTCTGTAGTTTAATAGCAGTGATAAACTAAAGGAAAAAATAGGCATACCCGCAGGCTAAATGAACCACTGTGCTCTTTTGAAATTATGCTATACTCTTTAATGACTTAATAGTATTCCTATAATGCCAAAAAAAAAAAAAAAAAAGTTAAAGGCTTTGTTATCTATTGGGGTTATTGGCTAGGACCTTGGTTCTTCTTCTTGGCACAGAAAATAATTTAAGGCCAACAAAAATAAAAGTAAAACAAAGTGAGATTTATTGAACATACACTTCAAGCGCTCCCAAACAAGGAGAAGGCCAGTCAAGAGATACAAGGGTCTCAAACTCCCTGGGTTATTTGGTTTAAATGAGGGATTTTCTGGGTGGAGACTTTCATTTGCATCCAGGGATGATTGACAGAAAAGGGTTATGTAACTATATTTCTATTGTGCATGACCTCACCCATAATGTATACAGGAAAACCCAGGGGTAAATGTCCCACAGCTTTTTTATCCACTCATCTACTGATGGGCACTGGGACTGTTTCCAGATCTTAACTATTGTAAATTGGGCTATTATGAACATAGAGGTGCATATATTCTTTCTGATTAGTGTTTCAGGATTCATAGGATATATTCCTTGAAGTGGGATCACTGGGTCAAAAGGAAGCTCCATTTTTAATTTCTTGAGGACCCTCCATACTGTTTTCCATAGTGGCTGCACCAGTCTGCATTCCCACCAGCAGTGTACTAGGGTTCTCCTTTCTCCACACCCTCACCAGTGTGTGTCATTTGTTGACTTGTTGATGGCAGCCATTCTGACAGGTGTGAAGTGATACCTTGTTGTGGTTTTAATTTGCATCTCTCTGATGCATTTTCTCATGTGTCTCTTGGCCATCTGTATGTCCTCTTTGGAGAAATGCCTATTCAAGTCCTTTGCCCATTTCTTAATTGGGTTGTTTGTCTTCCTCTTGCTGAGTGCTATGAGTTCTTTGTACACTTTGGAAATTAGCCCCTTATCAGATACACCCTTGGCAAATATGTTTTCCCAGATCATGGGGCTCCTTTGTATTTTGAGGCTGTTTTCTTTTGCTGTACAGAAGCTTTTTAGTTTGATGCAGTCCCATATGTTTATTTTTCTTTTGTTTCTCTTGCCCTAGGAGATGTATCAGTGAAAAGTCCACTACATGTGATGTCTGTGACTTTACTGCCTATGTTTTCTTCCAGGATTTTTATAGTTTTGCAACTTACATTTAAGTCTTTTATCCATTTTGAGTTTATTTTTGTGTATGGTGAAAGTTGGTGGTCTAGTTTCATTTTTCTGCATGTAACTATCCAACTTTCCCAACACCATTTATTGAAGAGACTGTCTTTACTCCATTGGATACTCTTGCCTCCTTTGTCAAATATTAACTGACCATAATGGCGTGGGTCTATTTCTGGGGTCTCTGTTCTATTCCATTGGTCTATATGTCTGGTGTTGTACCCATACCAGACTGTTTTGATTACAATGGCTTTGTAGTGCAGTTTGATATCCAGTATCTGGTAAAACGGAATGCTATGTAGCTGTAAAGAAGAAGGATCTCATACCTTTTGGGACAGTAAGGAAGGACCTGGAGAATATTATGCTAAGTTAAATAAGCCAGGCAGAGAAAAACAAACATCACATGATCTCACTTATATGTGGAATCTAAAGAACTTAATAAACTGATGAACAGAAATGATTCAATGACATGGGAGCATCTATAAGACTGATGAGTCTCAGAGGGATGGAGGAGTGTAGGTGTGGGGAGGGGAAGAGATTAACCAAAGAATTTACATGCATATATGCACGACCCAAGGACTCAGACAATGGTGTGGAGAGGGACTGGGGAGGGGGTGGGACAGGGTGGAATGGGTCATTAGGGAATAAAAAGGACATCTGTAATATTTTGGGGGGAAAACATTTAAAAAAAGAAAGAAAAGAAAAACCCACAGGGGGCTCAAAACCGCAATACAAATTTTACTATAATTAGTCTGGCGCCCTAGAAAGGTCACACTGAAGTCACGTAATTTTCCTCTGAGCTTTCACGGAGAGCTGGCTCCTGCTGACCCTGACCACTGGCTTACTGCAGGGCTGCCCATAGAGAAGTGGCCTGAAGGAAATGTTTGTCCTGCCCTGTCAGGACCTGAGGGCAGGCCTGAGCCCAGCCATTCATGTCTAATTTCCTACCTAACAGCTTGGGTTCTCAATTTTGATAGACTATGATTTACAACCCCATCTTACAAATTGCTATTTAAATATGTAGAAGGTTTAAAAACCCTTATTAGCTCCAGTTTCGTCATTTCAAAAATTTTGATAATATTACTCATATAACTAGCCTTATTTTGTGTGACTTGTGAAATTCTGCAAGTTAAAAATGATCTGTCCTTAGTACAGAGTAAAAGTTCAATATAGTTTAGCCTTTATTATTGTTATCATTCCACTATCATCATCATCATCATCATCATCATCATCATAGTCATTTAGTAAAGATAATATTCATTTCTAGTCAGTCTTCTTAGCAATCAAAGGAAGAAATAAATTTCTGCAGTCAAAATATTAGTTATTGCTTGGGAAACTATATTGAACTAATAAGGTATAAAAATATTTTATCAAGTTTGTCTAAACTTCATTTATCACTCCCAATTAGTACCTCTGTTGCTAAAAGTTACTTATTTCACGAAGCCAGTACTAATTTCTCTCTTTGGAATCCCCAAAGGTAACTGTTTCCTTAATTGTGTAGAATTAACAAAGAATTTAAGAATATGTAAAAAACAGCTCATAGTTTTGGAGAAAGAGAGTACAAGTTTATAATCAAATGACATATTTGTAAACTGGCAAATTAAACTTTAATTATTCATCTTTTTGTAATATTTTATAAAATATAATCCTTATAAAATGTTCGCAAAATATTTCAATTTTGGAGGGTCTAAGATATATATGTCAGTCATGCTGTGAATGAGGGCAGACTAGAAACAAAGCAAGCTTATGACAACTAAATGACAGTACAAAATCATGGGACATAACACAATACTTTACTGACTTTAGTGACAATACTTACTGTATGGGACAAAAAAAAAAACAGCTTCACAAGATTCACTAGGATCATTTGCATTGTCTGACTGCCATTTCCGCAACCCCTTTTATTATAAGTTCACCAGGCTGATCACATGGAGAAATGGGAACAACTGTCTGACAAGACAATTCCTCTTGTGGAAACAGGGGAAAAATTCTAAAAATTCTTAGATTTTATGTATTTCATCTTATTTTAATTTCTAATTTAATTTTATATAAAAAGTAAAAATGATTCAATCTATAAACATGAAAGTTTTGTCTTTCCTTTGAACTCCTGTAAATAATGATTAATATATTTAAGATATGGCATATCTTTTTTAATGACAGAAATGTTTGTATAAGTCTTTTTAATTTAATCAATAAAAGCCCTATAAAACTATTAAATGACTTTTTATAAGGTTGGATAATTATTTAAATATTTTCTTTTTTTTAATATTGAGATTTGGCATCAGTGTACAAGAGAACAAAAACTAAATTCTCATTACTTAAAGAGCTATTTAGTTGTTAATATAAAACATTATTTGGGGGAGTTGCACTTTTTAACATTTCAATATTCAAATTTCTTTATTTTCATTTAATTGACTAATTTAAAGAAGACTGACTAACAAAGGGCTAATCATGTGTAAATATCAGAATTCTTAGAATCAATTAAATGTTTGAATGGTATGGATCTCAAAATCACAGGCATTTAATTTATAGTCATCTATAAATAATTATAAAGTCACATTTTAAATACATTTAAAATAATTTCTATGAAACTATTATGTTTTTACTAATAAAAGTTTGACTTCATTATAAAAATAAGTTTGGCATGATAAAAAGAGTTTCTTGACATGTTTGACACATTATTATAAAACCATAAAGAACCAATTTTAAATTCTTTGTTTCCCAAATTGGATAAAACATCATGCTTTAAGATGCTAAAGAACTTCTACAGGGAAGGATTTCAGAAATTATTTTCCTCCAGCCAAACACTCAACAGGCATCTTTTGCCTGGAACTGACTGCACCCCACTTCTGACTTTTCTATCACCATGGGATGTTGGCTAGAGAAAATGTTACGTGATGACATTATGTTAAATAAGACGCTATTTTATTGGACTTTGAGAAATTATCTTGTTGACATTAAAAATGTAAGGTCAATATTGCTTTTCTCTGAGGGAAAGATGGTGAAGATCTGAGTGCTGCAAGAAAGTTGGGACCTTAGTTTTGCAGTCATAAGGAACCGAATTCTGCCAGTACCTGGATGAGATTGGAATAGCACCCCAAGTTCCAAGCACAGTATTGGAGAGATCCTTAATTTTAAGACCCTAGTAAAAAAGAGGTTTCTCCCTTCTAATCATGGACATTGAACTTCCTAGTACTGTGAGTAGAGTTTCTAAGTAGATTAAATTTGATTTATAAAAATTAGGAAATTCAGCATTCTTTGAATCCTAGTATTCAAAATAATATCTATTTCTACTATATTATAAATGTTTAAATATTTTTCCATTTTTTTATTTTTATAGGTTTGTAATAAAAAGTAATTATTACTGCAAAACATCTGTTGTTTCAAATTTTAGCTCCGTTCTTGCCAGCAAGTATTTAGTTTCTCTGTATCTTAGTTCCCTTATATGTAAACTAAAGATGATTGTAACATTACTGGATTCAATTGAAACAGTGCTTTACAACAGCACCTGGAAAAATGTGAACACAATAATTATTAGTTATAATTCAATATTAATTATTATTATTTTAAAATATTTAATTTATACTGAGTTTATTTTGGAATACTGTGGAAAGTAGGGATATAATGTATATTTTTGCAAATGAATAACCTGCTGACCCTTTAAATTTTCCTGTATAATTGAGCTTTTCCTTTAATAATCATATCACCTCCCTTATTTATATCTTAATTGAATCTATTTTTAGATTATGTTCCAAATGCATATTTTACTACCCCTCCACAGATACTAAACTATTTTTATTATGGTGCTTATAATAACTTTTAGTGTCAAGTATAGCAAATTTTCACTCACTATTCCACTTTTCAAAATTTCTTATTTACATTTATTCTCCACATGTACCTTAGAAACATTTAATCTAGTTAAAAATGTGATTCAATTTAATATATCATTCATCCATTTGGCATTTTAATGATACTAAGTTTGAACTCTTGGAGATGGTTTATTTACAATTTGCTGAATTTTTTTTCCCATTTATAATTTAAATTTAAAAATGTCCCTATGGGCATCTACATCTTCTTGTGTTATTGGTGTAGGTTGTTCTCATAAATTTCACTTCTTCCCAGGCTCCAGGAATGGAGCATGTAGCCCAGACCCAACTTCAGCCATGGCGACTGGCTACGTGTTTTGCATGTCACCAAAAGCAGGCCAATCAAGTTTCATTGAACTTCAAAATTGAGAATGTGTAGTGCTGGAGCTGAGGTTACTTACCATTTTATTCTGTGGAATCTTCTGTTACAATCAAGCTTTAAAAAAACAGTAAACTCAACCAGATTATGTTCATAACTGACAATAGATTGGTAAGACGTGTGGATGCTCTGTAACTACTATTTATTTGTTTTTAAATGCTGATACACTGGGGTATCCCTTGGCCTGTTTTGTTCATCTTACCTCTACAATCTGTCCTACAGGTTCACAGGGTTCTATCTCTCCCTGAAGCTTTTGGTTATTCTGGGCATTAGAAGGATAGATTCCACTTTGGATTATTAAAAAAAATGATCAAACAGAATCTAAGTATGACAGAGATGCAACTCCGATCTGACAGACAGAAAGAAAGCAAGTTAATGGATGGAATCAGAGGGGAGTCTATTAGACATTGATGGGGAGTCACCTGGCAGAGGTTCTGGGAGCAGGTGGTGAGAAATTCTCAGTCAAGTGAGGATTGATACATTAGTGAATGAAGTTTTAGCTCTCAGGACTACAGTCATATGGACCATTTTCCTAAAAAGAGTCCTTTTGTATTTATTGACCTGGCAGTTGACTTTCTTTCTTGGGCAGCTTTTGTATTAATAGCAAAGCCTCCCTGTTGGGAAATACAGCTATGACTGTAGTTCACCTCTTTTTCTTCTCCCCAGTACTCAGGTTTTCTCTTTCAATTTTTTTTTTTTTCTCTGCCTCACTCACTAAATACCTGTTCTTTATTTTTTTCTTCTGCTAAAATATTATTATATTTTTTGTTTTTTTTATACACCTTGATGGCTTATTAAAAACAATGGTCTAAAATCATTAATGAGCAAAAATGTATAATTTCTCTTTTTCTTGAAGACGGGAAGAAATAATGTTTGCAACTTGTTAAGAGGTGAGAACAAATGCCATCATTTTAGTGTAAAAATGAATGAGAATAAAAATAGCATACTTTTCATTAAAAATCCCTGAATATTCTTAGCCAGCTACACTAGCAATAACTAACTAAAACAAAAATGACAAAACAAACTTGTCTGGATAAAATGTATATAATTATCAAAAATACATTTAGCAAAAAAGGTACAAAATCTATATAAAAGCAAGTATATACATTTTTAATACATTTTTTAAAAACAGAATCTCATATTCCAGAAACAAAACTGTCAAAGAAGTTATTGCCCTTATTATTTTAAACTTAATAAAGCCAGAAAAACACATATGAACAGATGTCTGTGTATTGTACAAAGCAAAGAGAATGGAGACTATATTGCCACTGTCTTAAAAGGCTCTGATATCTGTAGCCTCATTCCCTCTTTGCTACCATGTTGGCTTTTCTCTGCCTGGTGATATGCATCCCTATGTTATGTCTATGTTCTAGAACTTCTTTAGAGACCATCTGCTCCGGAACATTTCCATTTCCACCAGGCATGACTGTTTTTGTTGTTCAATCTATTACTTTGATCTCATTTCATTTCCGTAAGTTTCACTCCTCTTGGTGAGGGAGATCTTTCATTTCCACTATGTGTGTAGAGTCTGGTTAGAACATACAGTTCTTAACTTGAGTCTTAGCCAGACACACAAAAACCTCTTTTTTTAAAAAAAAATGCTACCCACTTCTACCAAAAACAAATAAGAAGAGTCATAGTTTCATGGCTTTTCTTTCTTTACTCTTCAGATATTGTGAGAGTGTGTGTGTGTGTGTGTGTGCGTGTGTGTGTGTGTGCGCGCGCGCGCGCTCTCTTTTTGGTATGAATTTGAGGAAGAGAAAGTCAGCTGTTCATGTAAAATTACCCAACAGTGATCTTGATTCTTTGTGTAAAGAACAGAATGAGATCTTTTGCATATTCATATTTTTTATATTTATGACATCTAACAATTAGATCTGTCTTACTAGCATCTGAGTTCCACGAAGGCTGGTATTTTTTAATGGTTATTTCCCTTATGTACCTCACATGCCTAGAACAGTGCTTTTTGTGTAGTAGTTGACCTAAATATATATGAAAAATTATGCTGAATGAACAAACAAATGATATTGGACTCTACAAGCAGAATTCTAAATGCAAACACTACTCACAAAAATAATTGTTATCATTTAATGAGCTGGCTGGCCTCCTAATCTTTAAGATCTGTGAAATATAGAAGTCTAAAGTAAACTGCACTAAGGTGTTATATAAGGTGACAATTTACTTTTGAAGTTATTTTTAGGGAGATTTGGGGGAAAACTGGATTTATGATAGGTAAAATTAAAGTTTAAAATAATTGTTATAATTTAATGAGTGTATGTCATGTTGCAGCTTCAAGTATTTACGTATATTTTCTATATGTTTTTAAATACCTCTTTAAAAGTACTCTGAAGACTATGTCCCAATTTTACAAATAAAAAAAAAAATCTTGTAACTTTCTTCTGGTCAAATAGTAAATAGAAGATCTAAAATTAAAAATCTATCTCTGTCTAAAGAATGTTTTTCCCCCAAGGTCACACTGCCTCTTCAATGATAATTGCCATTTCCTAGGAAACATTTTACATGCTAATTGCTTGATATAAAGATTATTTAACTCTCACAATAACACATTTAAAACATTCAGTCTTCAAGTAGAAGAGAAATTGTGTCTTCCTTTGCAGCCTCAAGGAAACTCAGGTAATTTGCTTTGAGTCTCTATAGACATAAACACTGAAAAGAAGTGTGAATACACACTTGTCATGTCTCTTTAGAAGACAGGAAACTACTATTCCACTATAGGAAAAGCACTACAAGACCCTTCAGCTATATTCCTCTATATATCCTTTCATATCTGCCCACAGCAGAGCAATTAACAAATTGATGAGCTGCAGGGGAAAAGTTCTTATATTGCTGTCTTAGTCCATTTGGGCTGGTATAACAGACTGCATGGCTTATAAACAACAGAAATGCATTTCTCACAGTTCAGGAACATGGGAAGTCCAATATCAAGGTACTGAAAGATTCAGAGTCTAGTGGGGCCTGCCTGCTAGTTTACAGACAGCCACTTTTTCACGAAAATCTCCAATGGCAGAAGGAGTGAGGGAGTTGTCAGAGGTCTCTTTATAAGAGCACTAATACCACTGATGAGGGCTCTGCCCTCATGACCTAACCACTTCCCAAGACTCCACCTGCTAATATTATCACATTGGGAATCAACACATGACTTTTGGGGGATGCAAACATTCAGTCTATAGCATACAGAGTTTAAGACTTTCTGGGCCCTCATTCTTTGGAGTGGCATCTTCTCTGGTTGTATGTGCTCTCTCTAAGATGTGACTCCTGGCCCATACTGACAGGGACATCTGCAGTTTAGGCTATGCCAGTGACTCTGGGAAAAATCTGGACACTAATCAGCAGTGAAGTGTTAAGATCTTCCCTAGTGTCTAGATATCTAAGATAGATTTTCCATTTCAGCTTTTATCAAAACTATACTTATTTTGATCTCTATTTGTGAGACACTTCTATCAGTTCAAACACTGGAGGAACTGTGAACTCCCTACTCTTCTTTATCATCTCTTTCTTTAACTAGACAATTCTAAATTCAGATCTCCCTCAATTCCTTGAATGTTGTAGATCTCTGTTACATAAAGATGCATCAATTTAACATTTGTGAAAACATTCTATAAACAAGAGTGACTAATTAGAAAAATGTTAGCGATTTTACACTGGATTTGAGTGAAGATAGGCATTTAGAAAAAATGACATATAGTCTACATTTGTTCAGCCATCCCTTCCCCCAAGAAATTATTAGATTTAAAATGAAAGGTAAGAAAAATAAATGTTGGAATGTTAAAAGCTGCTGAGAAAAAGACATATGAATAGGCCCTGTCATAGACCGTAACACTCATAATAATATCAATGTGTCCATAAAATTATAATATTAAAAAAAGATTCTGTTACTCCTATACAGTGATATATATTTAAGTCTGGACATGATAATATAAGTAATCCAGTTAAAGAATTTAATTTTAATGGACATAGCTTTGAGAAGGAACAATTACCTGGAATCCAAGGTTGCATTGCTGCTTGTTCCAATGGCAAGAATAAAACCCTCGCCTTCTTAAATGACAGTATGTATAAATCACACCAATTATAGGATCTAGTACAATGCCTACATCTTAACAAATGTTAGTGTATTCTCTTCATTTAAAATATTAGAATTCCTACATTCCATTTGCTTCTACATCTGTTAATGTAGTTAAGAGCTCTGACCCTTTCCATGGTCAGTGGGAATGTATCAGGTAATTTTCAGAGAAAGGGAAAAAGTTTTATTTTCAAAAAATTGATAATGTCTCATTTTGCCGGGTTGTAAAGCTACCTCATTTTGATGGGTAATTGTGTTCTAAATAAGTTAAGTTTAGCCAAATTTGGAAAATAGAGTTGTATTCCATATAGAAGGGAATGGATCAAAATAGACTGAAAAATGTTGGTGGATAGTGTAATTGAAAACCTCTCAAGTAAATATTCACTGCAAAACTGATCTGCTGGCAACTAAAGATGTTTTGTTTTTCTTACAAGGGGAATTCTGAAAACTATTTTAACTTCTACAGGATTTAGATCTACTAGCATAGGAGTAGGAGTGTGATTGAACATGGGTGTGAGTGTGGATAGTGTGGGTGAGTAAATGTGAGAGGGAGTGTGTACGTGTGAGAACGTAAGAACACGTGAACACAACTGCAGGCCAGTGTGTGAGTGTATACGATCAGGCAGTCATGGGACTGGGGTGAAGGCTTATATATACACGGGGAGCACATTCAATACATCAGTGTTGAATACAATCTCTGAGCTTCCTTTACCTCTGCCAGCAAGTCTGCTGATGCCTCTTAGCTGGATATCGCCTCTATTTATACAGTTTGAGAAAGCCTCCAATGTGTTTCTGACACTTCTCCACTCTCCCCCTGAGAGGCTTCCTGCAGGTTATGATTTTGATGAGATCATGCCACTAATGTGTTTATTTTTCCTCCCCTTTTCCTTCCTATTGGCAGATACTACAGTTGCTGATGTCTTCTCAGTTGTGCAAATGTTGCCTAAAAGACAAATCTGACTCACAGTTAGGTGACATTACACATATGCAAAAGAGTCAACTTTAGGTTTTTTAATCTGTAGCACTTTTTTTCAAAGTGATAGCCAATCTTTGTAACTGCTGGGTTAGTCAGGGTTCTGTTCTTTTCCAGAGCCCTTTCCTATTGTTCAGCATCAATAATATTCTCTTGCAGGTATGAAGCTAGTATTCAGACTTTTGTGAAAAAATATTTTTTTTTACTTAATTTTTTCTTCCTGTTTCATTTATTCCAATCAATAATGTTCTTGCTATTTTTTCTATCCTGCAAATCAATCCAGAATTTATTAGTTAATATTCAAATATTTTTTACTTTGAACTACATGTAATTCTAAGAGACAATTTGTTTTAATTTTAACATTGGTGAAAAGAACCTTACCATGACATATAGAGATATCTTCAACTGAAGGTTTAATTATTTGAGATAAGCAAACTATTGTTTTGTTTGTTTGTCTACTTTTAATTGTGTATGGGTCTATTTGTTCTTTTATGCATTATTTTGTACCAGGGTTTTATAACTGATAATGGTCCCTTATGTTTGATTTGATTGGTACAGTGTTTTCTAGGAATTAGAATTCAAATAATTTTAGAAAAGACATCAAGTTCTAATTATCTAAGTTTCTAACTACCGTGCATTTCATGAGTTTTCATATGCATAAATTCACCCACTTGGCCTCTTAAAGTGTTTAAGATTGATAATCTGAAATTAAAGGGATGTTAATGTTCTGTTAAAAATATAGAGAATTTGAAGAATGCAGAACAAGCTCAGCACCATTAACAACTTGAAAAGCTTAAATAGTGCTAATAATAAAAAAAAATAGATATAGATACTTTTCCCAAGAACACATACAAATGGCCAACAGATATATGAAAAGATGCTCAGCTTCACTAGTTATTAGGGAAATGCAAATCTAAATTGCAGTGAGATACCACCTCACACCTGTTACAATGACTATTATCTACCAGATAATTTATAACAAGTGTTGGAGAGGTTGGGGAGAAAAAGGAACCCCTGTAAACTGGTACAGCCACTATGAAAAACAGTATGGAGTTTCCTCAAAAAATTAAAAATAAAGTTACCATTTGACCTAGCAAACTCTCTTTTGGGTATCTACCCCCAAAATTTATAAAAATGTACTTGCAAAAATATACATACCCCTATGCTCATTGCAACATTATTCACGGAATCATGGAAAGACATGGAAATAACAGAAGTGTCCCTCAGTTGATGATTGAATAAAGAAGATGTGGTGTATATATATACAGTGGAATACTACTCAGCCATAAGAAAAGATGAAATACTGCCATTTGCAAAAACACAGATGGATCTTGAGAATATCATGCTAAGCTAAATAAGTCAGACAGAAAAAAATCAAGAACCATATGATTTCACCCACTTGTGGAATATAAAACTGAAAGCAACAACTAAACAAATAATACAAGCAAACAAAAACTCATAGACACAGACAATAGCATGGTGGTTACCAAAGGGAAAGAGGAGTTGGGGGTTGTGAAGGGTAGAGATGTTTAAGTGAATGATGACAGAAGGCTTGACTTTGGATGGTAAACAAACAATGCAATATATAGATAATGTATTATAGAATTGTACACTTAAAACCTATATACTTTTATTTAAAAATGTCACCCCAATACATTTAATAAAGATAAATAAATAAAATGTAGTACATGATGAGCTTATGGATCTGAATACAGCTGGATAATTGGGAAAGGTGGAAGAAACAAGCACAACTTCTTTCCAATCTAGGAAGCCTGTTGGAAGAACTGGGACTTCAAGATCTATAGTTACAAGGAGAACATATTAAAAAGAAAAGACATGCTACTCCCAAAAGTTACTTAAATAAGCTGGGAAAAAATTAAGACAGAAAAAAAATGAACAAAAAAAAGATAGAATGTTGGGAGGAAATTATGAGGGAACATAGAATAAAGAAGAATACAGAAGTCAGGAGATCCTGAGTTACCTTATTGAAGATAATGAAGCAATTCTCTTCTTACTGTATATTTTCAGCTTCATATTTAATTAATTCAGTCCTACAATTCTTATATATTTTTTGTAACATTTTCCTCCAGTGGCTACGAATTTCACTTTTACTGAAATAGAAATCACCCCTATTTTGCCACTGCATGACTGGTATATGTCAGGCCAGGCTCATCCTACTGGTGTCTTATATTTTACTTGGTAAAATGTGAGGACACAACATTTGAAAAGGTCTACATACCAGAATTCTAGAAAATGCAAAGCAAAATCCACAACCCATGTATACTTCTGTATAGGGCACAGGAATGTGTATCTATGGCCTCCTTTGAAATGAAATAGACCAATAAAAATGCAATTTCAGGATAAAGTCACTCATTAACATTTTTTTTCATTTAGGCCAAATGATATATACTGAGTTCCCAGAGGTATAATGTGTCTCTTTCTCTGATGCTATGGAAAGCCTATACTTGCTATGTTGGCTCTCAAAATGGTGGTTAGAAAGGTTAGAATGAGGTTAGTTATATATCATTTGGCCTTATCAGAGCGGTACATACAATTATTGCAATTAGGAAAATATTTAAGGTAATTCCAATGTAATTTGAATGTAATTCTGAATATACTTCCAGTGAGTTAGCAGACACAAACAAGATCTAATAAACAGAGCAGTTGGTAGAAAGACATGTGACATTGAAACCTTTCTTTAAATTGCACTATTTTCCCTTTTATTCTGAATTAAGATATATACAACACAGAGGTTTTATATTTCCTTAAACCCTTTTGGGTAGTGATCTAACCTTTAATAAGCTAACCTTCTGAGTTCAAATTCAGTTCATAAAATGGTATTTCCAAAGAGCAGGAAAGTCATATTTAGAAAATAAGAGGACATTAGCCAAAAGTCAGTTTGTGCATTTGCTGTTCACTTTCCTCAATGTTCTCAAATCATCCAAAAATATCTCTCTAGGTGCTGAAGCAAAAATAAATTTTTTCCCTTCATATATTAACAACATATCCCTGTTGGATAAGAATATTCAGTGTTTCTTTCTTCAAAGCACCTTAAAATTCAGTTGGCATTTCATACTTTTTTACAAGCTTATACAAATTACCTAGGGAAAGGTATAGTCAGTAGGTGAAATCTAATTATTACTCTTTGAAACAACTACAACAGAAAACATAGGCAAAAAAGTAGAGGATGGTGAAAATGTGTTGAAAGGGATCCACCAACCTGTTCAAATTTTAAGTTAAATTAAGCTAATTTTCTAGTGCAAGTTTAGAGAGATCTAATAATGTTCAGCACTTCACTGTTTTCAGAAAGCTAGACCAACCTCTGATACTTTACAGAAAACATATGATTTGCAGGTATTTCACCTCTAAGGATGATGCTCCTGAGTAGACTTGGGAAAACGAAGCCAACTTAAGGTTTAGCAACTTAATGCAACTGAGAGTAAAACTAAACCAAAAATAAACAAAGAAACACCGAAAATAACTTCTGAGAGCCATAGAGCAATAAACTACCAGAAAATAAGAGCCCTAGTTGGCCGCCACTTGGTTTCTGGTGATCAGAGATCAGATTGGATTTAGAGAATCGGGAAATGACACAAACGCCCATATAACTGTTTAGTAGGAACATACATTCTAAAAAGCAAACATAATTATGACAGCCTGCTTATAAATGAACTGCCTCTCTCACTTATTCATAGCTTTAGCATATTATGTAAATCTCTTATTTTAAGCTTCAATAATAAATTATTTTACTACTGTTTTGAACAAAATTTAAAGAAGACTGCTTTCTACAGAAATCGACAAAGTTTAAGCAGCATTTTCCCTTCTTTCATATTTTTATTATGATTTGTAATGTTTTCTGTCCTCCTGCACTCTTTTCTGTACATATATTGTAAAACAGACTCACATATATGTATTGTGTACATGGACGTGAGTGACAGGCCTTCGAGGCAGGCAGTCTGTTAAGGTGCAGGCCAGTCAGGGCTGGCCAGCAGCATCAAGTTGTCCCTTGTTTGGTGGGCCTTGCCACATACCGAGCTGGATACTGGACACTGGGGAGAAAAGTACTGTATATAAAATAATCCTCTGCTTTGCAGAAGATCCATGTTCTTATATAAACAAGATATCTACATATATATGTATATATATTTTTATTTTCTTAAACACTCCATGTATTGTGTATATGTGTTTGTATGTGTGTACATGTGTATGTATGGGCAAACAGGAACCTGCTAACTGGAGGGTCATCTGTTTGCTGAGCTCTGTAGTTGGTTTGAGTGAACATGTTTTGAAGTAGGCACAGAGACAGAGCTGAATATCCCTGCATGAGTAAGGAATGAGAAATATGGAGAACCCAAAGAACGTGATAAGGGAAGTTGTGTAAAGAGAAAGAAAAAGAATAAAGCAGCCCTTTGTTAGGGTTGGCCACAGAACAGATTTTGGAAAATAATATTTACTGAGGATGGGGGTTCTTTGTTATGGGCATTTCCCTTAAAAACTTCCATTCCCTCATATATTCCTCACTATATCCTTTGTTTCTCATTATTATGTTTGTGAATGAGGTATTTCAGGCTTATAAAATTTTTGGCAAATTATATAATAAACACATGTGAAACCACTAGCTAGCAAAAGGAATTTCATTTTTACAGTTATAATTGAAGTACATTTTATATCCTTTGATCCCCAGAGGTAGCCACTGTCCCAACCTTTATGATACATCTTCATGTTTATACATAATGTAACATGCCATTTGAATGAATATAATAGACATTTTAGAATACTGATTTTTGTACTTTTTAATAGGCTTAATTTTTTTTAGAGAAATTTTAAGTTTACAGCAAAATTGAGTGGAAGGTACAGATATTTCTGATATACTCTCTTCTTCCACACATGCATAGCCTCCCCCTTACCAACATCCCCCACCAGAGTGGCATATTTGTTATAATTGATGCATCTACGTTGACATATTATTATCAGCCAAAGTCTATAGTTTAGAGTTCCCTTTTGATGTGTACATTCCATGGGGGTGGCCATATGTATAATGACATGTATTCAGCATTTATGGTATTATACAGAGTAGTTTCATGCCCTACAATTCCTATGTTCCATCTATTCATCCCACCCTCTCTCCTAACCTCTGTCAACCACTGATATTTTTACTGTCTCCATAGTTTTTTCCAGAAAAGGAATATCATAGAGATTTGGAATCATACAGTATGTAACCTTTTTAGATTGACATCTTTCACTTAGTAATATATACAGTATATAGGATTCCTCCATGTATTTTCATGGCTCATTTCATTGTAGCACTGAATAATATCCCATTGTCTACATGTACCACAGTTTATCCATTCACCTATAAAGTGACATCTTAGTTGTTCCAAGTTATGGCAATTATGAATAAGGCTGCTATAAATAGCCATGTGCAGGTTTTTGTGTGGACATGCTCTCAGTACTTTTGGGTAACTATCAAGGTGTGAGACTGCTGGATTTTATAGTAAGGCTCTATTTAGTTTTCTTAGAAACTGCCCAATTGCCCTGGCCAGTTTTGCTCCGTGATTAGAGTGTCGGCCTGCAATCTGAAGGGTCCTGGGTTTGATTCCAGCCAAGGGTACGTCCTCTGTTGCAGGCTCTATCCCTGGTCCCTGTCGGGGCACATGTGGGAGGCAACCAGTCGATGTGTCTCTCTCACATTGATGTCCCTCTCCCTCCCTTTCTCTCTCTCTCTCTCTCCCCGCCTTCCACTCTCTCTGAAAAACAATGGAAAAAACATCTTCAGGTGAGGAGTAAAAAAAAAAAAAAAGGAAACCGCCTGACTGTTTTCCAAAGCGGCTGTGCATTCTCACCAGCAATGAATGAGAGTTCCTGGTGCTCCACATCCTTGCCAACATTTGGTGTTTTCAGTGTTCTAGAATTTTGGCCATGCTAATAGGCGTGTATTGATATCCTGTTGTTATTTCAATTTGCATTTCCCTGATGATATATGATATGGAGCACCTTCTCATACGCTTATTTGCCATCTGCACATCTTCTTTAGTGAGGTGGTGTCTGGTAAACCCTTTAGCCCAGTTTTTAATAGTGTATTTATTATTGGATCTGCTATGTGCTCTATGTTATTTTCGTAGATACATTTTGGAGAATCAGTTTATTCATATAAATAATTTTTATAAATTCACTTGTTTTATTGGTTTAATTATTTTACATAATTCTTTATTGTTTACTGGTTTGAGAATTATTTAAGTTTATTTCTTTTCTTTTAGAAGTTACCTTTAAAAAGTTAACATAGCCCGGCCGGGTGTGGCTCAGCGGTTGAGTGTTTACCTAGGATCCAGGCGATCGGGGTTCGATTACCGGTCAGGGCATATGCCCAGGTTGCGGGCCTGATCGATGGCTCTCTCATCATTGATGTTTCTCTCTCTCTCATTGTCTCTCCTTCCCTTTCTCCAAAGTCAGTAAAGATATATTAAAAAATAAATAAATAAATAAATAAAAAAATAACATAAATACTTCACCTAACAAAGCCTGAAGCTATTTAACATTTTGATGTTATTCCTAAAAAAATTTAAAAATCACTGTAGTGAGGTTCCCCTGGAGCCTCTTAGCCCCAACAGCTATTCTTCTCTCCAATATACACACAACTCAAGAAAAGACATGCAAGCCTTTTTTGTGTTTTCTCTCTCTTTTGGATAAGAGATTTTTTCTTCTAGAAAATTTGATAGCTGAATCTATAGGCCATAAAACATATCAGCCTTATACAGGGAACTCAGTGTAGCTCCACCACTTCCTGCAGGACTACATATATCTTATCAATCAGTTGTCATTTCTACCTGCTTAGATCTGAGAACTGTGACTCTTTTTCCCTCCTTTCAGTCACCCATGAAGTGTGCTACTTTTCAGCTCAAGTTTACTACTCTGATTTTTGTTCCCACTTTATTTATGGCTACTAGGACATTTTTTGCTTTCTAGAAAGTGAAGGTATATATTCATATAGTCAACCACAATTTATTGAGCACTTACTCTATGCCAGATATTAACTCTTGACACAAGGCAGATAGCATTGAACAAGACAGACAAAATTCTTTTGTTTCAGAATATTAGCTATATATCATCCATCATTCCTGGGTGGTTTATGGCAAGAGATTTTGTTCTTCTTTTAGGTACAGCTACTCCATCGTATTTCTGGAAATGATTCCTTTGACTCTCTCTCTGTTCAATCCAAATATGCACATACAATCATGGCAAAATAAATTAGTATGGTCAAGAAACATTCCTAAATTGGTTATAGGCTCAGAATTCCCAAGTTCCCACTTTTTTTTTCCCGTCTTTGCTGGGTTATTACCTGCAGTGATGACCTATATTAGCTTTAAAGATCATACTGACTCTCTGGAATGTAAAATAGTCAGCATATTGCTTAGCATGATATAGTTGCTCTATAAATAATAATTGCCTATTTCTTTGTTCTCTGCCATGAAATGGGGCAGATTATTTTTCTATCTTCTTTTGTTACAAAATAATAAAACTTAACTATACAAGAAATAAATGGATCATTAAATATTGCACAATAGATTGTGCTGTCCTCTGGGTATTGATGTTTCCTTTGTCTCATGTCCTCATTTGAAGGTGAATAACCAACCCACTAAGTGCCATGAAGCCAACTGCTGCCTGTCATTATGGGGCTACGCCCTTTGCAGCCTCTGTATCCTTCCTTTGAATACCATGACCATAGTTAGATTTCTCTTCTGTTTTAGTAGCAACTCGGAAAGAACCTCAAAGAATCATCCAAGAATAGCACAGAGACTGATGTATGCTGACACAATCAGTTTGATTGTTTGTTATTAACATGATGTGACTTATAGGATCTGTTATATGTTAGAACCTGTCATTTTACAAGTGATTTATCTCTCTTTTAGAGATTTTTTTCTTTTTTTCCTGTCAGTTATAGCAGTGATGGGTAACTACCTTTGGCCCTACTATGTTCAATTTAGATGACACATTTTACTCACACCTGGTTTCTTCCTGTCCCTCCTGAACACCAGCACAGACATAACCTTAAGGTATTGTATTAGTCTGCTTGTGCTGCCATATCAGAATATTACAGATGAGGTGGCTTAAACAGCAGACATTTGTTTTCTAACAGTTTGGGAAACTGGCAGTCAAAGGTCAAGATGCCAGGAGGGTTTGTTTCCATGAAGTCTCCCTTCCTGCAGAGGATTGCTTTCTCATTGTGGCCTCACATGGATTTCCTCTGTGTGTGCCCAGAAAGAGAGGGAACTCACTGGTGTCTCTTCTTCTACCTGGGATTAGGGCTTTGACAACATTTGGGGGTGGGTGGGGACGATACAACTGAGTCCTTTTTATTGATTTCAGAGAGAGAAAAAAGGAGAGAGAAATAGAAACATCAAGGATGAGAGGGAGTCATTGATTGTCTGCCTCCTGCATGCCCCTACTGGGGATCAAGCCAGAAACCCTGGCATGTCCCCTGACCAGAAATCAAATCATGACCTCCTGCTTCATGGGTGTACTCTCAACCACTGAGCCACCCCAGCTGGGTGAAAAATCTAGTCTTTAAAAACCTAAAAGAGCCCGACTGGGCATGGCTCAGCAGTTGAGCTTCGACCTAGGATCCAGGAGATCAGGGTTCGATTCCCGGTCAGGGCACATGCCCGGGTTACAGGCTGCAGCTGATCAATGACTCTCTCATCGTTGATGTTTCTATATCTCTCTCTTCCTCTCCTTTCCTCTCTCTGAAATCAACAAAGATATATTTAAAAATAAATAAATAAATAAATAAATAAATAAAAAATAAAAACCTAAAAGATCATTCTAAATTATCTGGGAATTTAGAGCAACTACTCAAATAGTTTGCATATATGAATCTATTGGGTACCCAATAGTTATAATACAGGTGATGACTTTTTACAGGTAAGTTATGCGGATATTCCTTTTTCAGAAGATGTTGCTCATGCATAATACTTCTGTTGCTTAGCACAGAACAATGCCCATAGCAGGCTATCAAAAGTTTTTTGTGGAGTGAATTAGCAGGTGAGCTAATAAACAAATGACAGAAGACATTGATGAAAATCTGTGAGGAGTAATTGTGTACTTCTAAAATGTGGCATGACAAAGTAAGTTCTATTCTTGAGCAATTTTGATAGACATTTTGAGAGGAAAATAAAGGTAAAAGGAAATATGTGACTGAGAAGGGGAAAATCATATTTAAGAGCCCTAGAAAACATGGAAAATTGGAATGATAACTTAATAGAACAAGAGGGTGACTCTGTCTGGTTCAGGAGCATTATTGCCCTTAGCATGAATCACAGACTTGGTTTATTTATAACTCTGCTGCCACTTTCTGCAGTAATCTAAACCCTTATGATAAAATAGAGTAGGGGTACATCCAGCAGAGTCGGCTCAACTTTTCCACACATTTTCTTTAATAAGACCTGGGGACTTTGCAGAGGCTGACTGCTCATGGAGCTGCCTGCTGACCAGGCACAGCACAGCATTACTCTTTAAACTACTTTCCCAGTGATTACTGACATCAGCAACATATTCATTCCTAGTACAGAGCAGGAAGTAACATTAATGATTAGCGCCTTAACTCTTCGAGGAAAAGAAAAAGAATGCAACTACTTTTGAGCCCTGTTCAGACTAAGAAATAAAAGGAAGGAAATCTCAGTATCTCTATGATACCAGGAGCAATTTCAGTGGTGTTGAACGGGAAGTACTTTCTCAAAAAGAGCCAACACCATGAGATTGCATTTAGGGCAGAATTGCTTCTATAAAGAGGCTTTCTGCTTGACCAACGATATTTTCACACTTAAAAGTCACAGTAGGAAAGCCAAGTACCAGCCATTAGGAACTTTTTTTTTTTTTTTTTTTTATGTAAGAATCAATGTTTGTCTTTAATCAGGAAGAAATGACCCCTTTGAATCTAAAATGAGGAAATAAATAAGTCTGGCTTTCTCAGGAGATTAGTGATAGGATACAAAGATGTTAACTTCCAGCTCAAAGATGCATTAAACTCAAACCAAGCCTCTGGTGACTAAACATTATAATATCCAATAGCTTTTTCAATGGCTTAAGTGAAATTACTTAATAGTCCCTGTTCAATTTCTAAACATAGAAGACACATAAATACAAAACATGGTTCAATTAGTAATTCCAGTCTTTAGCTTCAGCCACACATTAAAGAAGCATTTTTTCTTTGGAATCTGTAAAGGAGACCTGTAATGCAGTTGGAAAACATTCCTTTGTGATTCAAATAGTGATCTCAGGGCAAGGACTTTTAAGCCAGGAAATGAAAGTTGTTAGCAGTTAAGAATTTGAACCTTGTTTCTAAATCTGAAGTCATCCTATCCAGTTTTGAGCACTCCAGATGATTCTATTTGATGTTTCTTTTCATAAGATTGTGTATAATTTCTCTCTGAGTAAATTGCTCTTTATCGTGGGAAATTAACAATAAATTTCATAGTGGAAGTATAAATTACAAATAAACTGTCACCAAGCATAAAACAGGATAAATGTTAAACCAGAAAAATTAATTCCATCATCTTGGGAAGTTACTTATCCTGGGAATATGTATTTCAAAATACTTTAAAAATATCTAGTGGAATCTAAAGAACTTAATAAACTGATGAACAGAATAGATTCAATGACATGGAAGCATAGATGAGACTGAGGAATGTCAGAGGGATGGAGGAGGGCGGGTGGGTGGAGGGGGAGAGTAACCAAAGAATTTATATGCATATATGCACAACCCAAGGACACGGACAATGGTGGGGAGAGGGACTGGGGAGGGGGAAGGGATGGGGTGGAAAGGGCCATTGGGGGGAAAAAGGGACATCTGTAATATTTTAAACAAAAATAAAATTTAAAAAATATATCTAGTGGATATCTTATAATTTTCATTGTCTACTTATTTACCTTTCTACTTATTTACTGCCTACAGATGCCAATTCAAGTGTCCTCTATATGAAAAGAAAGATGAAAAATCATTGTACAGTAAATGATCCTGAAATATCTGTAGTCTTAAAAGCTAGTACAGTTACACTGAAATCTATAGCATACACTTATTTTCTAATTGTTTTTCTTTTTAACATTTCAGTTTTTAAACTCTGAAATGCTCTGCAACTAGCATTTATTCAATGGACAGAATAATTACTTAAAATTTTGTCATAGTGATACCTCTGTAATAATTTGGTTATTATTCAACAGGAAAAGAGTAAAGGGGAGACCAAATAGTATAGGCATGCCATTTACACAACTTTGCCAACGAGTTGCATTTAACATTCTCCAAGTTTATTCCCAGCTGATTGATAGGGGAAGGCACTAGACAAAAGCAGTTTAGATACATGGCAGGTAAGATCTAAGTGACATGGGAGGCTAATTGCTGATCAATCAAACCTGGGAGGGAGTCAGTGCCCAGGATAGGCGTGTTCACTGAAAGCTCCTGAAATCTAAATAAATAAACTTCTAGACAAAGGAAGTTTTCCCTTCACTTCACTCTTAGCCCGAGGATGCCTGGCTCCTGGGACACCTGCTGCAGGGGGGCTGTGATCTCTGCACACGTGGTGCATGGCCATGTTGGACTCTACACATGGACTTGAATCTGGCCTGAATGCTGAGGCACACCTGGCTGCAACATGGGCTGGAAACTCTGGACAGTAGTCCTCCTTCTGACTCTGCTGAACTTCCAGCTGACCCTCTTCCAAGACTGGCTTACGGCGCAGGGGGCCTTGGAACCCAAGAAATATAACTCTATCCCCTTAGAGGTGTACAAATTCCAGGTACATTGAAGCTTCCACAATCACTTATTTCCCCAGCTTTTTCTCCCCAATCTGTTCTAAGTTCAAAGAAACTCCATTTCTTTATGGCATATACTGCCACTCTTTAAAAATTATGATTTTTATTTTGTCTAGCAATTTTAGATATTTTGTAGCCATTGGTTCATATTGAAATAAACATGAGTATTACCGGGGTCCAGCCCCAGCGGGTCCAGGGGTCCCCAAAGGTGTGGACAGGGTCGGCGAAGAATGACGGAAGAATGACGGAAGTACGGAGACAGCGTTCAGGGCATCAGGACAATCAGCTTCTCTTTACTGCCTTGTTATCAACTGTATTTATACTACTTGATTTTGTTGCTGGGTAAACAACATGACATCAGGCTATGTTCCGGTTTCTGTTTTGGCCTTTCACAGTTAATGAATATACCTTCTTATCTGACCTTTTAAAGAATTTACATCTGTTTAGGTATGTTAATTTTTGTCTTACCTACTGTTTTATTTCTATTCTGAAGTTACTATTTTATTGCTCTACCACATAGCTAAAAGGAGAATAACTGAGCCAGCTTTTCTATGTGAAGGTGATGCGAGTCTTAAGTGAGGGTCTGTAGCTTGCCTGTGACTGTTTGTAGCTGTGGTGACTGACCGCCTGCCTGGCACCTGCCTCAGTCTCCCCACCTGCATTCCCTGCAGCAGTCCGTCCTCACTGTAATATCCTGTGTGTGATTATTCTGTGTATGAGAAGAGCTCAGGTGTAGATGGAAATAATCTCTTTCCTAGACTGCTCTTTCCTTGTGGGGATTCCCAGAGCTTTCCATGAATATAAACATCCTCCAATAATACATTCTTCACTGGGGACTCACTGGTGGCCCCTGTGGATGGCCCTGCGCTGCCGAGTCAGCAGGGCCCTGACCCAGGCCTCTCCCCCGGTGGGGAGCTTCCTGCCATAATGGGCCTAACAAGTCCTAAACTCTCTGCTGACAGCCTCAGTTCCTCATAAGCGGCACAAGATTTTCCCGCACTCCTTGGGGTTTTACTGAATCATTGTCCCTTCCAGTCCCATCCGACTCCCCTGCTAGGGAAACGTTTCCAACTAGGGCAACGCCCTTTTCTGGTGCAGTGACTCGGGTAAGGACACAGAGCGTTAGAAAGGGGAACAAGCATGGGAAGAGGGACATGCCACACTCCAAGTCCCATGGAGCACTGCTGTGCAGATGTCTCCTCCTGGAAGGACCATGTCAAGCAGCAAGGATGGAACGGCTTCCAGCAGAGTATGCCTCACTTTTTGTAAATATTAACTTATTTAGTAGCTAAAAAGTGAATTCCATTTGTCAAGCGGTAATTTGATCCTACTTCATAGTTATTTTAAGGAATGAGAGCTTACAAATAGGTTTTAGCAATTCACTTTCATGTCCCAAGTCTTACTGCAGTAATTACTGCTTATTGAAAGTTTGCCAGTCTGTATTTGATAGTTATTGATAGTTATCCTTTTTGAAGTGATATACTACATGCTTTCAGGATACAGTTTTCTCCTTGGTCTTTTGAAGTTAAAAAGAGTTCATAGTAGCTTTTAGATTAAAAATTTAGGACAGCAATATTCTGTAGCACAATGCTATGCACGGTATTGATAAAGAAAATAAGCTATACATTGTAGGGCAAAATCAATACGTAATGATACAAGAATAAACTCTTGTGTTTCACGTGCTCACAACTGTAAACCTACTTTTGCCCCACACTGTGTATTTCTTTCTCAAACCTAAATGCTAATTATTAGTAGTATTATTTGTATTCCTCAAAACATAATTTGATTAAAAATGTCTAGGAAAATGCTGAACGCCATTGACTGGGCTTTATTAATTATGTCCTATTCATTTACATTCTTTTCAAAAACTAAAGTATCTCCCTTATTGGTCTGTGTTACAGCACCTCTTCTATTGATAAAATCAGCTTCATGCTCATCAACTAATCAATATCCATGGGTTTTCTTATTCTTCACAGTCTTCATTTTGGAAACTGTGCTCAAAATGAACGAGCTAAAAAGTGTGAGTTGTCTCTTGGATAAGTGGCTGATCCTGGGGTGGGTGGGAAAAACGTAAGCTGATCCTGCAGCATCTTGTCCTGTGGGAAATAAGAAAATGTTATCAATTTACCATACTGCACACCTTAAATATATGCAACCGTTATTTGTCAACCATACCTCAGCGATGCATGTCAGAGATTCTGTAAAGCAGAATGCTCCCCATAATTTGATATTTACCCACATCTTTTTTTTTTTTTTTTTTAATATATCTTTATTGATTTCAGAGAGAGGAAGGGAGAGGGAGAGAGATAGATAGAAACATTAATGATGAGAGAGTCATTGATCGGCTGCAGCCCCCAACCCGGGCATGTCCCTGACCGGGAATCAAACCCTGATTGCCTGGGTCCTAGGTCGATGCTCAACCACTGAGCCATGCGTGGCTGGACTACCCACATCTTTTTATCAGACCTCGCTGACACCAAAATAGAACACCCTGCCCCTTTCCTCAAATTGACTCATTCTGTCTTCAAGTGAAATCTAAAGAAATCGTATTTTTAAAGTAAGAATAAATTCCCATATTAATTAGCAAAAAAATGTGATTTTAAATTTAAATGTAATAATAATTGCAAAATGGTCTACTTCCTGTGCATTTGGAAGTAAATTTTCTGGGAAATTTAGAAAAATAATTGATTTGATGTATTTTCACTCATAACCACTAAGGCCAGTGTTTAATATACTAGCATTTTCAACATGGAGTTTCTACTATAATACAGAATTGATGTGTATTCTTGTCACTGACATTGAAGCAAATGGAATTTTGATGTTTATACATTTATAACCTGAGGAAGAACCATTATGAATTAATATCTGTGACAAAAGAACAATGCTCTTATTGTGTATCAAACCAAACTACGTATTGTGATTTTTCTTACAATATATCAGTAATCACATTTTAAATAAAAAATAGAGAGAGTAACTATAAAAAATAGAGAGAGTATTTTTTTTGTTACTACTCATTTTAGTAAAAAGCTATTCATTCTTTTGATTTCACAAAAGGAATTTTAATTTGTCCACAACAATTTGTCTATAAATTTGAGCAAAGATTTCTTTCAGGATCCATAATCTATGAAGTTTATAAAAATTTGGGGTAAAGAGCATGGCAGCACTTGTCTGATAGATCTTAAACTGTAATTTCAAGAATGTGACTTAATGTAAGGTTATAGAATTAAATAATTCTATAAAAAATTATTATGATGTAACATTTATTGTTTTCCCCCACATTTGGTTTTCTACATACATTAACCAAAATACATTTTATCTCTTGCTAGAAATTCAATATGACGTTATTTTCATTACTTATAGTTTAACCTAGCTGAACTAGTCCTAACAAAAGTATTAAATAGTTAATATCCATAGTATTAACACATTACTTTCACATCTACACACACACTATACTATTCTGAGGCTGTATGTATGTGTGCTCATGTAAGTCTGTGTTTATATGTACCCATGCAAAGGAAATAGTGTCCTTCTATTACTCAGTTTTCTAAAATTCCTTGTTCTCAAGCTAAATAATGTTAGCTATCTTATATTTATTGATCAAAACAAATCATGATTTAGTGAGATCATGTGTGTGCATGTGTGTATCCATGTATATGTGTGTTTTTGTGAAAGCATGGTTTTGTGTACACATGGAGATATCTACATAGGTTCAGATATCCACATAGGTGCATAAGGTATATGACTTGGTCAAAGAGGATCATGTAAGGAAATTTTAACTTAAAATACTAAAATAATCAAAATAGAAAATAATCTCTTATTCTTTAACTTATCCAGTATCAAAAATAAATCTTTCACAATCTTAATGCTCAATACATTTTTGTTCAATAGACTTAGGGTACTCTAATTTCTATGCTTGGTGTTCTAATACCTACACGTTTAAAATATATAAGAAAGTCAAGGGATAAAGAAAATTTTCTATAGCTATAAATCAGTGATCCAGCTTCAGAAATACCTTAAAGACTTGCAATAAAGCTGTTTTAGTGTTGTGTTTCCCAGATTCTGCTTCATTTCTCATTTGTAAAAACAAACATTTGTTATGAAGACATAACTGCCAATTTAGCCTAAATAAGACAAATGAGATAATGAGATTGGTGGCAGATTCTAGTTGACAAATTCTGAAGAATGCCCCATTCCAAGTAAAGAGCTTTCCTTTCCTGCCAAAAGGTCTATATGCTAATACTAACTAATTTGCCAACCTTGGCCCTACATTGTTTGACAATAGCTGAGCATCCCAAGTTGTGACATTAATTTGGATGTAAAATGTAACTTGATCTAGTAATCTATGCAACCTCTTAACCCAGCAACCAATCACACAGATGCTTACTTTGTACTGAAAAGGCTTAGAAAAGCAGAGAGGTTTTTTTAAAACCTCAGAATATATTAATATGTAGAGGGAAATAGTATGGACACCATAATGGTGACTTTCACTTGCTCATATCCTTGTTACAGCGATAGAGGTGAAATAAAGTGTTACTTTAATATTATGAGGTCATTCAGAATATTTGCCTTAAATCAATTATTCAAATATCTATAACTTAGCCACCAGTTTTTGTGGGTTTTGAAAAGTTAGAGTGTTGAAAAATATATATCTTTGAAATCTTTCCATAGAGTTCCAAAATAATCACAGAGTGTTGAAACCCCATATATATTTCAATCAGTTTTCCATATATTTAAAAGAAAAATGTTCATATGTGTTTGTATTACTACTTATACAACTTAATTTTGTGTATTAGAAATAAAAGAAGTTAAAATTTCAGTTTGGAGAAATCTAGTATTTAAAAAAACAAATTGGTCCTGGATGGTTTGGCTTAGTTGGTTGAGCATTGTCCCATGTACTGAGGGATCCCTGCTACAGTTATTGGTCAGGGCACATGCTCTTGTTGCAGGCTCCATCCTCAGTAGGGAGTGTGCTGGAGTCAGCCGATTGATGTTTTTCTCCCTTCCTCTCTCCCTAAAATATCAATAAAATATTTTTTCCTTAAATTGACACTCAGAGTTAAGAAAAGCTGGCTTTATTTCTTTAAAAATTATCCTAGGTTAAGCAATGTGTATTACAATTGTATACAAGAAAAACAAGTATCATTAAAAATGTTTATTTTGATCAAGTATAAATTGGTGTGACATTCATTTAAGAAGTAGACTGGAATCTCAGAGCTTTAATTCAGAATTTGCAAATTGCAGACAGCTAAAAATAAATGTAAAATATTTCATAATTACAAAATTATCCTAACCCAACCATTATAATATCAATTAAAGGAAAACTTTTGCCATGGTTGGGGAGATTTTACTTAAAAGAAAAACCTATCAAGCATGTAGATTTGGGCAAAATTTTTGACAATACTTGGTAATATTAAAAATCTATTTAAATAGAAAGCTTTTTAAATGTTATTTAAAATAAATTTATATAAAATATAGAAGATAAAAATACTTTAAAATTACAAAAACATTCAGAATTTTGACTAAGTATTCTGAATTTTTATCTTCTAAGTCAGTTTTATTATTGAGAGGAAAATAACCTAAAAATATAAAAATTCACTCAATTTTTCAGTGTATTGAGATTTTTTCTACAATTTCTCTAATTCCATTATTAATCACAAAAGTATAGAAATATAGAATTGAAAATAACTTGGAAGTCATATGAACTCACTTCCAGACAAATGTTAATTTGTTGCTTGAATATTTTCGATCTTAAGTATGGTCGGCAACCTCCAAGATGTCTCGCTATGATTACCCCCCTAGTATTCATACCCTTATATAATTATCTTTCCTTCATTGTGGGCTAGTTCTAATGACTCACTTCTAACAAACAGAATATAACAAAATTATGGGATGTCATCTCTAAAATTAGGTTACAAAAAGACTGTGACTTCTGTCTGACTTGCCCTTCCTTACTTTCTTGTTCATTTGAAAGCATGGAATATATCGCACAACAAGACAGCATTTGCATACTTGAGTTTCAAAAGGCTCTCTGGAGTCTCCACTGCACAGGGTGTGTTTGAGGGCAAAATAAGGGGCAGAGGACACAGGACACAGACATTCAAAGAAGCAACCGCTTTCATTTCTCACCTAACTTTTATACTGTTTTACCATGAAGTCCTTCTAGCCATATGTTCCAAGTTGCATCATTATAAGGGCAGCAACAACTTACCTGTGGAGTTTAACAATGAAAACCATACATAATATGCTTGGTACATCATTGTTCAGATCTTCAACTCATTCCAGGGGGCAAAGTTGCAAGAAGGTAAATCCAGGGTCATATTCTTAACTGTTCTTGGGTATAGAATATTAATTCAGATCCACTGTTAACACTTTAATGACAGTCTACCTTTGAATTCTGAATACAGTCATATATATTTTTAACACCTTTTTACATCCATTTTGAAAGATATATTTTTTGATATTGCAAACAAAATGGGAGATTATTTATCTATAGCCAATAAGATATGTAAAATTCAGTGACTATCAGCATGATTGACTAGATATGTTAGTCTTGATCACATCTTTTTCATGTTTTTAATATTTTTTAACCAATTCAATTTACTTTTTACCTCTTCATGAATTACTAATTGTGCCTTGAAAAAATAAATATGAGAGACATATATCACTTCGTTCTGAAACTAAATTTATTTCTAATCAAGACAATTTCCAGGAGGCCTACATCAACTGAGGATTTAAATTTTTCCCAAATAATGTTCCATTCTGTAATTTCTTATTAGAATATATCCTTTCCTACTCAGTATCTTTCAAACAACCAAAATTTTTTTATATACCAAATGCCAAATATATTAAAGTAATATTTTGCATACCAAATATATATTCACAAGATATCAATGGTATCTTATTTATATTTTGTATTTCCAATAGAAAAACTAGCTATTCAAATTTACTATTCATTAAATTTGGGGACTATCAAGTCTATACTCCAGTCATAATTCAGCTTTGAGTCATAATCAGCTTTGACAATTTGAACTTCACAATTTGGGCTTTTCAAACTATTTCCATGAGTGAGTTTCTCTTTGTTGTACTTCCATCATATTCAGTTAATTATTCTTTTCACAACATATTTGACTCCACAGTTATCAACACAAAAGACAGCCCATCCTAAGGGGTCATGCCTTCTCCCAAAGTGTCACTCAGAAAAATTGCCTCATCATTTATGGATATAAGTGCTTCACACATCTTTCCAAGCCTTGCTAAATTTGGCTAGTTTCTTGCCAAAGTAATCCCTTTAAAATTTCTGTATGGGATGATATGTACTTCTCAAATTTGTGGCATGCTTCCAAAAATGCTATTTCTCTTTGGCTCAAATTACCTAGTTACAAATCAATGGTTCCTGAATCCCTTTAAGATCATCTAGGTCAGTGTTGACTTCACCACTACACTTGCCATTGCTATTATGGAGCATGAGTGCAGTCTAGAAAAGTTGTATTTCATGTACACACCATACATTAGTTATTAGAAAATTATTAATTTGTATATTCTACTCCTAAAATCGACTCAGTCTGTGTGTACCATAAGAACAACAAAAGAAGGTTTCTTCAGAGCTGTAGAAGAGATTATCAGTTAGTGTGGACCATGCATCATCCCTACATTAACCCCCCTCATTGTCATCAACCTCTTTTCAAGGCCCATTCTTGAGTTCATCACATTTATATTTAGTATATTTGGATCAGTAGAATGCAGGCTCTGGCACGCCAAGCCAGCTATAGCAATACAACACCCTTCATATCCCAGCAACTGCTTCAGCAGTGCATCAGCCTGGTTTGCAATTATCTAATGCACAGGTGGTCAAGTGTCCTACAATTATAGATCGGCACAGTTCAGAAATAATATCTCCTTGAGATGATCTCATAAGGATTTGACTAGTGAACATAGTCTACAAACCTTTAACAAAAAGAAGAGTCCAAATGACCAAGATTCAGTAGGGCCATTAGAAAGTGCTGCATCACCTTTTTCCCCCACTGGATTACACAGGAATAAATTTTTTTTTAATATATCTTTATTGATTTCAGAGAGAGGAAAGGAGAGGGAGAGAGAGGCAGAAACATCAATGATGAGAGAGTCATTGATCAAGCCCACAACTGGAGATCAATCCCACAACCCGGGCATGTGCCCTGACTGGGAATCGAATCCTTATCACCTGGATCCAGGTTGACGCTCAACCCCTGAGACATGCCCAGCCGGGCAAGAAATAATTTTTTTTTTTTTAAATATATCTTTATTGATTTCAGAGAGAAGAAAGGAGAAGGAGAGAGAGAAACAGAAACACCAATGATGAGAGAGTCATTGATTGAGCCCGCAACCCAGGCATGTGCCCTGACCAGGAATCAAACCCCGATTGCCTGGATCCCAGGTCGACACTCAACCGCTGAGCCAAGCCCGACAGGGCAGGAATAAATTTTTGACAAAGTTCCTACCGCATCTTCAGTGCAATGGACATTTTTCAGAAGGAAACATTGCTGGTGGTCTTCCCCAGGGAACAAAAACTAACTTTGGTTATTATCTTGATTTGAGACACTCTTGAGGGAACAAACATTATTAGTTTTTCTGGTGTTATCTCTCACTTCCAAGTGCCTTTACATTAAGTTACCACTTCCCTTGTTTTTTGGTACTCCCAGATTTACCCTGACTCTCCCTACCTGGTTTGGGTTGAAGATTCAGGTACAGCCCTCAACCATAAAATTGGGAATGTCTTCTCTCATTTATTTACATTCTTAGATTTGTGAGCAATAGAGATATCCTTTGCACCAAACAAGGTCAGACCAACATAAGGCCTATCCAACCAGTGAATTCATTTGGATGCAAGGTTTGAAGTCTTGGAGATAATGCCATGTGCCAAATATCTCTCTCAGTAGGAGCCAACAAACTGAAGCCAGCCCTTGTTACCATGAGATCCTACATTACAACAGAAACAATTTGTAAAATGGGGAAGACAGAGAGTTGTATTCTGCATCAGTTCCTACTCATGCATTCTCCCTTCTGATCCCAAATGATCCCATTTTATATCCTTCTTATTAACGTGTTAAGTCCAGTCACCTGATTATGCAGATAAACTTTTTCTTTTTCTGTTTTTTAGAAAATGTTTTAATTTACTCTTTAAATTTCTTATCCAAACACTATTCTGAAGGGGAGAATGAATGAAATGTGTCCTCATAATATAGTGCTTTTAGCTGATCAGTATACTATAGTCTGTGAAATAGGTCCCATAAGCTGAAAAAATATATAAGCGTGCTCCAAGTTGAAATAATCTACATTGTTTCTACCTTTCTATAACATTCTTGGCCATTGTTTTAATAATAACATTTACAATAAAAAAGTAGAGAATGTACCAATGCCTATCAGGACTCTTAGAAATTCTCTAGAAGTTATAAGTAATAGTTCATTATGATCCACCTGATAACTATCAGATGGACTCTGTCCCAGTGGAATTCATTGCATGACATTTTTAAAAAATATATCTTTATGTATTTCAGAGAGAGGGAGAGGGAGAGAGAGAAAGAGATAGAAACATCAATGATAAGTCATTGATCAGCTGCCTCCTGCAAGTTCCAGACTGGCAACCCGGGCATGTGCCCTGACTGGCAATCAAACCACTATCTCCTGGATCCCAGGTCAATGCTCAATTGCTGAGCCATGCCCAGCTGGGCCATGAAAAAATGTTTTAAAAATATATTTTTGTTTTCAAAGAGTCATAGGCATTATTGATATCTCAACAGAGAACAAAGTTACATATCTTTATTCAGAGTGATTGCATAGCCTGGTAACTTCCATGGGACTCATCTTTGATACTTGGACTGCTACTTCAAATATTGTCACTTTTTTTTTTTGGATAGTTTCAGGTAGTTTTAATAAAACTCCCACGCACCATTAAACTTTGTTAAAAGCTTGGAGAATGCTAAAAGTAGTAATGAGTACAGGAGACTGCAGAGCAGAGAGTACAGGTGCACCCTTCCTTGTAGTCAGTAAATGCAGGAAGTAGCAACAGATATGACTTAACTTGAGCATAAAAAAGAGAAAAAGTTGCCTTGACATCTTAGGTTGGTGGCAGATTTGCTTTTGCTCCCAAATCTGGGTGTGTTCCTGGTGATGGTAGAGTAGGTTCTTCGTGAAAGGAAGCTAGATGAAGGAGTCTTGAGAAGGTGATGCTCAGGAGTGGTCACAGGCCCCAGTAAGCTAACTTTAAGATCTGATCTGGTGTCCATGGTGTTGAAAAGGCATTTGAGTTTTCAGTGATATGCATGGGTCAATGTTCTCTTGTTTTATCATCATGAACTGACTCCTGTATTACAGGTGCAATGGAAGCAAACATTCTACCACCTTGGGTTGACTCTTGATGTCTTGTAATGTCACTGGATCTGGATTGGGTACAGCATGAACAACTATTGTAGGGCCAAAGACTTTAGCCAGATTGGCAGTATCCATTTTAGTGTTTGAGCTCTGAGCCACTCTCTGCAGGTGAATCATGAAGAAAGCTAATGTGTCTCCATTGGCCTGGGGCAGTTCACCAGTTGCCTGGTACATGGCAGCTATGCTGTTCTTATCAGTGATCTCTGCTGCTTCCATAAAGGTCTCATTTAGCCAAAAGGTCAGAAGGAATTCTTTGAGGTTTTGAAGGAAGTCTTTCAGGAGGCTACAGATAGCATTGATGTCATCCACTTTGCTGAGGAGAGGTACAGTTTTCACTTGAAGACATTTTCCTTTCAGTTTTTTACTGTCCAGTAACAGCCTTGGATCTAATACAGGCCTGTTTTGGTCAACCTTCTCTGCTCAATCTCATTTACACTGTGGACAGTAATGGTGGGGATCATTGGAGAAGTCTGGGACAAATAATCTGCCAGCATTCCAGCTCCAATCTTGACAAGTGTTCTTATCAGGGTAGAAATGTGGGGAAGGGGGCAGCTGTCCCCATATTCTGGATAAGAGACCACATGAAAGTCTTGATACTTCAGGAACTGCTTGCCATATTTTATCTACTTTACACATGAAGCACAAGATTTGGGTTTAATATCCATCTTAGAGAGAGAGTCTTGCAGACACATCCCTCCATTACTCTGTGGAGTGCCAGAACTGTCTGCCTCAGTTCTTGGCTCCAGCTACCTGCTGTTCAAGGTGGAGTCACTGTTCCAAGGCTGTAAAGTACTTGTTTTCATTCAGCTTCTCACTTAATATGTCACAGTTTCAAAAGTGGATGTAGCTTCAATGGGACCTCCACCATTGATAAAAGTCACTGTAGTTTTTGCAACTATGGATTCATTCCCCTGGTCTACTGTGGAGCTAATAGAATGAGTTTTGTTTATAGGTCTAGGGGGACTATCCATGAACTGTTGGCTACTGGAACACCTCTTTTATCTCTTCTTCAGTTTGAAAGTCTTTACCAAAAAAGAATCCCAATCCAGCAATTCATTGCTCTTGTCAAAGCTGATATCTGATAAAGTGCAACCAGATTCATCAAAGGTTGCTAGCTAGTCTTTTGTTCCCAGGATTCCCATGGATGGTTGGCCTCTGCTGAGAAAAGGGAGAACTGATTTTGTTCCTCACTTAGTTGAATGCTACCAATGTATCTCGAGCATCTCTCAGATCAGCTGAATCTGTTTTTCCAGCTTTTCACAGTCTGCCTTAGCTCACAGTCTCTTTTTGATCTCTACATCCACCTGATTGCCTGTGAGCTTCAGGTTAACATCCAGAGTGCTATGCTCAGTCTTGGTTTTCATCAAAAGATCCTTGTATTTTCTCAGCTCATGTCTATTCTGACACTTTTTATAAAAATCCTCAAAGGCCTTTCCCAACTGGATGAATTGGAGTTCATTTTCTTCACTGAGAATCTCCACCCAACATACAAGCTGCTCAAGCAGATTCTGGAAATTCAGTGTCATGGTATCCATCCTTCTCAGAACCTCCAGAGCCCACTTAACCAGGTCCATTGGGTCCCACCTGGGCAGCCTTCCTCAAATATTGTCTTAAACATTCTATTCCAGTCCCTTCAAAACTTCCTGTTAGGTCTTTTAGGGCCATCTAACATACGCCACCTTTTACTCCTTCTTTAGAGTTCTAGAATTTCTTCCAAAATTATAGATCTCCACATGAAGTGTTTTTAATTTTCCAATTGTGTATGACCCACTTAACCAAACATATAGGTAGGCTATCACCACATGCAAAAATCAACACATATCCCTTTAGAATAAGTTTCTAATTCTTATATAAAAACTAAGTGTACTACTGCAAGTAATTTAGACTACTGCACAGATTTGCTTTTTCCAAGAGTTTTCCCTCCACCAACTGAATTGCTAAAAATTCCATTCTTCTGAGAGTTGTCATAAGTACAATGTGATGCTTGCATTATTTTATCAAGAGGAAAGTCATATGGTCATGCCATTCAGCCATGGATATCAGAGAAGAAAAGTTCCTAAGTTTGGTTGATTGTCATGAAAATAGTAATTATGGTATGTGATGGTCCTCCTGAGACAAAACCTACATTGCACAGTATGTATATTTGTATATGTGTATATATACACACACATACACATCTATACTTAAATATATGCATTTATATACAGTACACACACATAGACATAATTTTTACTTGGTAAATAAACTCTCTGGGAAGCCTCCTCATTAAGGTTTTGATTATCTCCATCACAGGATCAGAGTTTCTATTTTGTCTTCTGATGCACTTTATCTGAATTATTTTAACTTTTTTTCCCATCCACAAATTCCATGGAAGATGCTTAAGAAAGTAAATCCATTATTGTATCTTGTATGCCTTCAGTGTTGCATGCTGTTTCTAGTAGATCCCAATAGCAAGTATATAGTTTCTACTGAAAAAACAATATACAAAGTAGCAGCAACATTTGGTAGCTTTTAGGTCTATAATCCTAGTAATCTGTAATGAGGGGTTCAAGGAAGTATGATCTGACTTCTCTCACCAAGTCCAATAAGCATAGTGGTGAGTTGGTAAATTGTCTAATATCATATGTTCATTTGGATCTTATGGTCCCTGTGGCCCAGAACAAGTTCTGTGCTACAGTACTTTTTATATACCACAATGAGAACTTTGTTTAGGTGTCTATTGAATTGTCTTTTTCCTAATCATTTAGCTCTTTTTTCACTTTGCCTATTTTAAATAGGCAATAAGATTCTAAAAATCAGAAAGGTGCATAATTCAAAATAAAATATGTCCACTAAATACTGACTTCTTTGTATTCAAATTCTTCAGAAATAGTAATTTAGTTCTAATTTTGGAAAGATCTCTGAGGCACAAGGCAAATGACTCCCAACATTTCATATCATTAGCCAGTTTTGAATTTTCAAAATTTATCAACCATTCTTTATAAGACTTATGTGTAACTTTTGTTTTCAATCTTTTTTTTCTCCTCCTTTCACCACCCTGCTACTATTACAGCACCAACAACACAGTGATTCAGCTTGCTCTTCACCAATATTATGCTCATAAAAGTAAGCTAGTACGTGGTAGAATTTTACTACCTCAGGCAATGTGGTAAACATGTATTGAATTTCCATCCACATAAAGGCAAACATGAGTTTTATTTTTTTCCTGCTGTAAGTATGAAAACAAAGCACTAACACAATCAGTCACATTATACCAGTCACCATTAGCTTATTGCAGCTTTTGGATAATTTATATCAGACCCTGCTCTCAAGTGCACTGCATTATTCATTCCTTGTTAGTTTATAATCATTCTCAAAGACACCCTTACCTTTCTCACTAGTTGAACTCAAATTGTTATGGGATGCATTGATATTATCAACTCATTTCTACCATTTTTAAAGTCAAAGTGAAGATTTTCTGCTGCCCTTTTGGAATTCTATATTGCCAAATACTCATTGCCAAATAGACCTCAAAATTTCATTTTACATGTTCCAGTTTATTCTGAATGAGGACAGACGTGGCTGAAAATTGACCTAAAAGAGGTAACAGCAATGTCTTCCATTTATGTCACACTCATTGCAAACATGGATTTAAGTAAATACTTTTTAGCTTCCAGTATTTTGATCTGAATTTTTTTTCATTCATGAATAATTTCATTTATTGATTGTCTTACAGTAAACATCTTTATAAGGCCCAATCCCACTGAAGTCCCTTCAGTGTCTTTTCACTGTCATAGGCAGTGATGTTGGTGTATTAGGGACCTGTATCCAACAAGCCAAAAAAGAATTGCTCCATATGCCCTGTTATTTAACTTAAAAAATTTCACGTAATCTTAGAGATCATTCAAGGGAGATGCATGGACAAGTTCCTAGACTAAACCATACTTCATAGATGAGATAAATTTTGCACCATGTTTCAGCTTTCCTGGTTAGTTTTTTCATTTTACCTACTTTAAATTCACGTAGGCAAGGATAAATTGAATGCAACAAGATTCTTTAAAGGAGCTAACTTATAAAGTAGGTGCTTTGTGAATACCAGTCAATTTTTAAAAATTTCCTCCTTTTTTAAAATATATAGTAGAACAACTCTACCCGAACTAATCTTTTTTTCTTTTTTCAACTATTATCTTTAAGCTCAGTTTCCTTTTCTTTTTCTTGGCCTTTTTTTTTTTTTTTTTTAATTCTTTGAACTTTTGACAGACTGTCAAACTCCATGGAAGATAATTGAAGAAGTTAATCCACTACTATATTATAATTCTTTTTTGTCTTCTGAAGGAGAAGAATGGCATTTCTCACACCCAACATTGTTTGGGGAACACACAAGTCATTAAAGGCTATTCTATCTTAATTATTATATAATAAACCCAATGAAGTTGCCACTTTTAGTATTTTATTGTTCAACAAGCATGTTCTATTTTAATATGGAATACAAAACAGGGCAATTCTTTTTTTTTTTTTTTTAAGTGTGAACACTCATGACTCCCACTTTTACTACCTTGAAGAGAACTGCTGTACTTTTGTCATTAATGGGTTAAATCATTCCAAACAGATCTCTTTATTCTGTAATACCTAAGCATCAGACTATGAGATGAACATTAATTTTCAAAAGGGTACTAAAACATTAATATAAACTATTATTTTTCAAATACTCATTTAACTTTTTTTTTTACTCAATCTCTAGTTAATGGTTTCATTGTTGTCAATATAGTCAACTGTAGTTACTGTAATATTTTTTGGTGGGGGGGAGGGTCATTTTTACTGTTTGACTTTCTTCTATTAAACTGTAGTTAAGTTTGCATTTTATAATTTCCATGGCAAAATTTTCACCAACTCAGATCACAAATGGATTGGCCACCAGAGATTAAAATCTTTTAAGTTCTTTTTCCTCCATATTGTCTCTTACCTCTTAAATATTTTGCTCCATTGAATATGATTCTTTGTGTCAATTCCACTTTTGTCCCCATTCTGCCTGCAACACCCCACCATTGATTCAACATCAGGTAATATTAAGTTTAGAATTTATGAAAATTCACAAAGAATGTTATGCCCCCAACCTACTTTACTTTCATTGAATGACACAAAATAGGCAACACAATACACTGACCTGGAGTTGCTTTGGAAGGTAAGGTTCCATATCAAGCAGAACTTGCGGGTCTATTCACTATATAGGTGTGCTTCACTATAAAAGACAAAGTTGAAGACAGTTCTGTCCATTTTAATTCGTTAAACCCATCCCTGTCACTTATTTTCAATTATATACTCTGAACATCACTTAGTCCATCAATTAATATGTCTTAAGGCACATTCCTTCCAGTGCAGCTAAAATCCACAAGTCATTGTATCATAATAAAAATTCTGACAGCTAGGTGCAATTGCCCAGCTTGGTAGAACATAAATAAGGTGTCATTTTACATTTATTTCTGGAGGTAGTAGTCCTAGATCTTATTTCCAGGAGTTTCTGAGTCTAGGTTAATAGTTTAGAGCAGCTATTATCATTTTAATCTGCATATGTATCTGAATATGTCATCATTATAGTTATTATTTTTTCAACATCTTGTCAAAGATATTTTGCAATTGCAAATTTCAGAAATAGACTCCATACTCAAGATGTGTCTGACTAGAAAAATCACAGAAGGCTTCATAAAATTTTCAGGAAAAATTTTCATTGCAAGCCACTTCAAAATTTAGTATCTCTAAATAACCACCATTTGATTGTTCATATTTCTACCAGCTGACAGTTTGGTGAGTAGACTCAGCTGGGCATTTCTTTTGCTGGTCTTGCCTGTGGTGACTCATACAGTTAGTTTTCTGTCTCTGGATGGTCCTAAGTGACCTTATTTACCTGTCTCAGGCTTTTGCTCAATGGCCGAATGTTCTTTGTCCATGTGATGTCTCTCTTCACATGATTTCTATCTTCAAGGAAGCTAAACTGTGCTTATTTGCAGAATGAGGGTCTCATGGTTCCAAGAGGGCATATCCTATTGGTCATAGCAAGCATCAGGACCATCCAAGATTTCACAGGAAAGGCCACAGATCCACCCTTTGTGGGAGGAGCAGACAAAAATGTAACATTTTAATCCACCACAATCCACTCAATCAGCACACTATATTTCTAGTAAAGCAGAATGATATTATACAATGATGGATAGTATACTGGTTAAGAGTGAAGATGCTAGAGTCTGGTAATTGAGAGATAATAATATATAAGGCAGTAGAGCCATGTGGTTAAGATTAAAAACTCTGGAACCAACCAAACTAATTCTTGGTTTATTCATCTAATATCTGTGTACCAGGGTTAGGTTACTTAAACACTATACTTGGTTTTTCCTTTGTAAAACAGGAACAATAATTATAGCAATATGTGTCATTAAGTTGCTGTCAGGATTGAATGAAATAATTATAATATATGAAATGCTTGGTCTAGTTCCTGAATTATTTTAAAGCTGAATAAATGTTATGAATCCTTTGTTATTGATTTGCATTTTATGTGGCTCATCACATATTTCTTACTTTAAAAAAAAATAAGTATATCTTTATTGACTTCAGAGAGAGGAAGCGAGAGGGAGAGAGAGAGAGAAACATCAATGATGAGAGAGTTGTCATTGATCAGCTGCCTCCTGCAAGGTCCCAACTGAGGATCAAGCCCTCAACCCGGGCATGTGCCCTGACTGGGAATCGAACTGTGATCTCCTGGATCCTAGGTCAATGCTCAACCACTGAGTCACCCCCAGCTGGGCTATTTATTTCTTTTAAAAATCTTATGAATAATTATTTGGTTTGTGGTCAACTACAACACAGTATTTTCCCACATTTATTATAGTTAATTATAGATTACTTTTCTTCAAATATTATTTGAAACAAACTTGGTGCACTGTTTTGTTCTAATAAATTACTGGTTTTATACACTCATTTTAGTTTATAAGTATATTTTTTATTTCTACTTGTTATGCTATTAGAAATCTTTTCCAATAGCTCTTCCATAATTGATGTGCCAATATCCTTAACTACCTGATAAAAATGTACAATTTTTATGCAAAGAAAGCAAAACACTATCAAGAACTTACTATTTTTTTTTTTTTGCCTCCTGTTAGATTAAAAATTAATACTTTTTCCCAATGCTGGGAAACAATATATTCTATGTATATTCTTTTAGTAATTTTTCTTAAATTTTAAACATGCTTACTTTATTTTTTAACATTTTTCTAACCCATCCATATTAAAAAAGGTTAACACATTATAAAGTTTCTCTAAATCCCTTTCTATCAGCTGTTTTTGTTTTGTCAAATTTTATTTCTATTTTCTTTTAAAACAAAAAGATACTAGTTTTAAATTTAATTTAATTTTTATTTCCTTATAAAATAAAACAAAAGGGGAATCATTGACGTGAGAAAGAAATATCGATGTGAGAAACATCTATCTGTTGCCTCCTGCATACACCCTGACCAAGGATCAAACCTGTAACCCAGGTATATGACCTGATCAGAAATCAAAACTTTTTTGGTGTAGGGGATGCTCCAACCAACTGAGCCCAGCAAGTCTGATATTTTATTTTTTAATTTATTTTTTCTAGCTATATTTTTTGCCCTTATGTTTGTGTAATTTAGCAGTAAAATATATTTTCATCCTAATATATATTTTTTGTCAATTACAGAAAAATTTGAACCATTGATTATTTGAATTTGAATGTTCTCCCAATTATTCTATTCTATTTTACTGAAACGTCCACTAAAAATAATTTAGAGTTACTCAAATGATCTTTTCTGTTTTTTATTTCATAATATCTTGGATAACTATCTCAATTCTAAGTATTGATTCGGTCTCACTTTCCCTGTTCTTTACCTTTTTCTTTTATTTTCATTTCCATAACTACATTTTCCATTTCTACAGTTTTTATTTGGTTAATTTTCTTATCTTCTGATCTTATTTTATGAATGCTATTTTATTCATAGTGACTCTAGTATTAAAAATACACGTATTTTAATATTTTTCAGAGCACTCTGCTATTTTCAAGTCATCTATTTTTCCAGGTTTATTTGCTTTTCTCTATGGCTTTGGGTTCCTTTTCATGCATTGTAATTTTGTTCTCAGGGTCTACATTTCACATGAGTTTCTGTTTCTCTACACTCATTCATCTTCTCAAACATTTTTACAGTTGTCTCACACCTCAGCTATTTCCTAGGAATCACAACTGAAACAATATTGCTTGGGGATGCCTTCAAGGGCACTGCATAATAATCTTAACAGTGCAGTCATGCACTGAGTTTTTGGATGTAAAATTAGTTCTATTTTCTCCCTTTTCTAAAAGACAAATTGTGAATTACAGGCCCAAGTGTGAGGAGATAGTTGGATCTTCTTTTGCTTTCTTTCACTTGTGGGCAAACAGTAACAGTCCCCTGCTTCACCCAGAGTGCATTTGCCTCCAGTCCTCAGTATATGTAGGACCTGCTCCATCCTGATTCTTTGCCAGGATTGAAATTCTAGGCTCCATTATCACCTCATAGTACCCAGGGATCTGCCTTCAGCTCCCACTCACTAATGCGAGTTTTTATCTGATCTGTAAACTCAGTTCTATGACATGGAGAAGACTATGGAAACCTGAATGTCACATGTTGAAGATGGCAAAGTTCTCCATCAGCCAAGGTCACAAAATTCTGTGGAGAAGAGCTGCTCTGTGGACCTGTTTATCTGCTCACTATCGTTATATGAGTAAGAGACAGGCTGCCCTTGTGTTGAACCTTTGCATGTTTGAGACAGTGTTACCAGAGGCTAGCTATGCTGACTAATGAACTGTCTTACTTGAGGATTTTATGTCTTCTGGCAAACACAGCCTTCTATTAAGTGATATAAAGAGGATTTTGGGGGGAAACTCAATAGTAATTTCTCTGTTGGAGTCTACCTAAAAAACAAATCCATCTGCGTATGAAAATGTAAAAATCATTATATTTTCTGTATAATATTATTAAACAATTTCCTAAAATTAATTCAAAATTAGATCAGTGTCATTGATATTAATTAACTTTGTTCTCCAAATGGTATAAGTTTGGCTTTGCACACACAACAACCCGAAAATCTTTTTTCCAGCATAAAGACGATGAAAGACTTTTTTCCTTATTCTCCTTACTACCCACACAGAGGTCACAACTCCTTATAATTCCCCTGTAAAAATATGCATTTCTAAATTAGAAACCAAGAGGCCTAGATGAGGATCCTATTATTGTATTACTTGCATATAAAAATTGTAGGTCTGGTGAAAATAGACTACTGGTGTGTTATCATAAAAGAAAGTGAGCCAGAACTGACCCATTTCACAGACTTTGAAAGATGGTGATGTAATGGGGACATCTTGTAATGATGCAAAAATATAATACAGTATTTGATGTTTACAGAATATGGAGATAGCATTGCAATTAATCTAAAAAAAGAAATTAACTTCATTCAGCAAATAATGTAATAATCAATATGACTTCATACACCCCTTTTGGGGAAGATAAGTACTTCTTTATTAGCACCTGGATAGTCATGTGCTGTGAGGCCTAAGTACGATGTTGTTGATATTGTTGATATTGTTTTTGTGTGGAAGTCTAAACATGAATAGAGAGATTTATATAGGTACTGAAGATTCATAAGATAGGGTGTCTAACAGTCTCTGTTGGATCTCACATACACCCATCTATATTATTTTCTATACTGTTAACACAAAACTGAGGTGTGTGTGTGTGTGTGTATGCACTAACATGCACTTAATACTGGAGAATTCAAAGTTAAAAATAAATTATCATAGCTTTAATACAATAATGTTTAAAACAGCATTTAACACTTTTTGGGGGCTCTGAAAATGTTTTAATAACAAACAAATACTTAACCTGAAGCATAAAGGATTATAGGAGGTTTACCAGGTAAACAACAAAAAAAGGGTCGAAGATTCATTACAGAAAAAAGAAAGAAAAAAAAGAGAGAAACTGAATTATTAGGAATAACCTCTGTACCCATTGCACTTAAACTGTGCACTATTGCATGACCAGTACACCTTTCTGTCAGTGAGCACCCACACCAAATAATGAAATCTATGTTTAAAATTATATATAGGTTTTATTGATTTTTAGAGAAAGAGAAAGAGAGAGAGAGAGGGAGAGAGAAACACCAACAATCTCCTGCCTGCTACCCCTTGTACATTCCCCACTGGGGACTTAGGCTGCAACCCGGGCATATGTCCTGACTCGAAATTGAACTGGCAGCTTCTCGGTGCATGGGATGACACTCAGCCAACTAAGCCACACCAGCCAGAACTAGAATCTATCTTTTTTTTCTCTGCCTCCTGTGCATTTACTGATAAGCACATAGTTCTTAAACTTTAGTTTTAAAATAATCACATCACATGGATATTCTTGAAATCATTTTATTGTTGAATCGGGAACTAAGATGACTTTAGTATAAAATAATATAATTCTCTAATAAGCTTTATCTCCTTTCTGCTTTTGGCTTTTAGAGCTCATCACTCCTGCACATCAGAAAATTAAAATAGTGTATTTCTGATACACTTCAATCTGACATTAAGGAGCAACTCCCTGCTATTATATGTCAGGCACTCAATGGTGCTTTTACAGTCTTAAGATCTTCAATATTATTACATAATTAAGCATTTAGAATATTCTTGCTCTGTGTGACAGGTTTAGAAATATTTTCTTTTTGAAGTTTCCTAAAGGTGTAGTGACCTTTCTTACTTTTTAATTGCATGGTCATGCATTCTGATTTTTTTCCTACAATATGATATGCACCCTGCAGTTCTCATTCTAAGCTATCCTTAGTCATCAACGATGAGAATCACAATGAAGTGCCACTTTACTTATCATTATATTCCCCATGAAAGGAGACAGCTTCATATAGACTATTTAGAAATTATTTAATGGGAGAGTTCTCAATCAAATAATTTAGAATCATACATTATAACTAACTGTTAAGCTTAAAAACCTACAAATAAAATGCTGCATTCAGTTCACTAATATACAAATGGTAATGGTGGTGATTGGGAAATATGAAGTAGCCTGACTTTTCTTTTACATTTCCAATAAAACATGAGAATTGGGTAAATTTAAACAAAGCAGTTGTAATTTAGCAAGTGATGTTTATTACTTTTACAAACATGTAAATAAAAACACCCATATGTAAAGAAAAAACATCTTCAGTTCAATTGTCAAATGCCTGTCAAATACAAAGGAGCAGAGGACATTTTCCTAAGGTCTAGCCGAGGGTGTCCAAATGCAATTCCATTAAAGACTACTTTAGTCATCATTTTCTCAAACCAGGTTCAAAAGGGCAAAGTCAGTTTTTTAAAAGAAAATTTAATTATTGCATATGTCTTTTCAAGTCAGTGGAAAATATCACCTTTCCTCTCATTGAGTAATTGTCTTCAATGTCTACAGAGGACACTAAACCTCAATATTTCTAGCTGATATGTAGACAAGCTATGCTGCTATTGAATAATGTTCTTATTTTGGATGGGTCAAGGCCAAAATAGCATACGTAATTTAAACACATAGCAAGGCATCAGCTCGTTTTCATTTTAAAGTAGAGTTACCAAATTGAAGGCCTTCTCTATAATAAAACTGTTAAAACAAATTGACAGTCAGTGTTTCTAAACTTTAACTTGATTAATCCTGCTCATAGCAACAGCATTACATATGATTCTCTGTTATTCAATGATGGAACAAGTAGAGTGTTTCTATAAATGAATTTCAGATTCATATTAAGCTTTATAATATATTGGTGGTATTTAAAGATTATATGTTCAGCATGCATTATGTTATTGTATTTGTCATTTCTAAAAACAAGATAATATGAGCATTCTCATGTTTTTACAACTCTATTTTAAAAAGATATAAGTAAATAACCTAATTGTATCATGGATAATCAGAAAAGTCTTTATTTTAAAAATGATTAATGATTCCAATCTACCAATACGATAGATTAGTAATTTCAATTAATAATAACAAGGAACAGAATTTTAACAAGTAAATAAAGAATCTAATTGTTCTTAAGTGATCAGTAACTTTAATTTTAAAACAAGTAACCAGCTCGTAAACCTAGTCATACTGTAGCTTGCTATTTAATATTGATTTATTATACTAGGAAGAAAAGAAAAACATAAGTAATCTCACAGTACAATTGTGACATCCTAACTGTATTTATGAAAATTAATAGTAATAATATTTTATTACTATTGTGAACTAACCAAATATTCTTTTGGAATATTATATTAATGATATATCCCATTTCTTAGTTTGATAAATATAATATTATCCATATTAATAAATTACTACCTATTCAGGAAAGCTAAGTGCTGTAACACAAAGGCCTAAGGTAATTATATCAATATAAATATTTTCAACTTCAGAGCAATGATGTTGACAGATTAGAGGACTACATTCATATAATACAGTGTCATAGTCCAAATAAAATCTAATCAACTAAGGTAAAATTATACGCTAGCTATGGGAGAAAGACTAGAAATTTAATACAGTATTTTTAAGAAAGTTAAATTACTTTCAGAATGACTTTTGTATTTTTATTTTTTAGCATATTACTGAACTAATAGCAAAACTTGTTTTCAATAACAGGGCCAGATTTATGGGATGATTACATTTATATCACATTTGCCTTTGAATTATAGATCTTTGAAAAAATAGACTTGTATGCAATAAACTGATTTTCATGTTTTTTGGCATCCTTTATTTAGTAAATTGTGTTTTCTTTTGCTGTCTGATTTTGCTAATTAAATTATTTAGTTTTAAATGAATAGGCATATTTTTAAAAAGGAGAAGGAAATGAATACATGCTTGAATTAAACACCAACATTGTCTGATTCCATTATCCCTTGCTTTAGTCACAACTGGGCTCCTCTTAGTACAGCAAGATAACACAATAATATATTCTAAACTTATTAAAATATATGTATATATATAAACATAAGTAAAGGAGCTTAGTTTAGAGGTATTTCTTAATTGGCTTGACTAATGAAAAAAGAAAACAATATTTTACAATAGACTAGATAGATAGATGATAGATGGATAGACAGGCAGATAGATATGGCTAGAGATAAATAGGTAGGAATATCTAAAATGACAATATACTGTAGCTTAAGTTATTTCAATATATTCTGTTACATACATATTTATATTTAATAAGGGGAGAATTTTAGACAAGAGGACAGATGAGGCTAAATCAAAATACCAGCAAAGATGTAAAGGTAGGCCATTGGCAGTCTATTCTGGACGTGCGAACAAAGTGAATGTGGAAACAAGGGAGGTATTCTGCCAAATTTTATCATGGGTATAATTAAACGGTGTAACTGTGTGTATAAGAAACGTATGTGCATAAGGTATTTTTCCCCATTAGTCGAACCAAGTAATATATATTAGAAAAGGTTAGAGAATATTTTTAAAAGTGTTTATTCTACATTTTGTTTCTCTGTCTTTGGGAGGTTGGTAACAGAGGGTGAGAATGAACAGTAAATGCCTAAGCCAGACTTTGGCAAATTCTTAGGTGATTGCACAGCTGACTACATCATCTCCATAAACCCTAGGCACGTTCTGGTCCTTTGCTTTCCAGGTTATAAGTATGGCCCACTCTGCTTATACATACACTTAAATATCAATTGTACAGTGATGAGAAAGCACAGAAAAAATCAGATGCTTTTGCTGGGTTAGGTGGCAGCGGTTCCAAATGAGCACCTTGAAGCACCTTCATTCCACTTCGTAGTGAGTTCAATTCGTAAGTACTTGACTTGTGTGCTTTCTCAGTTGTCAGCATTCTCTTTCTTTTAGGAGATAAATTGATACCTTGCTTAGAAATGACCAAATAGAGTGTCAATCTGTTACAATGAAGGGCTACTTCAAGGACAATTCTATTGAGTGTGTTGGAATTTTCATTGTAGTAGCAAAATTGAAAATCGTTATTAGTAGGCCAAGGAGTAGTATTTTTCCCTCTAAAAATTTTCATTCTCAATTTTTATAGACTCTGCCCTCAAAAGTTTTTATAAATGACATTTAGCACATTTTTTTTCATATTAAATTGGCAAAAAACTATTGTAAATCAAAGTAGAGGAAAGATTAAACATTCTCAGAAATTAAACAGCTAATATTTTAACTATCAAATAATGATACTTGACGTCCAAAGTGAAGCTCTGTAGAAAATTATTAACAGGACTTGATCAACCTTTTTTTTAAATTTCCTGTTTGCCTCATTGACATTCATGCTTACATTTGGTGTACTGTGTGAGACTGATCTTTTATAAGATGACTCTATAATCGTCTTATAAAACACAAATTAAAGTTTAGATAAGCAAATAAATTTAAAAGATTTACACTAACAGTACTAATCTAATAAACACTATTTTAGGGTTAAGATTTGTTCAGTCTGGGTGAAGCATTTTTAATAAATACCATCTGTCATAACACCTTTTTGTACTACATATGGAGAATCTTATATGTAACTTCACTTGATTAAAAACACATATGTGAAACAGAATAGTACTATCCCCATTTAATTTCTTTAGAGAATATATAAACTACTTTATAATAAATAAACAAGAACAGAGGTTTTCAAGTTATGTCCCAGATCCTGCTTCATCAAGACTTGTTCTGTAGGGTCATGGATTAGTAGTTATGAACTAGGTGTTATGTTGCTGATACTATTCTGAATCCATTTCCAGGAACCATCCTATATAAACAGCACAAAAGTAAATAAATAAAATTTTAAATAAATAAAAACATCATTTGATGAGATCATTGGGCGTCTTTCATAATTCAACCCTGTTTAATGTGATCCAAAGTATCTGCAGATATACTTGCAAATTGCATAATTGTGTGAGCTAACATCTTCTGTGTAAGACCTTTACTAATCTTTTGCTAAGAATTACTTCTTTGTTGACATATCCTTTGTTTTACATTGTGTTAATGTTTTTACATTGAACATGTCAAAAAGAAGGTTTCTTTTTTTTTTTTTTTTTCAGTTGAGGAAAAATATGCTTTCTGCTAAGGAGGTAGGAGAAAACTGGGGAAGACATTTTTTTGTTTGTAGGCAGATCCATTGTGTTATTTTCATGGGAGAATTCAGAACAAGTGCAGGGTAAAGAATGCAAATGATTTAAACTAAGCAGATTTGAGGACTTTTCGTTGCTAAGTTGAGAATTACGTCCTAAATATGATGGGGCTTTTTTTGAAAGCCAAATTAACATTGGATTTCTGGAAGAAATATGGAACAAGTATTCAGGGAGGTGTGGGAAAACTGAAGGGAACTGAGGGAAGTAATATGATAGCTACTGAAGGTTTGAGGGGTTCCAGATGGGGAACCAAGGTGCCAACAGACAAAACCTATCAAAGTGAAACATTCCTGCTGGCCATTGTAGCAAATCCCAGAAGGTGCATTACTGTGGGGGAAGGCAGGCCACACATTGTTAATAAGCTTAAAAATATTTAAATTGATCTCCTTCAGGTTATCTGATGGCCTTTTATATTCTATTATCTCCCTTGTGTTTAGTGCCACTGGTTTTAATCAGTTTACTTTAAAATGTTCTGAATCCAGGTTAGAATTCAGCATGAAAACAACAGAAGAAGAGACTTTTCCGAGTAGAGTATTTCAAGTAACACCAATTAAGGTGATGAGGACTCCTGAAGGGTACAGCAAAGTCGGGGAAACTCATGCACTTGACAGAAGGAAAGCTGAGTAGCCAGAAGAGTTAGTCAGAGGGAAGGCAGTGGGGATAAAAGGTTGGCAACAACTCTCTTAGGAATTGCACTCTAAAGGTTTGATACAAGCTTCTTTCATTAGTCTAAGTGTTTCTGCACAAATAACTTGTCCTTACAATTTGGTTTAATCTTAGAAATTGGTGGGGCAGCAGACCTGTTAGGTCATAGTGCTTGTCACTCCACTGCAAAATAGAAACAACGGCTCTCACATATAGGATTGTATAAATTAACATAGAAATGGAAAATTTCACTTTTTTTTTCTATAATAAGATTTAGGAGGTACTACAATATTTTTCTCTTAGATTTTTTTTTTTTTTTAACTGAGCTCTTCCATAAGGAGAGAGGCTGAGGAAGTATTTGAGGGCTTTAGGACAAGATAGTAAGACTAGTAAATGACATTATGGTGTAAGGATCCATGGAGAAGAGGCTGACTTAATTACACTGTAACTTTGATAATGATGCTTAATTTTTCTCTGCCAGAGTTGCAATTAAATATAGCAGTAGGATCTATCTCAGACCATTGCTATGGAAAGCATGAAACTACAAGCTATATTTTAAAGTAATCTTTAAGTTTCTTCTGTTCAGAGAAATCCAGATGGTGTAATTTCTTTTCCTTCATGTACAGTGGAAAACAATTGGTGTAACTGATAATAAAACATGATTGATTGATAGGCATATTCAGATATGCTGATCCAAAATGCTCTGATCTTACTGTAGCTTTCGTTTGTTGTTTTACAGTCAGAGAGAAAAAAAATGGCAAGAGTGTTAAATCACTAAGAACGAACGTTTCAGCTCCCAAACTGCATAAATATTACAGAAGAGAGAAGATATAAATTATCTGAAAATTGTGTCTATGCTTTAGACTGTAAAACAATGTGGGATTCATAAATAATTTTACCCTCAGCATTGTTCTCTTTTTGAAAATTTAAGTTGTAGAATCTCTTTTCATCTTTAATTTCAGATTTTATTTAGTTCACTTACCTAATCATTTAGCTGGCAGTGATAATATGCCTGTAAAATATCATTTTTTGATCACATCTATTTGACAGACAGGTTTTTGTTCCTTTTTCCTGTTTCTCTAGGCTAGCTCTCTGTCTAGTGATGTACCCCTGCTGGTGATGTCAGTCATCAGTCAGTCTAGCAAATGATGGGAGATCAAAGTAAGTAGGAGATGGTTTAAGTGATCAATCAATTTAATGTGTAGGTTGTTGAGGCATGAAAACATTTCAACCAAACATAGCATGCCTGGCAAGATGTGGATGTATGTATTACATGTATATAACCTTCACTGGGAAATATGATTTGATGATTTATATACTATTTTTTCCTTTAATGGCGGCTTAATTCAACTCCTATCTTACTGAGATTTCTGAAGACTTTCCCAAGGGATCTGTAGTGGTGGCCTTGTAATCTACTCTTTTTACATGGTCTGCTGAATAGAATAAGAAAGCCCAAAGCTTTTGTTAGTCTAGAAAATATGTTATTGTGACAATCGTTTCCTTTTTTAACAAAAAGTATATACAGGTCTCAAAAGCATCACCATTCAATTGTTCAGCTAATGACCAATAATGAATCTAAGAAGCAAGATTACAAAGAAAACCATACAAGAGGAGTATTCACAAGCCCCTATGTTGAATACTCATAAAAGGGGTTCAAGCAACAGGGAATTTTAACTTTAGAGAAATAATAGCAATTACTGAGATAAGGGAAGTAAAGCATTATGATTACAAATGGAATAAGTATTTTTCAGAAAACTTTGAAAATAATTGTGAGTTTAAGTGATTAGGGTCTTCGAACAGCAACTCTAATTGCATATCAAAGGACAAGTACAAACTATGCTCAGCCTGAGATGGGCTATAAGTAATTTACTAGGTTTTTTTCATCCTTATGATCTTCATCTTAAGTATTCTAGCTGTATTTGAATAGCTGTAATATATGAAAAAAGTATGTACATTTAAAATTATTTTGAAATAATTGCTTAATTTAAGTGTGTTTTGTTTGTTTTTGTTTGTTTGTTTGTTTTTTGGTTGAGCTCAGGCTTCTCCCTTAACCTACTTAGATCTCCACCTAAAAATATTTTTACATTTATTTACTATTTGCATGAGGTTCTTTGCATGGAATGCCTTGGGTCTCATCCAGGTTCAGCCTGTCTTTACCTGCCTTCTCCTCTTAAGAATTATTGTATATCAGAGCACTTACACATGAGGCTTGAGTGGGTAAGCAGAGCTTCAGTGTGTTCTGTCTAAAACTCTGGAATTTTCTGGATGTGGTTATGAGATCTTCTGCCTTATACAATTGAGTGAGCTTAGAGTAGCACTGATAGAAATTTTCTCCTGTATCCCATCTTAACAATTAACCTGAAACCAGGATCACGAAGTTTCACACATATCATGGGACATACTTACACTAAAAATACTTATCTACAATTCACACTTATCTGGGCATCTCATATTTATTTGATTATTGTAAGGTCAAATATAAATTAAAAGTAAGAACCTTAATTTTCCTTGTTAAAAATAAAGAAGATATTTTCCTTCCCTCCTTTATCTTTAAGAATTTTTCTTAGATTACTTAGAATTGTTATAATTTCTTTTGAAGACTACAAAGGACATTTTCCATGCTGGCATTTTGTCACTTTTATGACCCAAGAATGTCTTTTTCAAGAACCTGGGAGCTTTCTCTTTGAAAAGCAAATGTCAAGGGATATAGGACACTTATTTCCCAGTTTCTAAGGAAAGGTAGGAGCCTAACTTCAATGGACTCCTTGCTATACATTGCAAAACTGCCTCCTCTCATGAAGGTATGAAACATTTGTTTTGCCACTGGATAAAGCCAATAAGTTAACGTGATGGTCATCTTACTTGCCAGGTGAGTTTAGGATGAACTATGGTATTTGTCAAGTCCTCTTACTTGAGGACTAGTTAAGGGAAAGACCAAGTCAAAAACTAATCTAAAACTAGGATTGCCAGAATTACCCGATTTTTCCAATATAGCATGGTCCTGTTACTCAGGAGACAGGGAGACTATGAGGAGACCTCAGTTCTTGTCTTCTTGAGAGAAAGATTTCAATCAAGAGACAATGCATAGAAAAGAAAGCAAGAATCTACTGACTGCAGCAAAAATATACTTCGGACAGTGAAACAAGGAAAGGCACAGAAGAAGCAACAGGAGAGCCCAGGTTGGGCTGCTTTGGCTCACTGAGAAGTCAGAGTAAAGGAGGCCTTCGAGACAGGTTAGAGAGTAAGCCTGGGATGAGCTGCCAATGCCCATTGCTCCCCTGGTTGCGAGTCTTATGGGGCCCCCTCAGAGGGAAGAAGCAGATGGTGTTGGTGTGCTCCCCTGGAAAGAGGGGAGCTTGTTGGGTCCTTTGTTCTGAGTATAATCTCTTTCTTGCAAGTGGACATCTTAGAAGAGGTCTCAGGAGAGGGTCTCAATAGAATATTCATCAGCTTTCCAGGTGTGCTCTTTCAGGGTCAAGGTCTCCACCAATTGGTCGGTGCCAGGGTAGGGGGTTAAGTCAACATAGCTGGTCCTGAGGCAGCCATGGTGTCACTTGTCTGGTTTTGCTGCTTTTCTGGGCCTGGAGCTGAAACATAACTGAGTCCTTTTGGGAGGAAAAGACCTGGGGGTTTAAACTGCATGACCACTGTCATGCTGGGGGAGGATAAGTTACCCCTTGAGTAAGGTTCCTGTTTCCCCAGCTTTGTCCCTTGCTAGGCATCTGGAGCTTTGGGCCCTGGTGAGTTTCTGTACCTGACCTATTGTCTTTGCTCTGCTCCCATCTGTCTAACTACTTATACAACAGAATAGGGAATCCAGAACAGATCTAAGCTCATATGAAAATATGATATATAACTAATTTGCTTTGCAGAACATTGAAAAGAATGACTATTCACTAAATTATACTGAGAAAAATTATTGTTAGGTAACAATGGTCCATGAATATTTTCACATTTCAGCACAGTCTAGGTTTTATTATTCAATGATAAACATGCTTTGGAAAGTAGATGTGGAGAATTGCTCAGGAGGGATTTAAAGACTCATCCTCCCTGTATCCATTGGCACAATTTGCAAAGGTAATAGACCTAGAAATATTTCCCCCTTTCCAAAAATGATTTATTTATATTCTAGAACAAATTTCTCTATTTTTTTCTCCAGAGAGTCAAAGGGACAGATCTGACAGCTGCTCTATATAAGATCTGAGCCTCATTAATTTTAAGTTTCCTCCTCTGTGGTGTAAACCTCACACTGCATGGGTATGTATGGTAAGTACATCTGAACCTCATTACATCGCTTTGTGGGGAACTTGGTGTGAGGAACTAGTGCTGCAAAGATTATGAGTAAATGGTGTGATGTGTGCTTGTGTGTGTGTATTTAACTGTAGAAGGATAATTGTTAACTTGCAAATACAATAATATCTCAGACTTTTCATAATTTTGAACTTAATAGTTATGCTTCAATTTTAAAAACAGTAAAACTCTAACTCATTTTGCATACAAATATAACTTCAAGATGAATTATGACTTAAATGTAAAAGGCAAATCTCTAATACTCAGTAATATATGAATTTTGTTGTATCATGTCATGAAGGAATTTTCCTAAGCTATTCTACCACTGAGAATATAGCAGTAAATAAAGAAATGTATGTTTCTCCTTTTTCAGGACTTAAGTCTAATGTGTAAAGATAGATGATAAATAATAAAAAAGGGATATATATTGAGGTGAAAATAAACCTAATGTTCTAAAATGCTCAATCAAGAAATAGCACATTAGCTTTTCATTTAATCTTGTCAACAAAACTAGAAAGTCATTTAAAAACAAATTATTTAAAATAGTTGACAGGGAAGAGGTGAGGAAATGAAAAAAATTAGAGATGGATATGATCACTTTTTATTTTAAGTACATCTGCAGTTTGGATTTTTTTTTTTTTTTTTTTTTACTATATAAAGGTATTTCAAGTTTTTAAGGAAAATAAAAGAATGAGTGATTTAGCAAAAGATGGCAAAACCAGAGCATTGAGAAAGATATGAACATGGTATAATGGAAGTAAAGGCGTAGAAAGTTTTGCTAGAGTAGGAAGTTATGTTCTTCCTACTTCTACAAGAACACTAGCCTTCTTAGAAGAACATTCTCACCTGTGTTTATGGCTCCATGGCATTCCTGTGGCAACCATGCCAAGAAGCTGTCAGATTATAAAGCTTTATGTACCTCAGAGTGACTCTTATCTGAACTTACTTTCATATTTCCCAGGCTACAATTAATTTTTCACTTGTACTAAATTTTTTTGGAGCTCCCATTCCTCTTCTTTAATAGAAAAAATCATTACGTATCTCCTTAAGTCCCTTATTTCAGGATTTTGAGTTTTGTGGCAAGGTGCATGTTTATTTACTAATTCAAACAGATCTAATATTGCAACTGAAAATCACATAACAAAATTTTAAAATGAAAGTAAATATAATTTTATCTGACTATAACTAATCTTGAAATTTTTGAATATTTTAGCGTTTGGTGAAGGAGTAATATTTAAAACAAATTCACTGTTGTATGTAGGTAAAAACATTAAAAAATGTCTCCCAGACATGTATGTAAATGATAATAACTCATTTATTGAGAGCTTACCACATGCCAGGTGCTGATATAAACCATTTACATTTGTAGAACTCTATTCTACACTGCCATGAATTAAATATTATCTTTACACCCAATTTATAGATGAAGAAACTAAAGTACAAAAGAGTTATTTATCTTGCAGAAGTCACAAAACTACTAAATTGAAGAACCAGGTTTTAAACCAAAGTCATCTGGTTTTAGAGGCCTCACAACTGACCACTATGCAAACTGCATCTCAGATAAAGATTTACCCTCTAGTATCTGCCTAAAGATGGATATTCTAGAGCAGCACTCCAAAATATTAATACCCATGTGAATTACCTTGTATCTGGGTAAAATTTTGGTTCTGACTCAATAGGTGTGAGGTAGATCTTTGAGATTTTGTTTCTAACATGCCACCAGGAGTTACTGATATTGCTATCGTTGGTCCAGCTCCAGCCTTCCCCAATCAAGGTTCCTCAGGAGAATGAAAAACTACTGAGGTGATTTTAGTGACTATTTTCTCCACTTTCTCAAGAATGACATATAGCTAGTATCTTCCCGATACATAGAAGATAAGTTAATTCATTCTACAGGCTGAGACAAAAGTAGGTTTACATTGTTCATATGGAAAATAATATAATAATAATATGTTTCATGCACTCGCAAATGTAAACCTGTATACAATGGGAACTTTGGGGAGCCATGACTGAGAGAAACTTCATTACAAATTCTATTGCAACAGAATTCCACAGTGCTCGTAACACAGCATTAGAATGGTAAAATTAGAATGGAAAAGGGATTAGAATAGGTGACCTAAGATTTTAGTTGTATTGAGTTACTACTGTCTTGGGTGGAGGGGAAGTATTATCATTAACCATCTATGAGTAGGTCATGGATAAGAAAAAATTCAGCTTTGATTATTTCCTGCCTAGAAAAACAGAACAACTTTATACTTGGTTTTCAAAAAACATAGAAATAAACAAACAAGTAAAATAATAACTAATGTGTACAGAATATCTTTTTTCTTTTTCTTTTTTGCTTTACAATTTTTTCCCCTTTACTTTTTTTTCTTTATTCTTTTTATTATGGAAAACTTCAGATGTGCTAAAGTAAACTAAAAATCCCCATGTTCTCCAAGAACTGTTGTAAGGGCTTTAAATACATTAACCTATAGAACCCTCTCAACCATAAATGAGAAGTAACATCTGAAACATAGAAATAGGGAAAAAATTAATGGGTGGTCTTTTAGTGAAATGCTGAAATAAACTTTCTATTTATTGGAGTATTTTACAACTTTTTAGTGGCAAAGTTTATCTTGACCATTTTGTTCTGATAGAGAATCAAAGTTATGGTTTCCAATAGAATATTAACTAGTTTTGTATCCAACCAAGCAATTTTATTTTTCTATAAACAATCTAGCTTCTCAAATGCTCTTTGAAGGAATTACATTAAGTTATTCATTACTTTATTAACTAAAGAAATAAAAAAAATCTTTGCTACATGTCCATTTTATATTGGTAGAAGAGTTATGTCTTTTAAACCTTTGAAACTTATGCTTTATCAGTTTTGGAGATCATCTTTGTGGACAAAAAGGGGTGCTGTAATAAATTATAAAGTTTTATCTGGGTAGGTTATGGTGGGTAGTCATGCTCTAGGCCTATAACTATTTTAGTGAAAGGTTTTAAAGCAAGCCTGTCCATTACTCTTCTGCATCTAGGTTAACATACCTTTGAAATACCCCTTGGAGTAATGACCCTTAAGAAAGCACATATTTTTGCTCTAGCCAGTTTGGTTCAATGGTTAGAGTATCAGCCTTCGTACTGAAGGGTTCTGGGTTTGATTCCAGCCAAAGGCACCTACCTTGGCTGCAGCATCCATCTTGGCCCACATTGGGGCATGTGTGGGAGGTGACCAATTGATTTGTCTCTGTCTCTTTCTCCCTTCCACTCTCTCTGAAAAGCAATGGAAAAAATGTCTTAAGATGAGGATTTAAAAAAACAGAAAGCACATATTCTTGTAATTAAATCCCTGCCTTGCTTTCTCCCACCCTCATGTAATCTTCCTTAAGTTCCCTCCTTAATTTCAAATGCATAAAAGAAACTGCAAAACTGTTATTATCCAGAGCATTTTAGAGCTTGCCTCCTGTCAATTGTCATCAGTTTTGGCTCAAATAAACTCTTATAAAACTTCTCTACAAGTTTGGATGGCTCTTCCATTGACATCCATGAAGATGCCCAAGTAGAATTACCTCTAGGATTCAGAAACTGAGTGGTTAAAAAATGCTGTCATCAAGAATTGTGAAAGGTGTGAGATGTTACCCTACAAGCTAACTAGTTTGTATGCCTTAGTCTCATTGACCACTGGCAGAAGATAAGGGATTCCTAGGTCAGATCAAAGGCCTGTATTACAGCACAGCAGGCAGTATCAGGGTTTCCTTGGATCCCCTAGGCCTTGGTTGGGACAATGCAGAGACAGGCCCAGCTGAATTCCACACACAGTGAGTTTGTATCACAGTTAAGGAACCACGATTTTAGCTAATTCTAATCCTTATAGTCACTCCCAGCAAATCTGCCCAAACTTTGACCTGAAGGGAGGTATTATCTTCTTTATTCTCAGGAATAAAGAACAGATCTTTTCCTTGACCTGGAGTGAGGAAGACACTCTATTTTCCAAGGTCATTGCCTCCACAAACATCCTGATGTGTTGTGTTAGTTCAGAGGAGAAACTGTTGCTTTTGCTGAAGAACTTTGAGATTCACATGGAGAATTTTTTCCCAACAAGCGCCTCATGAGCTGTTTAACCCAGGCAAGTTTTTGTTTGTTTGTTTCTTTCTTTCTTGGCTCCCAGAGAGCCAGAGAGAATTTCAGAAAATTTTAAGAAGTAATAAAAATGGAACTTTGCCCCTCCCAGGCCCCTGTTTTGTTGTTGTTTTGTTTTTTATTTTGAGTCACACCCTGTTAATAACTTATTCCTCATTGATGGTAGTAGCAATGACCAGGTTTTGGCTTTAAGATCTGATCATTTGCTTATCTCTGTAGGACAAACAATTGAGAACAATTCTTTGTTGAGTAAGAGATGACAAAGAATCCAGTTCATTAGTCTTTTTGTTTGTCTATGAGATCAGATCAATTAATTATTTTATATCCACTGGGAAAGAAAACAGCCCTTGAGATATGGATAGTTATTGCATTTCAGTATCATCAGTGGATAATATTGTAGAATTAAAAATATAAATTATGGCCCTGGCCAGTGTAGCTCAGTGGTTAGAGTGTCAGCCCCTGCACCAAAGGGTCTTGGGTTCCATTCCCAGTCAAGGGCACATACTTCGGTTGCAGGTTCTATTCTCCCCGCCCCTGCCCTGGTCTGGGCACATGTAGGCGGCAACCAATCAATGTGTCTTTCTCACATAGATGTTTTTTTTCTTTCTGCCCCCATCCTTCCCTTCCACTCTCTCTAAAAATCAATGGAAAAATTATCTTCAGGTGAGGATTAACAAAAAAGATAAATAAATGAATATATATAAACTAAGTGTCTGTGACACTGCATGTTCGTACTTGAGAAAATATTTGCTCTTTTATGTAAGTGTGAAATGCTTTTCTACTTAAATGAAAGTTCTGTTTTTATTCATTTATAGACATTAATAAGTGTTTAAGTAAAGAAAATTTTCACAAATTCTCATAAAATAAAGAAATCAAATCTCAGTACTTCAAATGTACAGAATTTTAAGAAAAAAGCAACCCTTACAGAAATTGCTAGCAGAAACATTTGCAGAATCTACATTCATAGTTAAGGTAAATTTTTAGTCTGGTATAATAATTTTGTGTTTTTAAAAATATTAAATAGCTACATGTCTTTTTCTTGAGGCTAATTAATAATGCACATTTTATTTACTTACTTATTTTTTAAATTTTTTTAAATAAAGAGAATAATTATAATAATATAATAATTAATGTTTATAATAAAAGTTTTTATATCGTCAATTTTTTTTTCAGCTTTAACTCTTTCCAAGATCTTTAGATAACTTAAAATTTTGGGTTATTAAATTGAATTAACTAATAATAATGTCAGATATTTGAATACTTTCTTAGAAAAATTGAATAATATAAGACATGGATTATGAAGCATAGATTTAAATTTACTATTTTCTTATTTTTATATGCTATAGATTGTTTTTCTCTTTTAGTCATGTTAATGAGTCTGCTCATTTTTTTGCATATTTAAAAAGGTGTAAATGAGATATGCGTGGCTATAGAGACTTGTGTTAAAGTGTATTTTTAAGCTTTGCTAATCTGTTAAGATATTTGATTATGACACAGTTCTGAGCATTCTACCTCCCACTTTTCTCTCTGAATTAGAAGTTAACTACTTTGATGAGTAGTTTTGTTTTTTTTGTTTTTTTAATATATCTTTATTGATTTCAGAGAGGAAACAAGAGGGAGAGAGAGAGAGATAGAAACATCAATGATGAGAGAGTCATTGATCAGCTGCCTCCTGCACGCCCCCAACTGAGGATCGAGCCCGCAACCCGGGCACGTGCCCTGACCGGGAATCAAACCCCGATCGCCTGGATCCTAGGTCGACGCTCAACCGCTAAGCCATGCCCGGCTGGCGTGTATGAGTATTAGAATATACCCATAACAATAATGACAGAGAAATAGAACCATGTATGCAAGATAATGGGAAGAATCTTAATTATTTTCAGGGTAAATAGTTTTTTCCTAAAGTGTAGAAGTAAGTTGTCTCAGAATAGAAAAGAATATAATGAAAGAGCAAACTTGAGAAAGTGTAGCAAGTTACAAAAGGTATGAGAGGAGAGTGAATATCACTTCTGTTGATCCATAAGACTTGTATTAGTTTTGTTTTACTGCTCTAACAAATTTGTAGGAAAAGGCCAGCAAACAACAAAGAACTCTGAAAGAGTTGGTTAGCAAGCTTCCCAGAATCACAGAAACCCCCTTGTGCCAGGAACAGATCCTTATCATCCTGGGAAGCTTGCCCCCAGGAGAGTCATGGCCGTAAGGAAAAATGTTGAGCATATAGCTCAGAACAAAGCCACTTGTTCTTGCGCGTTTTATGGTTTCTACTGATCACTATCTCTCACACCTGCCTTTCTGTAACTCACAATAAAAATCGCTGGATGGTGAGGAGGGTTGTTGCAGCGCCTCCAGAGCCTCAGCCCTCTGCATCTCCACCTAAATTCTACATTCTCCGTGTCTCGAGTTTTCTTCGTGTCCCACAAGTACAACAAAATCACCACAAATTTAGTGGCTTAAAACACCCCAAATTTATTATTGTAAATATTGGAAGTCAGAAGTCCAAAGTGGGTCTCACTGGCTTAAATGAAGATGTCAGCAGAGCAGCATGTTTACTGGGGCCTTTAGGAAAAATTCTGTTAACTTGTATTTCTTAGCTTCTAAATGGTACAACCATCCCTTGGCCCCTGGGCTCCTTGCAGGAAGCAATCACATCACTCTGACCTCTCTTTCTGTAGTCACATGGCTACATCCTGGAAAGTCACTGTGTCAGGCATAGCTAGAGCATTCATAGGGGGCATCTTATTGTTGTTTCTTGCTTGGGGGTCAATACCTTGAGCTGCCAATTGTTCAAGTTCTAAAACTACTTTTGGAAAATGTTTGTCTGTACTCTTGAGTGTTTCATGTGGGAGGGTAAATCCAGGCCCTGGTTTTCTGTTTTGTTCAGAAGTGAAACTCACAAAATTCTGTTGGCATTATTTTTTAATGTTGTATTTTACATGGTATGTGAAAAAGCTCTTTTTCTTTTTAAGATATTTCTGATCCACAGTTTAGTAGATTATGTTTTTTAAAGATGAAATGAACCATTCTAAATTAATATCTGATTCTCACTAGCTTCTCAAAAACTAAACACAAATATTTTTGCTGAGTCTTCTTATTTATTATGGTAATCATTTGCACAGATACAGTATGACCCTATCCTCTGTCTTACCAGGATATAATTAGACAAAATCAATAGTACAACCAAGGCTATACTCAGAGCATTACATTTGAGAAAAATCTCAATCAGGTCTGACAAACTCATATTAAGGAATAGGAATAGACCATATTTGGAGGAAAATTTTATAATATCTTCTCAAGAAATCTGACTTAGGATCTGGATTATGAAGACTTAGCTCTCAGTTTTAGAATTAAAATTTCTAAATTAAAAAAAAAGAATTGGAGCCCTAGCTGGTTTGGCTCAGTGGTTAAAGCATCAACCCGTGTACTGAAGGGTCCCAGGTTCAATTCCGGCCAAGGTCACAGGCCTTGGTAGCAGGCTAGATCCCCAACCCCCATCAGGGTGCATGCGGGAGGCAAATGAACAATGTGTCTCTCTCACACCAATGTTTCTCTCTCTCTCTCTCTCTCTCTCCCTCCCTTTCACTCTCTCTGAAAAGCAATGAAAAAAATATCCTTGGGTGAGGATTTAAAAAAAAATAGAATTTTTTTACTAAAAAGTTTACTACCTGGTAATCTAGGGTCTTTAAAAAATCCTAGAGGATCTCAATTCAAGAGAAATTCACCCAGAAATATAGATTAATAGTTAAAATCTCATGGAGAGTGTGTCTTGGGCTTGGCTGCTCAGTCTCAGAAAATACATAAATAAATAAATAAATCATATAATTTTCAGAGTCAATCTATGATCTATGATTCTTTTTAAACTTTATACACAGAGGTTAATTGTTTGACTTTATTAGTTGACAAAACTATTCAAGTTTGATTTGCAGAACAAATTCAAGAAGGCTTTATTGAGTTAAGTAACACATTTGTGTAATGTATACAAATAATCAGGACAAATGTAATAAAGACAGCTGTTTTGTAAACAGGAAAAATTGTCATAACAAAAATATCCACAACTTGGATATAAGTAAATGAGATTAATGGGTATTCTTTTAATGCAGTGCTGTATTTATTTACTGGTAACTTTCAACCCTCTAGAGGCATTGGTAAACTTGTAGAATTTTGCCTGGTAGAGATATAAATAATTTCTCTCCAGTAGGAGAGATAACCCTGAATATTATGGTTTATGGATTTGCTGAACATTAGCCAGCTTGCACTTTACCCAGCAATCTATCACATTTCATATCTACCTCTATATCTATATATCTATATCTATCATCTCTCTATCTCTCTATCATCTATCTATCTATCATCTATCTATCCACCTATCTATCATCATCTATCTATCATCTATCTATCTATATCTATATCTATCTATCATCTATCTATCTATCTATCTATCTATCTATCTATCTATCTATCTATCATCTATCTATCTATCTATCTATCTATCTATCTATCTATCTATCATCTATCTATCTATCTATCTATCTATCTATCTATCTATCTATCATCTATCATCATCTATCTATCTATCTATCTATCTATCTATCTATCTATCTATCTATCTATCTATCATCTATCTATCTATCATCTATCATTTATCTATCTAATCTATCATCTATCTATCTATCATCATCTATCATCTCTATATCTCCCTCTCTATCTCTATCTCTCTATCTCTTTATCTCTATCTATATCTATATAATCTATATCATCATCTATATCTATACCTATCTATATCATCTATATATCTATATCATCTATATATCTATATATCTATATCTATATATATATATCATCTAATCTATATCTATATCATCTATATATCTATATTTAATCTATATCTGTATATCTATGTTTATCCATCTATAGTTAAATGCTCTCTAAACTGTTCATAACATGTCACTGATTCCATTATTAAATAGTGACTTCAATATCAACTTTGACAAACATTCATTTATATTGGTGAGTATGAGATTCAGTATGCTTTTTAACCTTTTGAAAATTACACATTAACAATTCTATTAGAAAGTTTCTATTATTACTCTGGATTTAGAGATGAATCTATTGATATATTTTTAGGCTTTTTAACTATTTCAATATCATTTATTTAGGATTACGTGGAGTAGAGTTTGAATACAGGAATTTGGTTCTTTGGAATATATTTCAGTGTGTGTATGTGTGTGTGTGTGTGTGTATTTATTTAAAAAAATTTTGCTTAATCCCTTCACCTTTTTTACCCAGTGGCTCTATAGAATATATTCAGCATTCTGTATAAATAATGTCATCTTAAACAACAGATTTCATTTCAAAATACCACCTTAAGAAGGGGAAAAGGGGGGAAATTCAAAAAAGCATCTTTGAAAAACTTTCCCCCATCCAAATGATTAGAATATTCTAGACATCAATAGAATGTTTTGAGCTTAGCTTCTAATGTGATTCTGAAAACTATTTGCAAGAGAAATTATGAAAGCATAAATCTGATTTGGTGACAGTCCAGTACTTGAGTTCACACAACACTCTTTTATGCCTTTGACTATAAAGTTCTCTTCAAAAAACATTTTGGATTAAACACTTCTGTCTGCTATAGCCAATAGGATTTGAGCATTTTTACCATCTCAGATCAGCATGTTTCTGATGTAGATAATCAATATTAACTATACAAACATAAAGTTTTATCTTTGACAATACATTAAGTGAATAATCAAAATTTAGTTATCAAATAAATTATTGAGACATTATGCAGTGAAATCATCATGGTGGTCTAATAAAAATATAACAATATATTTAAAATCAGAGATTATAAACTTTTTCAAAGGAAAAAAATCCATTAATTAATAACACATTCTCTTTAATTAAGTTAATATTTATTAAGCTATTTCTGTGTTGTATTTTTCATTAAACTTGATATAACGCTGATATTTAAAACTAAGTTCAATGACAAAACTATATAAAATTCAAATAAATGTATCTATGCATTCTTCTTTATTTATTATCCTATGCATGAGAATAGAATTATAGGTCCACAACTTAACATTTATTAAAAAACAACAACAACTTAAATTGCCTTCTGTTCTAGATGAATTGGGGGAGTTTGGGAACTCTGATGCCCCACATTGCGAAAATAGTGAATGCATATTACACTGATTTGCTGAATGTACTCTGAAGCAACAGTAACTTCTGAATGGCCTCTGCAGTGCTTTTTCATATTTGAAGTGAATGGGAAGTAGACTGTTCTTGCACTACATCACAAGAATTAGTTTCTTGGGATTAGCATAATGCAATTCTCTGAATCTTCCTTTCCACTTTACTGTTTCTATGTGCCTGTTAGTTTACAAGAAAGCACTATCATTCACTCCAATTCATTAAAGAAATGCCTAAGCAGCACAGTTCTGTATAATTTTGAGCATCGTTTTAAAAATTGTGCATGATAAAACTGGATCTGTGCAATTTTTTATTAAGCTTTAACACTTTTCATTGAGACATATACTAGATTTATTTCAGGGCTGATTATGCTAAAATATGATCAAACTGCTATAAAAGTGTGTAAAAGAAGCCACACTTTTTATTCAATAGATTCATTTTGATATGAATATTGTTTGTTATGGGCTAACAGGGAAGATGTTTTGCAATTTCTATTATAGAAAAATTATATCCTTCTGCTACCTAGCATTTCGTTACAAAATATAGCTCAAAATGGTAAAATATGGTGCCAACTAGAGCACACACCGTACTTTACCTTAATATTTTGATTAATTGTAGACAGTGATGGGTTAAAATGCAATGTATTATTTTAAGTATTCAGAACATTGCTCTTCATTGATCAATTTTTGGGGTCAATTTTGAACATTCACTGTTTTATACTGAGTTTATAATTTTTTTAAATTTTATTTTTCAATTAAAGTTCACATACAGTATTATATTAGTCTCAGGTGTACATCATAGTGATTAGATACTTGTATACCTTATGAAGTGATAACCTTGGTAAGTGTAGTGCCTACCTGGAAGGATACATAGTAATTACATTATATTCCCTATGCTGTATTTTACATTACTGTGACTCTTTTTAATAACTGTCAATTTGTTTATAGAGTTTATCTTTGATCATGTATTTGTCATTTAATTAGTTTTATTGTTTACCATGTTTTGTATACCGAATCTAATTTTGCATAAAACTATCTAAATCTGATCTTTAAAAAGTCCAAATATTTGTATATTCTGTGTCTGAAGCTACATACATTTTCAGATAAAAGACCCTTTAAGTTCAGTTGGTAGATTGCCAGTGAACTCATGCCAGCTACTTCAAAAAGTAGTGGAGAATTTGAAAAAAACAATCTATGAATTAGGTTCAAAATAAGGTAATGTTACAATGTTACTTTCTAGTCTTTTGTTCCAATATTTTTTATTGATGGTTGACCAAGAGTCCACTAAAAATCTAGCTTCAAACCAATCAAAGCTGCCTTGATTTGTGACCCCCCTTACCTCTAGTTTCAGATATTCTACATGGATTTGCTATTCCTTTCATCATCTTCTGTTGACCTTTTGACCTTGAGTGACTAATTCCGACATTAGCTTACATGTGTCACAGGTTAATTACGTGTGTGTCTGTCTTTGTGTTAGGTGGAAACATTTATTACATGCACTGTATGAAAAAAACAAACCTGGTCCTTATGTTGAATAAACTCACAAACTAGAATTCAAAGTGTTTATGTATCTGCCATATGTGGTATAAACACACAAACACAATTACAAAGAACACAACTACAAAAGGTTATAACATGCTTTATAAATTCATCTATTCCAAAAATCATTAACAATTATTCTGTGATGGGCACTGTTCTAAGCACAGGAACTAAGAAGATAATTTTGAAAACACAAAAGAGGCATCTACTCTGGACTAAATAAATTTATAGAGATGTTATTTGGTAACTGGCATTTTAATTTATTCCAAACATAAAGTAGAATTTTCCCAGAAATTCAAATGGTAAGAGCAAGGTTCTATCAAGCAGATGAAAAGATATAGGAAAGACAAAAAGAAAAGGGATTATAACCCGGGTTTTAATAGATTACAGGAATGATAAATAAGAGTTGTAAACTAATTGTATCATGATGGAAGGAATAGTGTTTTAAAATGAGCACTAGAAAGTCAAGATTTTTGAGCATTTATTTCTGACCTTTATCACATGAATAACAGAATGGAGGTTCTGGAAGTAGATAAAGCGAGATTAAACTAAAGAGAGGGAATAGAGAACTTTTTTTTTTTTTTTTTTAAGAGAAAGCAAAAGCTTAATGAGGAATGAACAAAAGCTCCCACCGCAGCAAGAGGAGTCCTGAACAGGAAGCCAGAGAACATATTTTCAGGGCCAGAAATGTTGAGTTCATGAAGGGCTAAATATTGATCAAGGAATAGAACAAGATGGGAAAAAATGTGGAAAGCTCATGTATGTTTAAAAGAAATATAAATTTTCTAGAGGAAAGGAGAACTGACAATTCAAAGAGAAAGAATATATGTTGAACATCATCAGTAAATGAAAATTAAATAGAGATATTACTATGTTTAACATTATAAGTTAATTTAGATTAAATATTAAAATATTACTTTCTTATTAAATTTTCAAATTTGAGAAAATTTGAATACTTATTAAAATGTGGTAAAAAAATACATTGTAATGCTTCCTTTTGGAAGGCAACTCATAAATAAATATTTTAACATGTTCATAATCTTTATGCCAGTAGTCATAACTATATGAAAATAACTTCGATATAATCAGATTCAATGAAATATTTATGCACTAATTTTTATTAAGCATTATTTACCTTACTAGGAAATTAAGAAATAAAAAATCAAATATATTAAATACATTATTATATTTGGTTAAATATCGTGTAACCTTATGTGGGACTATTATATAAAATAATTATGCAAAAATTAAAATAATTTTTATTATAATTTTATCATATATAAGATAATAAGTGAGATACAAAAAAACAGGATATAAAACTTTACATACAACATTATATCAAGTATATAAATATGTATTGATACACACAGCTATTTATTGGTAATAGGATTATAGATAATTTTCATATATTTTTATTTGATTCACTTCCTTAATTTTCTACATGGAATATATACTGTTTCTGGAGAAATGAACAAACTACCATATTTAAGATGAACATAGAAGATTTCTCACAGTACTGTGGCAGTTGAATTTTTGCTATTTATAATAAGAAAGGCAGGATATTGAAAAGTAGACAGGGAGGAAAGCAATGGAAATGGCCTTTGGTATATAGCTGAATCTTCATCATAAAGCATTATTTCACATTACCGCTCTGAAGTTTCTTTTCCAGATAACAGGTGACATCTAGTTTGGGCTATGGGTGTGTGAGAGTGCTGGGTTTATGTCTGACTCTGGCCTCTTCAAAGCATTTCCAGTCAGGGCAGGTTGGGATGAATACATAACATAGCATAAACTTCGATGTAAGATCATCCTGACAATGTTGAGTTTTACCTGAGCCCTGTGATCCTGGAAAACAAGGAAGGTTAAGAGCATTCTACCTATTTCAATACTCCACCTTCCCTACTGCCATAGGCTTTTTCCCTCTCTTCCAATAACCCTTTCAAATAAAGCCTCTCTTTATAAGCCTGGGTTTGTTAACAACTAAATTATGACTCAAGGACATAACTACAGATTCTTATTTCTTCTTTTCAGCTATGTCATTTCAATATCTATTTGTCCCAAAATATTTTTTCTGGTAGATAAGCATTATGTATAGGGAAGCAATGCATTTTATAAGGGATTTAAAAATGAATTACACCTGACTCCTGCCTTGGAGGAGCAGATACAATGGTGTGAGAGAGGAACATGCTTAAACCTGTAATTATAATGCAGGGGTAGCAAGGGAGATATAATAGTAAATATAACAGGCTTTGAAGGCAGTAAACTGGAGAGCAAAATAAATGTCCAAGATACTTCACACAAGTTATTATCTTGCAAAGACTGAGACTGCCCACCTGTACAATGTGGATAATAGACAAAAGGTGGGGTACCTAATACAGTATGGTCCCAATAATTACAATGTGATAAGTATATTATGGGGACACTAGGATTAAGGGCTCTGGGACAGAGGGAGAAACAACTGATTTTGTCTGAGAAGGCTTACCAAAGAGGCTATATCAATCTGGACCTTGAAGGTTCAGATGGAAATAAAATTTCCAGGCCAGAAAATGGAGGAAAAGCAACAAATGAACAATTTTCTAAAAGCATTTATCTGACTAGGAAAATATTTAGGTCCTTAAGGATATAGAGCAATAAAGGCTGTGGAAGGGTGGGCTGAACCAGGATATAAAGAGCCTCTTATACTATGTTTGGATTTACTGTATATTGAATACAGAATTCACTGTATATTTTCAAATAAATATATGCTATAGAAATTGAACTTTAATAGCTTGGGGTTTGACAGATTAGAGTGAGGAAAGTAGAATCAGGTACACTAGTCAGGGGTATGTTACAATTGTTTATGCAAGAGATAGTTAAAACCTAGACTAAGTCAGTACAGATAAAAATCAAGAAACAAAGAGAGCAGTCAGTACTTGGCAAATAAACATAAGTAAAAACTATTTGCTAGGTATAAGTGGAAATAGTTTAGCTATTTGTTTTAAGGTGCTTTTGAAATACCCAGATGGATATATCTTATTTGTAGTTTGTGATAAGTGAAAACCTGACCTGCTGTCTGCTAAAATGTCAGAAGACTGAGAATTGAAAAATAAACTGCAACTTGTATAACACACCATAACTCTCAAAGTAGTAAATCAAATCCAACCAAAACCATAATGTTCTTCACAAGATACCTAAACTGATTTTTTAAAAAATACCAGTTCATTCAGAATCATGTGGGTCACGATGATCATAGACAAACTGATCTAAAATTTACTCTGCACAAATTCATGTGTCCTGAGAGACTGAATACATAAATGGACAATGGAGCTCTAACCCACAACTTCTGCAGCAACCAGACCAGAACAGTCAATGACTTCCAGCTTCCCTTATTTTTTCCCTACGTCCAACCCATGACATCTAGAGAAAGGCAAATATGCTCCCCAAACCAATACATAGAAAGTCCACTTCTCGTTACTCTGCCTCCAGCTTCTCCATGCAAACAAAGGCGTCAAGATATGTGAAACAGCCAGCAGGGCGTGGCTCAGGGGTTGGGCATTGACCTAGGAGACCACGGTTCGATTCCCGGTCAGGGCACATGCCCAGGTTGCGGGTTTGATCCCCAGTGTGGGGCTTGCAAGAGGCAGCCGACCAATGACTCTCTCATCATTGATGTTTCTATCTCTCTCTCCCTCTCTCTTCCTCTCTCTGAAATCAATAAAGATACATATTTAAAAAAAAAAAAGATATTTGAAACATTCTTTTTCACTATAAAAAGATATTTTCCCATTCCTCTATCAAACTCGAGTGAACTTTTAATATTTAATTGACGTTTATAAAAGAACATGAACAATATAAATTCTAACATAATTAACAGCATTATTTCAATTTACAAATCTATAATATATAAAGACTGATAGGATATGACAAACTGAGATTTAAATATTTTCTATAACATCTAAGGTATCGTCTTTTTAAGAGAGATATTTTAGCATAAAGATTTCTGCTTCAAGTTTTTTTGGTTAGAAGAGAGCTTGGCTTATAATCTTAACATTTTAACGTCCCTTGTTTTCATCAGAAAAAAACATTTATTAAATATCTCAGATGTGTAAACTTTTAGTAATGATAAAAATCTGAAAAGGAAAGTCGCCTTTAAAAAACAACAAGGAAACATTTCCCCTTTCATGGCCCAAACCTGAATCTGTTTATGCATTCATTGTGAGCATTTAGTGTTGTAAACTAAAAAAGCTTACTGGTGATTCAGAGCTTCTCCTCTCATCTTTTTGATTGTAAAGAAAACTTAAAACGACTACCAGGCTGCCAAAAAACTTTATTGTTAATGATTATTTGTTAGCATAATAAACTATGAATATGGCACGCTCTAATTTCCAGAATAAGCATAAAAGATGATTGAATACAAAAAGACAACTAAATACAAAGATACACAGCCCTGATAATTAGAGAAAACGCAGTGCTTGAAGTGTGTTCACTTCAGAAGGAGAATAAAAATCTTATAAAGTTGCACTGTTTCAGTTTCAAAGGGACTGATTTTAACGGAACATTGTATATCATAAAACAACGTTGGGATGTACTCCTTATGGCATTCTAAAGTGTCTGATGCATGCTCTAGTCAAAATAACAACGATCTATAGATACCGCTACAGATCATTTACCCTGTTAAAGGGTTTGATCTCCTTCAAGGGTTTCATATATCACTCTTATTAACACCTATTTTATTCTATCAATCTCCTTGTGCCTAATCAGAGGTGTGATGTGGGTGGGGGGAAGAATGCAACCATAAGCAGCAATAATAAAACTTGCCTTGAGTGAGTTAACCATGCTGAAACAACAAATACAATGTTCCCACTGTCCAAAGCATTTTTAACCAAGATAAGCAAGTATCACATTCATTAAAAGATCTATTTGTTTTTACAAAATATATTCTTCTTTATTTTTAAAAATATGGTTTAATTGATTTTCAGAGAGATAGAAAGGGAGAATGAGAGAGAAACATTGATTAACTGCCTCCCTCAAGTGCCCTGGCCAGGGAAGAACCCGGTGACCTTTCAGTGCATGGGACGAATCTCAAGCAACTAAGTCACACCAGCCAGGGCCAAAATATGTTACTCTTCATGTTGACTCTCTTTTTCAGATGCTACCATATTATTTTCAAGTAAGTTTTAGCTTTATAGATGATGATGATGATGATGATGATGATGATGATGATTCTGATGATTCTGAAATTAGTATCATATTTGGAAGAATAAAAACACACCGGCTTCAGCAACAGGTCTCATATGAGGTCTAAAAATGTTTGAAGATCAAATTACATTTGAATTTAAATTTGAGAGTTCTTCTCTGCACCATCCTTTTTACACCCTACTTTTTGGTAGTATCATATTATGTCAGTGGTAAATAATCCATCCAAAGATAATTATACATGAACTACAAACTTCTACGAACACTGGAATTTTAAAATTTATTTATTATTATTTTTGCTACATGTTATATCTTTGGAAAATATTTCATGGTGTTTCCAAATAAAGAATACCCACCAAATATGAAATTCACAAAGTCGTGGAATTTTTTGTATGATATTTTCACATAGTTGATTTTTATTAAAGTTTGCATTTCTAAAGAGATTTAGAGCAGAAAGTATAGAAATAAAACCTTTAGGAAAGTACCTGAAGATGCATTAATAATCCTAAAAATAATCAATGCAACATATAAATCTGTTTTTATAACTCGGAGCAGAAAACTTAAGTAATTTCCTCAACCTGAAACAGCTAATGGATGAAAGAGACAGGTTTTAAGAGCAGAACAAATTCTTTTTATTCGTTTTATGAGATTTTGTGTGCCCCTTATTCTGAAACAAAACTACTGCTTCATGAGAAAATGTGTTTTGAGTTCTGAACAATCAATATGAAATACTTATTGGTTATATTCCATAGATATTACATGGTATATGCTCTGATTAAAAGATGGATCCAATAAAAAATGTTTACTATGGGAAATCAAGTAACCTTGAAAATTACATCATTTGAGAGTGAGTCATCAGCAGGTATGTTTCACAGAGAATGGATTTTAAGCCTTTGAGCTATAACTTGTTTTATGGCAAGTTGTTAATACTGTAAGCACATCAGAGACAATATGATGTTATTACAAATAAAATCTTGGCAGAGCCTCGGCATTCAAATTTCCTGTTCTGAAGACATCAGAACCATTTATGCAGAAAGTAAAAGAATGTTAAAATGGGAATACGAATAATGCTTGCCAAGACAGGAAAAACCAAATCGAGTCTGTTTTGAAACATTATATTTTGACTATAATTTGCAATTTCACCTAAGATAAATTAAATTTGTTCTTACAAATATTTAGTTTGGCTATAGAATTATATCTCAAATCCCACAAAAAAATTGCACAAATGTAAGCTTAATGTAGATGTTTGATTTTTAAAACATATATGCTGCTTTTTGAGACTAAAATATATAAAACAAAATTTTTCACATTAAATTGTTTTAATTTGGATAAATTTCACTAAATATTTGTGGGTGTGTTTTAATAATCTCTAAAAGCAAAATTAAAAGTTAAGAAGGCTGATTTATTATCAGTTGATAAAATATAAATTATAGTTTAGATTGTCTAAAGCTATTAACTTAAAAGTTATAGCCAAAATTAGATAGGATTTTGTGATTTACTAGATGGCTTTAAACTGCTTGGCCATTTAACATTCTGCTTCAGTTTCCCTATTCCAGTTGCCCTGGTTTACTGACTTGTCTCAGCCTGAAACTATTCACCAGTGCACTGGCTCCAAGGTCTCCCAGGAGGTGTAGGCCAAGGTCAGCTGCCACCTGTGATCTTTGGGAGGCAACTCAGCATGAGCTACATAGTGATTTGCAGATGGCTGCTCCATGGGCTAGGTTTGGAGGTGCCCAGAAAAGGCAAAGCTGTGAACTGAGGCCACCTGCCACTAGAGCCAGGCCTGGGGCCACTTAGTGAGAGGTATAGGGCACTCTGAGGCCAGATGCTGCTTGTTTGAGAGATTTCAGAAAAGTTTGAAGCATGAGCCAAAACAGGCCATTCATTTGGAAGGAAAAGCCACTGGAAACAGCTTGGGTTGGCCTGTAAGTTGGGTGAGTAGGGTTTCAGGGTATCACCAGGGTGGGGGGGCAAACAGTGATAGCCAGGTTAATGGAGACTCAATGTGGCACTGGCCTACTGGTTCTTCAAGGGGAGGGCTCAGAAAAGTAACAATAGCTTCTACTAGCACTTCTGTCTGGGAGAAAGCTATCCCTCCAGCTCTTACCCTGATGCCAGACAATTCAGTTTCTCCCCTTGTATCCCTGGTGGCTTTTAAGCTGCTGCCCCAATGCTGGAGCTCAGAGCAAGTGATTTTGAGTAAATCTATGTCCTTTAAGATGAACCCCTGGGACCCTAGAACACTCCATCTCAGCCACAATCCCTACTGGTTTTCACAGCCAGAAGTTATGGCGACTTCTCTTCCTGGCACTGGAACCCTGGGCTGGGAGGCCTGGTTTGGGGCTGGGACCCCTTGTTCTTCATGGGGACCTTCACAGCCGAAATGTCCTTCCTGATTTTTTTCCACCACATGTGGGTGTAGGACCAGCTTGTTCTGAGCCTTCTCCCCTCTTACCAGTCTCTATGTGGCTTCTTTACATCCTTAGCTTTGGGAATTCTGTTTCGCTGTATTTCAGTTGGTTATAATGATGGTTGTTCTGTAGTTTAAGTGTAATTTTGATGTGGTTGTGGGGGGATGTGAGTACCACATTTACTTACCCTGCCATTTGATCGGAACCCCTGCAATTCATCTTTAAACACGTGCACACAAATATTTACCATCTCACTAAGATCTGACACGGGGAAGGAGTTACATGCATGTTCTTAAATACACATTTAGTCCAATTCTGACATTAATGATTTATTTAGAGTGATACAGTTTTCTGTTGAATTGAAGGACATTTGCATAAGCTCTTGAATCTGACTGAATAGCAGTTCCATGGAATCGCAGTTCCTTTACTTAAGAGCATGAATCCAAATAACATCTCCAAGACATAATTTTTTATATCTGAAAAATATATAATAATTCTACATAAGGTTGTAAAGGACTAGGTGAAAGTAAATAATGTTACTTACAAAGTTCTAGAAATAGATAAATTATTTACTAGTTAGTGTTTTTCTTGTATCTGTTTGGTGGTATGTAATAAATGGAATGTCTATATCCATGTTGCTTGTTTTATTAAGCACCACATGCAAACATTACATAGGAATTCAACTTAAGGAGTGAAGACATTTAAATCATACTCAATTTATGACCATATATATTTTCATTAATGAAATAGTAATGTTTCAAGAAAAGCTTATCAATTATTTATTTACAACTAAACCATGCCTTCCCTTCTTACCAAAAATTTACCTCTTAAACCACTTACTGTGAACCAAGGAGGAGATATGCTTTAAAGACACCTTAATAAGGCAGGGCATGTGGGAAACCTCATGTGAATATATCTTTGGTGTCTGGGAATATAAAAAAATTACGTCTAGATTTTGATTGCAAGAAGCTGATAGCATAGGCGAGGAAAGACACTGTGTATCTCTAATTACAGCTATGTTTGAAAAAGAAGTATAATTATATGTTATTCTTCATCTTGGGCTTATTTTCTCTTGCTCATATTGTTTCTGTTAGTGCATAAATTCACATCAGATAATACTAATTGTCAAAGAAATTAGGAACTTATACATAATTGCATTTAACTTCATACATTTCAAATTCAGAAATAAGGACCTGTTTGCATGCACAAAATGGGCTTAGGAGAAAATAATTTCATTGATGTGCATGTTTTTTTCTTGACTAGAAGGAAAAACAATAATTTTGTGTGTGTTTTTTTTTGACATGGAACCTTGACTTTGATATGTACACTTTTCTATGAACTTTTATGTTCCCAGAGTAATGGAAAAATATTCCAGTAAATAACAGTAGTATTTATCAATGTAAGACACACATCTCATGTTCTAGAATTGGGAAAAATAAAAATTGTATAACAAACACTTAAATATATTAAGTGATAATATTCAGACTGTGCTGAATTGACTATTGAGTGTTTGACCAGAACTAGCCAAGCAATATGAATTTCAGAAAAATGATAAATTTATTCAATCAAACAGATAAATTTTTTCTGAATATCTGTGTTTTAAAAATTGATTGCTATAGCACATGCATTCTCAACTGGAACAATATCACCCCAAGACAAAGACATTTTTGGGAGTGATTGGTTTTTATTGGGGTTTATGGCCCTCCAGAAGGTGACAATACATAAACAGATATACAGTATATATGTGATATTAAAATTTCATGGTAGTGGATAGTTAAAAAAATGTTTAATATAGTGCTTGTAGGTCTGTCTTTCGTTTGAAGTTTTGATGTATTAAAGATTGTTTCAAAAGATGTTCTGAGGCTTGAAAATATATGGGTAATAAACCTAATTCTCACAATAATCTTTAACAAGTGTAATAAGGAATATTTCTTACTTTAGAACAATTCATATAAAATAGAAATTAGAAAATACATTTTTCTGCCATCATAAATATTATATCAAAGATCTTTGTTCAATTGTCTTTTTGGTTTGTTCATTTTATGCTAACATAATATTATGTAAAACAGTATTTTTTATTCTAACTTAGGTACTTTCACCTTTTAACAAGTTTGAATATTTTCTCACTTCAAGATTCCATTATGTTCTCCTAGGATACAACCTGATTCATGAGAATTGCTGGTGTTGAATTCCTGCTCTGTATGTGCTTAATTACTGTGAGATTGTGTTGAGCTTGAGCTATAGAAATAATTCCTTTTTTCATTTTCCCAAATACAAATTGCCTTATACTATTGAATATGCCTTTTCTATCTAAACAATCCAGGTCCACATAAAGATTTCAATTCTCTTCCCTCACCCTGCTTATTATATAATTATTATGGAAAACTGGGACATTGGTCCAAGATTTGTCACTAACTATGATTTATAATAAGCCCTTTAGTCTTCATAAGTCTCAATTATCTCAAAAATGAAATAAAAATAGGCCATTACTCTGTTTTGTGTTTTGTAGAACTCTTTTTAGGAACAACTATATAAATTCATATCCTTTGAAATAATTTTAAGTATTAAATTCAAATTTCCAAAACTTAGACTAGCAATTGTTGTATCTGCACTATAGGAAGCCATGATTGGTTGTGGTAATTTGCACTTTGTTCCTAATTCATAGGGTCAGCATTTAACCATCAAGTTGTCTAAAATCGCATGGTTAAAATTTTTAAATATATATTTTAATATAAATAGTGTTATTTTAAATTTTTATTTTCACAGGGAACTATTCATTTGTTTCTTTACCATTGCACTGTAGCCTGACTAGTGTGGCTCAGCAGTTGAGCATCAACCTATGACCCAGGCAATCAAGGTTTGATTCCCAGCCAGGACACATGCCCAAGTTTCAGGCTCTGTCCTCAGTGGGGGGCATGCAAGAGGCAGCTGATCAATGACTCTCTCTTATCATTGATGTTGCTATCTCCCTCTCCCTCTCCCTTCCTCTCTCTGAAATCAATAGACGTATTTTAAGAAATGCACTATAGAAATTACTTAGTAAATATTTGCTGAATCTAAAGTATCACTCTATCTTAGTTTTACAAAATTTTAGAAGTATATGTGACATACTATATAAAACACTGACAATATTTTTCAAGTCTAAGGGTATAGAAATTTAACATCAATGTAGTTTTAGTTGATTGTCCTGATAGCTGGAATTTTGATTATTAAAGTTGAACAGTTATTTGATACCTTTCAAAATTTATCTTTTACATAAATCTAGTATAATGATCTATGGTATACATTCTTTTAATATTGGTCATCAGGGTGCAATGTAAGATTAAGAAAATTAAAATTTGCAGTATTTAAAATGGCTTAAAGTAACATTGATAAAAATTACTTAAGAAGTCATTATACTTATGATATCTTGCAGGTAACAAAAAACTCAAGTTTTCACCCATTTTGAATCCCATCCACCTCAGAGTAGTCTAAGGATCATTGGTTAGCCATTGACTTAATAAATGATAATAGGACAAATTGGCTATTTTAGAAAAAAAACATAAAGTATTGAAATAATTTTATTAATAGATATTTTTAAAAATTACCATTAAAGATAATTGGTATGTCCTTAAAGGTTATGTGTGAGATAAAAGGAGAATGTAGGTTAATAGTAACATGATGTGGTTTATTTCAGCCAAACCATTTCCAGGTTATTTGCACACATTGAATATTTATATTTTTAAATATATCATTATTGATTTCAGAGAAAAGAAGGGAGAGGGAGAGAGAGATGATAGAGATGAGATAGAGATGATAGAGATGATGATAGAGATAGAGATAGAGATAGATAGAGATAGAGATAGAGATAGAGATAGAGATGATAGAGATAGAGATAGAGGTAGAGATAAACAGAGATAGAAACATCAATGATGAGAGAGTCATTGATCGGCTGCTTTCTGCACTCCCCTGGATTGGGGGCTCAATCCGGGCATGTACCTTGACAAGGAATCGAACTGTGATCTCTTGGATCCTAGGTCAATGTTCAACCTCTGAGCCATGCCTAGCTAGGCTGAATTTGTTTCATAAGTTTCTTTTTAGTATTTTTCTATAATGTTGCTTTATTTTATCAACTTATGGAAATGGATCGATGGTTTAATTTTTTTTTTAATTTATCTTTATTGATTTCAGAGAGAAGAAAGGAGAGGGGGAGAGAGAGAGAGAAACATCAATGATGAGAGTCATTGATCGGCTGCCTCCTGCACACCCCCTGCTGGGGATCGAGCCCGCAACTCGGGCATGTGCCCTGACTGGGAACCGAACCCCAATCGCCTGGATCTTAGGTCGACACTCAGCCACTGAGCCATGCCCGACTGGGCAATGGTTTAAAATCGACCCACAAAAGTATGAAAATATGTACGCAAATTGCAAAATAAATAGAACAATTTACAAATGAAAATTATAAGCAGAATCCTGTGAATTTCTGCTTGCTGAGACAAGAATATCTATATGATTATTTTACACACGTGTCACCCCAATAAAAAATGAGGGAAAGTAAAGTTGCAATTAAAAAATATGATAAAATGTTATGTATTTATATCTTGCTCCCTAATAGGTTATCTATTAAAAAACTATGCCACATGATGTCATAAAACCAGCAAAGATTTCACATAGTTTTCAAACAAAACATTGAATTTACTGGCAAAAGAATACTATACATTTTTAAAAATAGCTTTAAAATACTTTCCGATATAAAATTAATTAACTCTGTCTTTTAATGTGGAAATGAGATAAAGCTACTGTATCACCTTTTGCATTCCAGCAATTCCCATTATTTTTAAAGGTTCCGAACCAGTCAAATACATGGAGGATAGTAGAATATCATTGTGATATGTTGTATCATAGACAAGTACATATCAAATGTCGTAAAGTTACTACCATGCATACTAACTAGGCTATATTTTGTTTTTCAGTTTATAAGAAAATATACATATGTACTATATGTGTCATGATATATGCACAGATCAGCTACTGTGATTTTTTTTCCCGAAACCTGAGAAAATAGTTAGCAACTCTTGATTCTATTAATTGCAATATTATTTTTGTACATTGTTGGCTTGTGATTAAATTTTGTTTCTCCCTTGTATCCCAGTGAAAAAACAAGGTGGCATTTTACAAAAATAAATAATTAATGACGCGAACTGGCCAACGAAGATAAAAGTGCAGCAATAAGACAAAATGACAGAATGCTAAAAGTAGAATTTGAATCAAATGTAAATGGAGTTAGAGAGGAAATCGATGACCATGCAAATGTCAACATTGCCACTGTATGAGAGACTCTGCATTTGAAGCCAGAGAAATTTAGCAAAGGGAAAATTATAATGAAACTGAAAAAGTGGTTGCAGCGGAAAAGATGAAGGCAATGACACTGGCAAAAACATCACATAAAAGGAAGCCCTATAGATAGTTCACAACATTGAAAATGCAAAGGATAAATGTTGGAAGAGATTCCAAATTTATATTTGAAGAGAAGACAATCGTTCAAATTGTATAAACTACTCATCTTTTTTTTAAAGAAATAAGACACTTTAATTTTCAGTGTCGCTAATAATTTATATTTAGTGTACTAAATAAACATTCATTTCATTGCATGATTTTTAAATTTCTCTATAATTAAGGACTGACAGTACCAGAGTTTTTAATGTTTGACAAAAAAATTTCATTTTATTTTATTTTTATTGTATGTAGTGGGATGACAAATATTAATAAAATTATATAGGTTTAAAGTGTACATTTCTGTAATACATCATATGTACATTGTATTGTGTGTTTACCACCCAAAGTTAAGTCTCCTTCTGTCACCATTTATCCCCCCTTTATCCTGTATTACCTCCCCCCCTCCCCATTTCTCTCTTATAAACACCATAATGTTGTCTGTGTCTCTGAGTTTTTTTGTTTAATACCTTCACCTTTTTTACCCATTCTCCCAACTCCCTCACCTCGGTCTGTTTTCTGTATATATTATTCTCTTTCTATTTTGTTTGTTTGTGTATTTTGTTCATTAGATTTCACATATAAGTGAAATCATATGGTATTTATCTTTCTCTGACTGGCTTATTTCACTTAATATAATAATCTCCAGATCCAACTATGCTGTTGCAAAAGGTAAGATCTTCTTTTTATGGTCGAGTAGTATTCCATTGGGGAAATGCACCACACCCTTTTTATCCAGTCATTTATGGATGGGCCCTCGGGCTGCTACCAAATCTTGGCTATTGTAAATAATGAATATTGGAGGGCATATATTTTTTCAAATTAGTGTTTTGGATTTCTTCAGATATATTCCCAGAAGTGGGATCACTGGGTCATAAGCAGTTCCATTTTTAATTTTTTGAGGAAATTCCAATGGGTTTTTACAGTTGCTGTACCAATCTGCATTCCCACCAACAGTGCATGAGGGTTCCCTTTATTCTACAATGTTATTTCATTTTGAATAACAATTCATGGTTATACTGTTTATGATGTCCTTAAATATAATAATTAGATCATACCTCTCTTTACTTATTTTACTTATATTGTACTATAAACAATTTCTTAAAATTTCCACTATGTTGAGAATTTAATAGAATGACTATTTCAATATATTGTTGGATCCAGTTTGCTACTATTTTGTTGAGGATTTTAACATCCATTGTTCATTAGGCATATTGGCCTATAATTTTCTTTTTTTGGAAGTGTCTCTGTCTGGTTTTTGATTTAAGATGATGCTAGTCCTGTAAAATGAACTTAGGAATCTTCCCTCCTCTTGAATTTTTTGGAATAGTTTGAGAAGTTTAGGTGTTAGTTCAGATTTTCTGATTCCAGCTGGTTCAGTTTTGTTTTATTTAGACTCTATGTAGTTTATTTCTCCTCTGATCTTTATTATTTCCTTCTTTCTACTCACTTTGGGCTTTGTTTGTTGTTTTTGTTTTCCAGTTTCTTTATGTATAAAGTTAGATTGTTGTTTTTTTTGTTTTTATGGTGTTTTTTTTTAGTTTTTGTCTTGTTTTCTGAGGTACAAGGGAAAAATGGCCTCTGGCTTAGAGCCACAGGACTGTCTTTCCCAGATTCTGCTGGCTGCCCAAGCTCAGCCAGGTGGGCCTGCTGGGAGTTGGCATGATGAAGCTAGTGGATGGTGCGGGTCAGGCTTGGGTTAAGGTGGGGAGATTGGCCTTTGCCCCAGAGTCATGCAACTCAGACCTGTCTTGGCTTCTGCTGAGATCTTCTGGGGAGTCAGCACTCAGCAGGGTGAGGCCACCAGGAGTTGGGATGGTAGAAAAGAGGGAACAACTGTACTACTTTTTTCCATACAAGTGCAGATGCATTTTTGTTTTCTGTTTTCTACCTTTGAATCTTAAGAATGTTATAGAATCTTACAGAATTGTTGACAAAACCATTCTTTCACATTTATTTGTAGTTTCCTCTTTTTAGGACTCAAATAACAGGCAATTATAACTGAGTCTAAGGTCAGTCTGAGATGCATTATCATGTACTCAAAATAGTCCCTGCCTGTCACACCTAAGACATTGTTGTAGCACCCATATTCTGAGCCTTTCTCTCTCTTTCTTTAGTGTAATGCTTTTCAGGGAAGCAGATTAATTTATGATGCAAATGTTTTCCAAATAGACACACACAATTAGCTTTTTAGATTCCCAGACAGGCTGGAAATCTTCAAAAAGCTCTGGTTAAGTTCAAACTTGAGCTGTATGTTAAAAGCTGAATTATTTGCTTTTGATTTGTCAAAAATTTCATCAGACAATGTTAAACAAGCAAGGAAACCTTTACTCAAGAATACTGTAAAAAGGGAGAGAGATTTAACTCTGCTGAAAAAAAAGACAGGAGGGTTGTTAACTGTTGGGATAAGCTTGTAAAAGTAGTAGAGGACATTAGAAAGGAAGTTGGCCAATAGAATGATGTCTTATCTGTTTTCCAATTTTTCCTTATTGAAGTTATGTTTCTACATCCCACAGGGACTAAAAAATAGGAACACTACCTTTCTTGATAATCACACTTTAAAGACATGGCCCCCAGGTCTTTGAGAATGACATTCCTGAGTTGTGAAAACTAACAAGATGCTGGGAGAAGATTTACATTTCAAAGGGGCAGAAAAAGAATTTATAATAGCAAGTTTCTAAAGCAAATGCTCTAAGCAAAGGGCAGACACATAGATAGAAATAAACCTGTCTCAACTTTAGTCATGCTGAGAGGAGCATTAAGGCTGTCTCAGTCACAGGTAAGATCCTGAATCTCCAATTTTTTCATTTTGCCATAACAGCCTAAGAGAGGTCGTGAAAGCATATTCAAATAAAAATAATAATAATGATGATAATGACAGAAAAGCTGTTTTACTGATTTATTTCTATGTATCAAGCACTGTAGTAAGCTCTTTATATGATACTTTAATTAATTATTTAAAATAAACCATTAAGTGATTACCTTAATTTTCATTTTGCAATAAAAATACTGAGTTTTAATAAGTTACCCAAGATCACCCAAATAGTAGGTGGTGAATCCCAGGTTTTTTTCTATGAGAGGTGAAAAAAATATTTATTAACAACTGAATGTTAGCTATATATACCTAGTCCTGAAAATCAAAACTAAATGAAAAGAAGCTGCAAGGATTAAAGTTTACATGATCTATGTCAATTGGTGTTTTAACTTTATAATCTCTCTCTTTCTCTTTCTTTCGCATCTTAAACAGTAATACCCAAGAAATCATCTTTAATATAATGTAAAATCACGTCATGTGAAGAATGGTGGCATAAAAATCCTCTTGTTCTCTCCCCTTGAAGTTTCAACAATTTGAACAGCTAAAATTCAACAAATAATTTCCTGCACAACACACAAACACATCTGTGAGATCCACACATCGAAACACCTAAAGGTGGACAAGTGGAACTGAACTGAGGAGGAGAGAAAGGAAAAGAGCTCAAAGGAGCCATTCATGCTGCTCTGCAGCCCAGAGCTCAATGAAGAGCTCAGCCCAGAGAGGGGAAAAATCAGGTTGTGGCTGGCACTCCCTCCAGCTGGGAAGAGCAATGATATTTAGTGAGCAGGTCTACAGGGGTGGACAGTACAAGCTGGAGCTGAACAAGGATGGTTCAACATATGCAAATCAATTAATATAATACACCACATTAACAAAACAAAGAATAAAAATCATGTGATCTTATAAATAGAGACAGAAAAAGTCTTTGATAAGATACATCTATTTGTGATTAAAACACTCAATAAAATGGGTATAAAAGAAAAGTACTTCAACATAATAAAGTCCATATATAACAAACCCTCAGCCAATATCGTACTCAATGGTGAAAATTGAAAGCTTTCCCTCTAAGATCAGCAACAAGACAAGGATGTCCATTCTCACTGCTCTTATTCAACATAGTCCTGAAAATCCAAGCCAGAATAATCAAACAAGAGAAAGAAATAACAAGCATCCGAATTGGGAATAAAGAAGTAAATGTGTCAGTTTTTTCAGATGACATGATTTTGTACATAGAAAATCCTAGACTCTACCATAAAACTATTAGAAACAATAAACAAATACAGTAAAGTTGCAGGATACAAAATCAATGTACAATAAATCCACTGTTTTCCTGAAATGAAATTTAGAAAATAAATTTAAAAAACAACCAGCCTGGCCCGGGCGTGGCTCAGCGGTTGAACATCAACCTAGGATCCAGGCTATCGGGGTTTGATTCCCCGTCAGAGCACATGCCTGGGCTGTGGGCTTGATCCTCGGTTGGGGGCTTGCAGGAGGCGGCCTATCAATGACTCTCTCATCATTGATGTTTCTATCTATCTCTCTCTCCCTCTCCTTTCCTCACTCTGAAATCAATAAAGATATATTTAAAATAAAAAAAAATAAAAAAACAAACAAAACAACTTCTTTTGCAATGCAACCAAAAGAACAAAATACCTAGGAATAAACTTGACAAAGGATCTAAAAGACCTATACACTGAAAAATACAAAACATTATTAAAAGAGATTGAAAAAGACACAATGAAGTGGAAAAATATTTTATGATCATGGATTGGAAGAATCAACATAGTTAAAATTCCCCTATTACACAAAGCAATATATAAATTTAATGCAACCCCTATAAAAATCCCAATGCCATTTTTTAAATAAATAGAACAAAAATGACCAGATATTTATGGAACCAAAAGGATCCTAAATAGCCAAAGCAATTCTCATAAAAAAAGAATGAAGTCAGAGATCTTACACTACCTGACTTCAAATTATACTACAGAGAAATGATAATAAAAACAGCATGGCATTGGGGAAAACACACACACACACAAAACAGACACACAGCCCAATAAAATAAAAATGAGAGCCCAGAAATAAAACCATCTCTATGTGGGCAAATAATTTTTGACAAAGTAGCCAAAAAAGTACAATGGAGAAGAGAAAGCTTCTTCAATAAATGGTGCTGGGGAATTTGGAAAGCCACATGCAAAAGAGTGAAACTAGAATACAGTTTGTACAAAAATTAATTCAAACTGGATCAAAGACATAAATATAGGATCTGAAACAATAATTTACATGGAAGAAAACATAGGTATTAAACTTAAACACCTTGCTCATGGAGAAGTTTTTATGAATTTATTCCCAAAGGCAAGGGAAGAAAATAAATGAATGGGACTATATAAAACTAAAAAGCTTCTGCAGAGTGAAACAACCCATCAATAAAACTAAAAGACTACCAACTAAATGGAAGAAGATATTTGCAAACAACAGCTCTGACAGGGGGTTATTAATATCTAAAATATATAAAGAATTAATATAACTGAACACCAAATAATCAATCCATTTAAAAAAATGGGCAGAGGACCTGAACTGATACTTCTCCCAAGAAAACATACAAATGGCCAATAGATATATGAAAAGATGCTCAACTTCGCTAGCTATTAAGGAAATGCAAACAAAACTACAATGATATGCCACCTCACATATGTTAGAATGGTTATTATCAATAAGACAAATAATAACAAGTGTTGGAGAGGCTGTGGAGAAAAAAAGACTCTCATTCACTGCTGGTGGGAATGTCAACTGGTACAGCCACTATGGAAAACAGTATAATGGTTTTTTAAAAAATTAATAATAAAGTTACCATATGATCCAGCAAATCCCTCTTCTGGGTATCTTCCTGAAAAATTTGGAAACATTCATTCACAAAGATATATGCCCTATGTTCATAACAGCATTACAAACGGTGGCGAAGACATGGAAACAGCCAAAGTGTTCTTCGATAAATTATTGGATAGAGAAGATGTGACACATGTACATACAAAAGAATACTACTCAGCCATAAGAAAAGGTGGAATATTGCCATGTGCAATAACATGGATGGACTTTGAGAATATTATGCTAAGCAAATTAAGTCAGTCAGGCAAAGCTTAAAAACCATATTACTTCACTCACATGTGAGATCTAAAACTGAAGCTCACAGGCAAAGAAAACAGTATAGTGAGTTACCAGAGGGAAGGTGGGTAGGGGGTAGTAAAAGGTAAAGGAAGCCAAATATATTGCGAGGGATGATGATTTGGCTTTGGGAAGTGGACACACAATTTAATACACAGATCATGTCTTATAGAAATGTACACTTGAAAGTATCCTATCTTATTAATCAATGTCACTTCAATAAACTTAATTGAACAATAATTTCAGGCTAAGTGGAAAAAAATAAAGAGATGTATTAAAAATAAAGCATATCACTAGATTCTAAGTTCAACAAAGTTGGGGATTTATGCTTGATTTGTTACCTGTTTAATATATTTATTTGTTTAATATATTTGTTTGTTTCCTATTAAAATACTTTACACACAAATATATATTTGGAAGAAGGAATCAATGAATGACCAACCAGTGGAAAATACATAGGACTTGATGAAACAGTGGTCTAGGGTATGTCTATAAGAATAAAAAAGGACCTAGCAGCCTTTTTTGCCAGTTTTCTCACTCACATACTAATTCTAATTCTCTAGATTTCAATAATTTGATGCTGAGAAAATTTGAAAATATGAAAAAAGCATAAATAATAAAAAGTGTATTCTATAAGAACTAATGGTATGAATTGTTTAGACCATAAGGTAAATATAGATGTGATAAAGTATCAAAAATAGTTTTGCAATATTCAGATGTGCAATTAAAGAGCAGTGTTTAGAATAAAATAAAATAAATGCAGATTTGAAGGATGGGAATGGGAAGCATTACATAACTATCTTTAAATGTTTAAACATTTGTCCTGTAAAAGCAACCACATTTATGTATGGGTCTATAATATCAGAAGCAAGACTCAATATATAAACTGAAGAACATCTGATATTTACTAAAATCAAAGACTTCAAAAATTGCTTCATTGTTTACAATATAAATAATTGTTTTAGAGTCAGAAACTTCCCCATTATTAGAAGTATTCATGGAGTATTTGACTATAAGATTATAGGGTCAAATGAAGAATAGAATGGAGAGTAATATAAATATGCACTTTTAGGTTTATGATTTGTTGATTCTGTGATTCTATACTGTCTCACTTCAGGATCTAAGAACTTTTGCTGTATTTCATTTTCTCCTGGAATATATCAACCAAGTCAACAATTCCAATGTACTGTAACCAGGATAACACTGGGTATAGGGAAAAGGGAAGATTAAATTGTTGTGGGTGCTACAAACACTTACATAAAGTTAGAAGAGCTTAAAGCATGATATCCATTACAAAAAAAAAAAAAAAAGAAAGAAAGAAAGGGAACTGCTTCCTGGAAAGGGAGTAAGGCTTAGAAACAAAGACTAAAGGGCACTTTTAAATTCAGCTTTAAAAAGGAAGTTTTATACTTAGAAGTTTTGTTTAGGTTTAATTTTGAAAGAATGAGATTACATGTGAAATATCAATTTACCCTTCCTTGGAAAATTTTGTAACACAATTCTGCAACTCGGTAGAACATTGACCTGGATAACATGTAAGTTTGCTCAACTCTTCCGGTTTGAATTTTACGGTCTTTTATATTATGGAAATAGATATGTTCCAGACATCCTTTATACCAGACAAGAGACTTCCTAGTGTATGGATTTTTCAAAACACCATCTGCCTGATACTATTACAGTGTATCTAATGATATATTGACATGGATATTAGCATGCCACCTGGCTGATGTAGTGTTTGAATGAACTCTCCAGTACTTTATTACGAGACCAACACAATGGTCTCGTTGTGTTAGACAACCACAATCCATTATGTTAGTAGATATGAAATGGCTTTTATACTTTTTGCTTTTATTCAACAGAAGGGAACAAAATAAATATGACTCTTGTTAGTTCACTGGATCAATACTGTGGAAAGATCACTTGTAGACCCATGTACTTTACCTTGTTATTTGTTCTCTCTTTTCAGTGTTTTAAGTCATGCAAGGTATTGAGTGAAATGGATCTAATATTATTTTTTTTATTTTTTTCAAAATATGTTTTCATTGATTTCAGAGAGAGGAAGGGAGAGGGAGAGAGAGACAGAAACATCAATGATGAGAGAGTCATTGATTGGCAGCCTCCTGCACACCCACCCCGCACTAGGGATGGAGCCCACAGTCTGGGCATGTGCCCTGACCAGGTATTGCACCTTGATCTTCTGGATCATAGGTCCATGCTCAATCTCTGTATCTAATATTATTTTGTATTAGTCTGATAAATTAATGATTACTTAATGTCCTACTCTTTATTTTAATAATTATAATTTATTAAAAATATTTATTCATATTATCAAGCCAAATTTTTAAAATTGTTTTAAATGATTTAAATTTGTAACATGAGTAGGATAGTAGTGGTGTACTATATATACATTTTAAGAATAAATCATATGTCAATGCTTTTAGAGGATTAATATACACACATACGTATTACTTAATTTTCTTTTAAAAAAACATTTTAAAATAGATTCTTTAAAGCATTTTTTTATTGATTTTAGAGAGAGGGAGAGAGAGAGACAGAGACAGAAAGAGAGGGAAAGGGAAAAATATCAATGTTAGAGAGAAACATCGATCGGTTGCCTCAAACACATGCCCAGACTGGGACTGAACCTGCAACCTAGGTATATGCCCTGACCAGAAATCAAGCCAACCACCTTTTGGTGTATGGGATGACGCTCAAACCAACTGAGCCACGCTGCCTGGGCTTCTTTACTTTCCTGCAAGTTACACAGCAATATATCTTTTTACAATGACAGAGAAATATAAACAAACATACTGGGAATGTGAAGACACTGTGACCTGAAATGTTATATTTTAATGAAAACATCTTTGTTAAACCTTCAGTTTATGCTTTTGACGCTTTGTCACTACACAGCAGATATGCAAATATTTTTAAAAATCGAGAAAATTTTAATGTAGTGTTAACAGTGACAAAATTGCCCTTTTGAGACTGTTTGAAAGTTATAATCACCATATTAACTCTTTTAATTTTATTTTTAACAACAGTGTATAAAAATGATGTAGTCACAATTATTACAGCTAGCTTTTATTAAGTAATTATTATGTGACAGTGTCTATAGACAGTACTTTATATATATCATCAAATTTTAGGAGTAAATTTAGAAATAAATTATTTTTTCCATCCTTTACCCCTTCCCCTGTCCCTGCTTTAGGTATGTAAAGAATATCAATGTTAAATCAAGTAAACAGAATTGTTTTGCTATTAAGCAGTAACCTTTATTGAAAATAATTCCAGCATAAAGTCAAAGGGTTTATATACGAGAGGATGGTAATTAACATAAAATGAGCAAGATGGGGAGAGGTAAGTGAGATAATGAGGGGCTTATATACCATGGTAAAAATGTCTGAGATCCAGATAATCAAGAACTATTTTAGTACTGAAAAATGGAGTTACAGGATTAGATTTTAATGAGCAAGACAGACCAAGTCCTGTAATATTACAAAGTGATAAGTGCTATGAAGAAAATAAAGCAGGTAATAGGACAGAGAGTGACAAATGGTGATGACATTAGGAGACTTAATTTGGATATTGTAGTCAAGAAAGAATCCTTTATGCAGGTGACGTTTGAGCCGAAACTTTAATAATGAGAGACATTAGAGATAGGACCCGAATTTTGAGAATGAATGTTATCAGAAAATCTTGTGGAATGATGTTCTAAATAGAGGTCATGAAAAGATCAACTATCTTGAGGTTGAGAATAGTTTGGTGTGTGTGTTAAGGACATCCAGATTACCAGTGTAGATGAAACATGATGAAAGAGAGGGAATGTGATGGAAGATGTCTAAGATGAAAGGCCATGTCAAGCATATGTGCTTGTGGAAATCATAGGAAATAGATTGGCTGGTGTTGCTCAGTGGTTGAGCGCAGACCTAGGAACGAAGAGGTCACCACTTTGATTCCCAGTCAAGCTCGATCCCCAGTCGGGGGTGTGCAGGAGGCAGCTGATCCATGATGTCTCTCTCCCTCTCATCAATCTTTCTATCTCTTTACCCCTCTCCCTTTCTCTCTCTCTAAAAATCAATAAAATCATATATAAAAAAAAAGAAACCATAGTAAGTAGTCTGAATTATATTCTAATATCAGTGAAAGTGGAAAACCTTTGGGATGATAGCTTTTCAATTGCTTAGCTAACTTGAGCCTTTATGTACATGGTAGACCCATCATTCAGGAAAAGTTACACAGGAGGAACAACAGATGTGAACCTGAGTAGGTGAGTAGCAGAGAAAATGATTTCAACACTGAATGTATTGAGTTTTAAGTGCCACTGGGGCGGTTAACTGGAGATTTCCTAAGGAAAAATCACATACTATGTGGGTAGGTAACACGAGGATAAAGGTTGAAATCTTGGAAAGAGATGAGCTGAAATCTGTGAGTAAATATAAAAGGAACAAGGCAGAAAGATGAAACTCTCAGGGATACAATTTTAAAGGGTGTCAAGAGAAATGGAGAGTTAACAGTCAATGAGATGGGAAGGGAAACTGGAGTGTGTAGGGCAGAGAAATACAGGAGAGAAGTAAATTCTAAGAAGAGAATATAAATGGTATCAAAATTAAAGAAATTTCAAATCAGGTAAGATCTAAATTTATTTTTTGCATTTTTAGCAATTGAGAGTTAGAAAGGAGGTGAGCTTTTTTAAAAGTATGGTACCAAGCATTAATAATATCCATAAAATGCCACCTATTTATAAAACTTTCAGAACATTTCAAAGCTTGTAAGACAATCCAGGGAACTTCTGACCCTGTTTTAACTAAAGCAGAGAGCATGGGACAGGAATCGTGAGAGCTGCTCTCTGCCCCTCGATGTGCTGTGAGCCCGCTCATGCATTATGCCACAGAGATGAGGAAAACTGAATAGAAGCCAGTTTATGTTTTAAGTACGCTTAATCAATCACTCTTCTATTTTTGCTTGGTGGCATAAACTGTTAATCTAAGCATTCCTCTCCCCTGCCTCCTCTCTCTTTCTCTCTTATTTCTGTAAGTCTCTCACTTCAAATTTTGCTGTCAATCGGAATACCTGCTATGGGCTGAGTTGTGTTCCCTCAAAATGTATATGTTGAAGTCCTAACACCCAGTCCTCCAGAATGTGGTTGTATTTGGAGAGAGAGCCTTTAAAGAGGTGACTAAGTTAAAATCATTTTAAGGCCATTAAGGTAGACCTTACTCCAATCTGGCTGCTTTATAAAAAGAGGAAATTTAGACATACAGAGACACCAGAAATGTACAAGAATGAAGAAAAGACTATGTTGAGAGGCAAGAGTGCATCCATTTGCAAACCAAGGGGAAAGGCTTCAAAGAAAATTAACTCTGTTGGCAATTTGACCTTGGACTTCCAGCCTCCACACTGCGAAAGAATACATTTCTATTAAGGGACCACAGCTGTGGTGTTCAGTTATGGTAACTCTAGCAAATAACACAGTGTCCTTTCTTGCTTGTGTGATTCTTTAGACCAACATCTTGGTTCCCAGCCCATATTTTTCCCCACTTGCCTTCCTCTTTTGGATTTTCTATTCTGTATGTTCTTTTAATCCTGATAGTCTTAAATAGGGCACTGATGTTTTCAACAATGTACATTTTAAGATTCCGATGTAATCTTATAGCAATCATCCATAAATATTTTAGATTATTGACTTGTAATGTAAGATGAAAGTAATAATGCCATTATGATAAGAAAAAAGATGCCCATTGATGTAATGAGATGTAGAGATATAGTGATTATGATGCATGACTGAAGGAGCATCCAAGAAAAGGTCTGGAAAGAAGCCAAATGAAGCAAAATTAAACACAGATGAATGTGAAACCTTGAATTAAATCTAAAACTAAATTTATAAGTATACAGTGGAGATAACAGGCAAAAAACACTACATGAAATGCCCTGCTTCCCCATCTTAACTATTTTAATTGATTGTTACTAAAATATTTATAAGTGCTGTTAAGTTTGTAAAAAATGCTGATGTAAACTTAAATGCATGAGAATCAATTGTCTCAATTTCTCTAGGCTGCTCATACTGAACTTATATAATTCTATCCTGCTTGCAGAATTAAGAAGGATGTTCACCAACCTGATTAGGTCAGGAGAAAGGAGCCAGGATGTTGACTATAACCCGTACCATTGCCCATAAAGAGAGACCTGGGGAGATTTTATACTTACAATAAAATAAAAATTGGAGAATCCTCATAAGAGATATCTTAAAATATTTAAGAACTGTCATGTTAATTATTTTTTTCAAAGTGGTCACAAAATAAACACTTGGACCAATGGAGAAAAATTGTCACAAAATGGCATGTTTAAGAATGTATTATAAAATAAATTTGCTTAAAGAATAAATTGGTCTAAACAAAAAAGAAGAAAAATAATAATTTGTTTTAAAAATATATCTGTATTGATTTCAGAGAGAGGAAGGGAGAGGGAGAGAGAGATAGAAACATCAATAATGAGAGAGTCATTAATCGGCTGCCTCCTGCACACCCCCTACTGGGGATCGAGCCCTCAACCCGGGCATGTGCCCTGACAGGGAATCAAGCCCCAATCTCCTGGATCCTAGGTCGACACTTAACCGCTGAGCCACACCCCGCCAGGCTGTCTTTTCCTTGTTAATCCGGCTTAATCAGAAGTATGGATTTCTTCTCTCCCTCTCCTTTGGTTAATATCTAACTGCCTACTGTAATATTAAATGTCACCAATTTCTGGAGGGATGAGGTAGGGAGAAAAACATAAAGAAAAAGAAAAATCGCTGTCCTTTTAACAGTAAACAAACAAACTCCAACTCTGTATAAGACAGCTAAAAAGTAAGCAATCAGCATTCTTTATATTGGCACAGACATTTCATAATTTCTAGAAACATAGCCTTTTCTAACATACACTTTTTTAAATTGATTTTAGAGAGAGGAAGGGAGGAAGAGAGAGAAATTGCTTTGCTCCCACACACACCCGGACCAGGGATTGAACCCACAACCTCGGTATGTACCCTGACTGCGAATTGAACCTGCCACCTTTTGGTAAATGGGAGGGTGCTCCAACCAGTTGAGCCACACCAGCCAGGGCCATACTTGCACTTTTAAGAGACATAGGTTGCCACCCAAATGTTGGCAAAGGACTGATGGATTTATCTACCCATTTTTGGAATGTTGCTTTCCATATGGGTATGCTTTTCTAGTTTACAGGCAGTCTAGAGCTTAGGGTCATTTCTGAGAGCCATAAAGTCTTGGATATATGGAACCTTCATCTCTTTCCCTGGGACCAGCAAAACAAGGCTTGCTGCAAGATAGTGTTAAAATTAATGGTACCATTAACTGGCCACACCTCTGCATTGCCCATTTTATACTGGTGCCAGGCCATGTTGTAAATGGTTAGGGACTCAGGGTTAAATTTGTTCTAGTTGGGGAGTATGCACCTCAAAAGTGGTCTCTGGAAGCACTATGAATGGAGGTGGTGTTGCCCATTGTCTTCAGGGAGAGATATTTCCTTCATTGTAAAAGAGGAAGTAATTGGGTAGCTAAGGGAGTCAGTGCTTCCCAGTTCTGTATTGTGACCAAAACCCATGATGGTATGTGCCCCCTTGCCCACCTTGGTGCCCCAAGGCCTGTGCCTTCCTGTCCCTACTCCAATGGGGGCAAAGGCCTTCCCAAAAACAATATAGTTTATGTCCAGGTGCGAGCTGTTACCTCATCTTCTGGGGGCAGCCTTACCAACAGTCACAATGATAACCAGCCATTGTTAGTTGGGTTTTTACTCTGCTCAGTCAGGTGGCCTTAACTCCATAAGTATGGCCCATTCCCTCAAACTAGACATCCCTGCTTGATGGCCTCCAGCCTTAGCTGGCTTTATAGGGGGTGCATAGTACTTCTGCTGCCATGGTTGGAAAACTAGTCTTATAATTCTGGGTTTTATTAGTTGCCCTGCCTTTCATATTTTCAATAGCCCTGGTGCTTTAAGAGGCCTAGCAGGGAGAGAGAGCAGCCACCCTTAGAAGGGAAGGGATGGTACCACTGCTCTCATGGAAACAGTGTTTTAAAACACAGGGGACCCAGGAGAGATTAGAGAAGATCCCCAGTGAACCTACATATATTAGCTGGACTCACCAGACAGACACAGCTCCCCGGGCCCTGGGAACAAATCTTGTCAGTCCTCTCTAAGAAGATCACAAATTGTTGAGTATCCCTGAGTATGAGAGGGCACAGGAGTTGTGGGAAAAATTAACAAACGTTCAGTCAGTCTCAAGATCAGCTTTCTTTTGTGGAGGTTCTTTAAAAATCATTATTTTTCCAGTTGGTTCAATATAAATCTTCCCATTTCTGGAAGTACTTGCAAGTAAAGGCTTTCTATTTATTGTATACTTGCAGGAGTATTAATGGGGTTGGGGGCTGGGAGGTTTGGGCCCTGGAGACATATTTTCCCATATATAACCTCACAGCTGGGGGAGCCCTGGGCCGAGGGGTCACCGAGGCCCAGACAAAGAGCAGCAGCTGCAGCAGGAGCAGAATGTTAGGTGGGCAGCTGGCGAGTACCTGCCCCAGGTGGGCACTCGGGCCAGTGGCCCCTTTCACACCCCCAGGGCTGCACCGTGGGCACAGGGCTAGCAGCATATGACTGCCAGGGGAGGGGAACTGCTGTGTGGCCTGAGCCATGGGGCTGCAGGGAGGGAACAGGGGGAAGAGTCTGGAGGAAGGCAGGGCGGAGGGGAGCTGCAGAGCCAGAGCCTGAAAGGGCAGGCAGCCGCGAAGAAGGCATCTGAGGAGGAGGCAGGCCTGAGGGAGAGAAGACAAGCTGGAGGAGCAAACACAGGCGACAGCAGAGGTTAAGCGAGGAGCTCGAGAGGCCATTAGAGGTAGACTGGTTAGTGTCCAGGTGTTTCCAGCTAATCCCATCAGAGAACTACCCGGGCAGTGTGTTGAGGATGGAGTGTGTGTTTCTAGAACTTGTGTGCTTCAGTTTGATGACTTCTTCTTGCATCTGGCAGGCTCCCTAGCACATCTGGCCTGGTCATCATCAGATTATCTCATCATGGGTGACTTATTTTTTCAAGGTGGCAAGCACCCTAATGGCTATTAAATGCTTGACGCATGCCCACCATTAGCAGCTTGTAACCCTTGGGACCAAAAGCAGAATAGGAGAAAGATAAGTGTAGAGAGGACCTGCAAGCACATTGATCTCTTACCACAAAGCAGGGCTCCTTCTGGTCCATCTTAGTTGCCAGAACCTTGACACTGTATCCTCTCTCTATCTACCATCATACACCTTTGTACCACTATATTTAAAAAAAGTTTTTGAAAAAGTTGACTATAGAAACTGTCTCCATGCCATTAATTCACATCCTTTCCTCCATTGACTCATTTTCTGTTCCTTCCACTCCATCAAAATCAAAGAACTCTGTGTTTCCAAATTCAAAGCTTAATTCTCTGTATTTTTTCTTTATCTACCACAAGATTAGAAATGGTGCCTCTTTTTTTTAATCTTTATTCTCCTGGTTTCCTTCACACCAAATTAACTGTTTTGTGTGCCATCTCCCTTGCCTCCCTACCCCCATCTTTTGTGCCAGATCCTCTCTTGAATCTTCAGTGTTGTATTTTCCATTCTAGACCCCCTACTAGTTCCTAGCTTAGTACAATTTTGAGATTAACTCATCTAGTCCAGTATGTTCCAGTACAACTATCACTATTTATATGTCCAACACCAATCTCTTTACAACTGCAGATATATATAAAATTAATTATGTAACATCTACACTAGGACATAAAATAATCTCTTCTGACTTGACACTGTTAAAAGAGAACCCTTGATTTCTCCCACACCTGTTCCTTTCCTAGCTTTTACAAATGTACTAAAAGGGGTTCTATTCCCATATTCACTAAATTGCTCATGTCAAAGCCATTGAAGGTATGTGTTTACTTATATTTCTTATGTCTACTTCATGCCATTAATAAATCCCATTAGCTCTATTTCTTTTTAAAAAAACTAGAATTCATTCAACTTTGTCCGTCTCTATTTCATCCACCTAAATCCACACCACCTTTAACACCGGCCTTGAAATTGCAATAGCTTTCTAACTTTTTCAGGCTTCTACTCTTGTTTCCTATAGTCTGTTCCCCATCAGATCCCCTACAATTCTAGAGAGAAGCCAAAGTGTTTCACTTCAAAGTGAAACAGACTACTTGGCTTACTTGCTTTAGATAATTCAGGGGCCTTCCATTTTAACTGAAATAAGACTCAGTCTGCTATCCTAATTTACAAAGTGTTACATGAACTATCAAACTTTTACCTTTCAGACCTTTTCTTAGTTTGTCCCTCTGCCTGGAATTCACTCAAGTACACTGGGATCTCTTGTTTTATGCAGCAGAGGCTTCTCTTAAACTCAATGTAATATAACTGACTTCTCCTATCACCAATTTTTTATTTTCTGTTTAGTATTTAATACTATCTATTGGACTTTCTGAAATTTTCTTTCTATTAAAATGTAAGTTTAAGTACAAGCCCTCAGTCACCTTGTCCACTGTTAAATATTCAGTGTCTAGAAAAAAGCCTGTACTTTGCAATAAAAGATATTTGTTGAAGGAATGGGTTATGAGTCTGTCTGAAGAACTAATTATGCATCTGAGAATTGTTATTATACATGCAAATTGTTATTCTGCAAATGCATTATTCTCACTGTTGTAATTTAGATTAAATATCAGCAATTTTTGTGTATATTTCCAGATAACAAATATTTTAGGCTTTGAGGGACAACTCTAGCTTGATAGCACAAAAGTAGCCACAGACAATATGCAAACAGTCATGTTAAATAAAACCAAAAAACTTTATTTGTAGATATAGCTAACAGACAGGATTTTGTCTATGAGCTCTAGTTTGTCAATACCTGATTGAGATTTAAGATTTACAATTAAGTAATATGCAAATTTATGTCAGATGGATTAGTTTAAAGGAAGCACTTGTGAAATTGTCTTTTATATTTGTCAAAAACATTTATTTTCATTCTTTTCAGTTTCTCTTTTACAATTACTATTCCAGTTTATATCATCATTTATCATCATTCTTCTGAGTATGCACATTTTTATCTAATCTGATATTTTTGTTTATAATTCTCACTTCCCCAGGTACATACCACCTACTTTTGCCAAAAGGTGATTCCTTACTTTCATTGGAGAGATACTTCCCTTTCTTATGTAAAAAAGCAGCACTTTTACTGTCTTGTGAAAGTTCTAACCATAGATGACTTCAGCCATCTACACTTCAATAAATGAGCCAGGAAGCTGAATGAAGTTGCAAAAAATAAGTCACTTCCTTGAACATTTAGGTCCATAATAGTGAATGGTGATTAATATTTCTTGGACTTTCATTATTTCCAACAAATTTTACTTTTTTTCTCTTGCCAGCTTTTTCTTCTTCTCAACTGAATAACATCCTCAAACTTTTTCAGCCTTTTCATATCTCTTATCTCTTTTATTCTCACTTTTGTGAGATGATTTTTGTTTCCATCATACACAAAACAGAAGTCATCAAACGGAAATTTTCTAGCCATCTCAACACCAAACTTCAAGTCACTTCCTCTCTTGGTGCTCATCTTCTTATCCTGATGTAATTAGACAAAAGTGTGCCCTCAAGGTTTAAATGCTTTACCCTTTGTGCTGATTTTCTCCTTCCCACCTACTAAACCTCATACCATGGCTTATTCTTTCCCTTTTATCTTCAACATTTTCCTCTCTCCTGGATCTTTTTATTTTCACATGTTCTTGTTTATCACATTGATACATAAATAATAAAATTAATAAACAATATATTGATAATGAAATTATAATAGATGATAAATAATAAATAAAACACAAATCCTTTATGTGTGCACTGTCTTCCATCAGTTCCTCACACCTCTAACAATTCCTTTCTCTCACCATTTATTTACAGTTGTTTCTTAAAAGAGCTTTTCAGAGTTCCAATAAGACTTTCTCTTCTTTAATTTACTTCCCAAAATATTTCAATCTGAATTTCTTCCTTAAAGTCACCAACGACACCCATGTTGATGTGTTCAATTAATATATTTCAGCTGAAAGACTGTATTTTTCTAAAATCACTTGAATCTTTCAATCCTTACAAGATTCTATTGATAGATTATTCTCATTACCAGGCCCCATTTACCCTGGATGGAAAATTTACACTCCGCCCCAAGTTAAAGCAGAGTTACAAGAAATAACAACCTGTAACTTTCTCAAGGAACCTGCGGGGTCTTTTTGTTCTTGTTTATGCAAGTGGTGCCCTATTTTGCTGAAAGCTTACATGTCAGAAGGCTTAAAGCCTTGCCGTTTATTTTCCCAGAATCATCCCTGCTTGTCCTTAGCATGGCTACATCGCAAAAGCCGTATAAATCCTCTTCCCTGTTTAATCTCTTTGCAGCAATTTCTTCGGAGGCTCGCATCCCTGCTGTGCATCAGTTTATAAAGAGAAAACTTTGTTCTTGCAGATATTCTTGTTTATTTCAACATGGGCTTAATTATTTATTTACTTTATTTTCCTTGTTTAGTTTATTTGCATCATTGGACACGACTAGATGCTCCTTTCTTGAAGCATTTGTTAATGGAAGAAACAATATTCCACTTTTATGGTTTCCATTTTATCTTTTTTGACTACTCTTTCTGTCTCTTTTCCAGGTTTATCTTTTTTTATCTGACTTTCATATTTTGAGTTTCTCTGGGTTTGGCTTAAAAATGATATATTGTCCTAACACACCCTATCCATTTTCATAACTTCGAGTACAAAATATATCTCAGTGAACTAAAAGAGTACATTCCAACCCAGCTTGCATGGCTCAACGGTTGAGCATCAACCTATGATCCAGGAGACTGCGGTTTGATTCCCGGTCAGTGCACATGCCTGGGTTGTGGGTTTGATCAACTATGTGGGGCATGCAAGAGGCAACCAATCAATAACTATCTCATCATTAAAAAAAAAAAAAAAAAGGACATTTTTGTAATTGGCATTGAGCATCAGAATCATATAGCTATTTTCTTTATTGATCTTTTCTATTTATCAAACAAATCATAGAAAATCAACATGCCCAGACTGAACCCATATTCCTCTGCAACATGCTTCCCCTCCAGTTAACCCATCTTAGTAAATAAACTGCCTTTCCCCTTCCCCTTCCCTTGCCCTCAGATTTTGTTAACAACAAATATGACATCTCCCTCCTTCTTTGTTCAGTCTGTCAGTTTCACATCTGTCCATCCACTATGCTATTCTTGGGACCTAGCCACTATCATATCTACCCAAGTGCAGAACAAGATGCTCTTTCCTGGTTTCTTGTGACTTTCTGGTTCTTCTCACACCAATCTTCATAGATCTTTTTCTACTGAAACCTTCACAATGTTTCTTTGTCTGCTTTATTTAGGCTGAATTTCCCACAATAAATCTATGACTTCATACATAGTAGACAATCAATTAATTGTTAAAATCATTGTTAAACTCAATGAATACATTACTGAATGCATTTCTAAGTTCTTGAGAGTGTAGAGAAAATGTTAATATTTGAATGCTAATGAGGGAGATGGAATTATGGAACCAGTGAGTAAAGTTTCCATCAATCAGAATCTGTACTGTTTACAAAGAAAACTTTTGTGTTCATTTAGGAAAAAAAAAATCTGTGAGAGTAGAAAACTGTATCTGTGATAAAAAAAAAAAAAAAAAATCTTTTGTTATAGATGTCACTTACTACCTGAATGAATACAGTATTTAAAAAACAACAGCACTGAGAGTCATGATAAAACTTGTTAAAGACCTTAGATTCCATCCAAAAATTTTTCTGTTTAACTAGAAACAAAACATAGAACATGAATTCCCATGTGTCCACTTTTAATATTTATTATTTATAGGGGAAAATAGTTCTGATAGTTTTGCCATATTTACTCATCCATTTTTTAAGATTTATGAATAATATAATAGTGCATTATATGCTTATGTCATTAGATTCATATGTAAATTTTTTTTTAAATGAAGGGATTTTGCATATAATGCTGACTTAAGGGCATTGCAGTTACCTGGTCAAGGCATCAATTTCCCATTGAATTGAGCTCCCTTTTCTTTGGCCAGGAAAGGCACTGCCAGACTCATGATAGCGAGTAGCAAAAGATTACTGCCCTGAATTTAATGTTGGTCAAAATATATTTGCTATTTTCAGAACTGTACATTTCTTCAGCAGCTCCTATTGAAAAGCCAAACTGTCTCTAAGCAGAGAAGGGGCACAAACCTCTTTCAACTCAGATAAGAGTGAATGAAGCCTTATCCTGCCACAAGGGAGCGCTTTGCTTTTTTGTGGATGACATAGTGTCACTTATTCTCTGCATTACCCATTAATGAATTCCCTGTACTATAAGTGAGATTATGCATTATTTGAATACTGGCTTGTCTTCATGCATAAAACTAAGATATGGGGAGGAGAGAAAATACTTTTTACTGTGAATGCACTGAGCCAACTTAAGCGGCTGTCAGGTGTCCCTCAGTTCAACAAAATCTTTTCTCAGTATCCCCTGGGAAGTTCAGAACATTCTTTTGGAAATGAAAATGTTTTTCTTCCCACTCTTACTGCATTTCTTTGAAGTCCACATACAAGCCTTTCTTCAAAGAATGAATAATCCTAAAAATTCTCCTGGGAATATCACCGTGATGCGTAGTGAATATAATGCAAGACGGAAAATAGGATGAGAATTTTTTTGTTTTTTTTAAGTAGCTGGGGTAGTTAACAACAACAAAAATGGTATAATTAAAAAAAAATTGTTTCATATTTTGTCTGTGTGCTTATTTCACCGCTAGACTGCCAAGTTTCTAAAGAAATTTGAGGCTGCTAGATTAATATTTATTTTACAAACATCATAACCTGTAGCACATTTCATCCTGACATTTTCACCATCCTATCTATGCCATTAAGCTGCTTTATGAGGCTTCATAAAGTATATAAAAATAATTGAAACTAACTGGATGAGGAGGGACTGTGTTTACAGGAAGGGAAAGAATGTTTTCAAACTGAATATAAAATATGCTACATTAAAAAATTGAATTTTTGCAATCTAAACCTCATATAAAACAGGGAAGATCTACTAATACTCAATCATTAACTTGATTAATATAGATTTGCTGAACTTAACAATGTGCTTTTTACAGTAAAATATTAGAAAAAAAATTTTAACATGTTTGAGAATAAGTAAAGGTTGTAGTAGTGAAATGAGTAACAACTAACATTGACTTTATTTCTTTATTAAAAAATATTGAAGATGTCAGAAAGTTCTTTCACAAATAGCTCTTTCAGGTTTTTGCTTATGTCGATTAAAATTGGCCATGGACCCCACCTAGGCCCTTTCTATCCACCTTTCCTGCTTTATTTTTTAATCACTAAAATTATCTTAATATAAGACTATGTTTTACACATGTATATACATATGTATATATGTGTGTGTGTGTATATATATATATATATATATATATACACACACATATATATATTGTTTATTGGCTGTATCCTCAGGCACTGAAAATGTACAGGTTCTGAATTCAGAGAAAAATGTCTGTAAGAGTTAGAATCATAAGGAGAATATATAGACATATTGGAACTTAAATGAGGCTTCCAAGGCAGGTGAGGTTTTAAAAACATAATAAATTAATTTGTAGTGAGTTTTTTATCTCTCCTTTTATGGTAATTATATGATCTACTTGGTAGGCTTTTGCAGGTCCATCGTAATATCTATGATTTTGGGAGGCAGCGTGGTTAATGAAAGTGACAGTGGCCTGGGTACCAAGAGACCAAGATTTCAGACACACATAGAATACTAATTACTTTTCTTATTTTGGGCAAGTTATTTCATTGCCTGATCTCTTGAATAAGGGATGTGGACTCAGCGATCTTTAATAAATCCCTTGCTTTCTTCTATTCATATGTTCATCCATTTTCTTCTTTAATAAGTGTTTAGTTAGAGCATGCTACTTGCCAAGGAACTAGAAATAAGACAGATAAAATTCTGATATGTATTCAAGTGAAAAAGTAATCTAAATGTCAATAAATATATTAGATAAGGGTGAAGAAAATAAAACAGAAAAAGGGAGTACAGTATGTGGAGATTAATGTGGATGATATCAGATATTTCTAAGGAGGTCATTTTTTTAAAAAAATGTATTTTTATTGGTTTCAGGGGGAGGAAGGGAGAGAGAGATAGAAACCAATGATGAGAGAGTCATTGATTGGCTGCCTCCTGCACACCCCCTGTTGGGGATCAAGCCCGCAACCCGGGCATGTGCCCTGACTGGGAATCGAACCCAGATCTCCTGGATCCTAGGTGGGTGCTCAACCGCTGACCCATGCTGGTTGGGTTAAGGAGGTAATGCTTGATCTGAGACTGGAATGATGACATAGCAGTCATGTGAAGATTTTAGAGAAAAACATTTCAGGTTGAAAAAATAAATCATAAATCTTTTGGACAAAAATAAACTTACAATATTTAAAGAACAGAAAGAAAGTCTATATGGATTTTGCAGAGTATTGTAATGGTAAGATGAAAGGTAGACAGGGCTAGGCCGTGTTGGACTTTGTACCCTAGAATAAAGAGCTTGAGGTTGATTTTAATTGTGTAGGAAAGCCATTGATGTGTTTTAATAGATGAAGAATCACTTTTGATATCTGGGGAAAGTGCATTGCAAATGAGGCAGAGTAGGAGCAGAGAGGTTAGTAAGGTTGTTGCAATAGAATTTGAACTAGGAGGTAACAGTGAAGAGGTGAGAAGTGATCCAATTTAGAATATATTTTATTAGCAGAGTCTGTGGAATCACCTATGGTATTATGCGTGAAGTATAATGGGAAGAAAAGATTCAAGAACACTAGGAGTGTGGCTTTCTGGATAATGATTTCAGTTCTGAAACTGGGAAAGAAGCAAGTTGGGTAGGGAGGCAGCAAGGGCATTCAGCAATCACTGACATTGTATCAGAAGAAGGTGTGGGATTGCCAGCTAGCAAAGCGTAGGCAAGGTATTCGAATAAGTCTAAATGGCAATCCCCATTATACTTACATCATTATGGGACAGTTAAATATGACATTTCCTGTCATAGTCACTATTTGGCCTTTCACTTGCTTTTGTTTGCTTTCCTTTCTTTCCCTTTTTTTTTTTGTTTTCTTTTCTTTTGTGGTACATATTCTTAAAAAACAAAAGAAAAAAAAAGTGATTTTAAAAGTCTTGAACACTGTCCCTGCTCTGACAGTTCTGACACACACCTCTCCTCTCATGGGCTGGCTAGGAGGTCCAAAGCCAGAGGCTACACTGGGAAACTAATTTAGTCTGATGTTGTAAGATTTTTTTTTAAAAAATCCAATTTGAAGGTAAATGACTCCCTCTGGGAGACACTATATTAAGCATATGGGCTGTAGACCAAAGTCCTCTCTGTGACCCAACAGCCAAAAGCAATAAGATATATCTTCGTGCTGACGAGCACTCATCCTCAAGGTTACTTTGACAGAGGAACTTTCAAAGAATCACAGTTGCTGTATGCTCGAGCTCAGGTCTAAATTATTTTCTTTTCAAGCAAACAGTGATTCTGAATTTTTAGGAAACCAGTGAACCCAGTGACTTGATAGATAGATAGATATTTTGCATATGATTCAGATTATACACGTCATTCAGAATTTGCAACTTTAGTTTAATTCCCATTCAGGCGATAATGGTTGCTTCTTGTTGTTTTGTGGGACAGGGGAAGCCAGAGACATCTGCTTTAAGGGAAGGAGGGGATAGTGAGCTAACCATACCCTCTACAGAGTCAAAAATTATTAGCAATGATAAGATCTAATTAAGGCCTGATGACATCATTCCAAGTAAACATAACAAGCAGGCCTCTCTCTATTACTAGTAATAGTTCCCACCTATGTAGCATTTAATATTTTTCAAGGATTTTGATATGGGTTCTGCATATACTGAACTCATTTAACCCTCACAATTAGTATGTGAGGTAGGTATTAGAAATATTCTCATTTTAGAAAAGGAACTCAGGCACAGAGAGGCTAAATAACCTGTGCAGTTACATGGCTCGCAAGTGTTAGAATTGTGGTAAAAACCCAGTCTGTTTTACTCTTAACCACTATAAGATTTAGAAACATTAAATAATGAGCTGGCACAAGTATGAAGACCACTTTTTACAGAGACCTTAGAAGCATGAAATATTCCATTTTTAGCAAGAATGTAAAATACTTTTCTAAAATATGTGCACAGACGTGAGCAGGACTTTGTTTTTAACAACTAATTATTTTCATTCTATTTATTCAGTTAACAAACATCTATTGGAATTTTTGCTGTAGGCTTTTGGGTTCATCAGTGAGCAACAGGATTTTTGTTGTCCCTGAGTTTCCTAAGAGAGGAACTCGCTGAGACGTGATTTGTTTATTTTCATCTTTTTTATAAGAGAGAGAGGAAAAACATCATGGCAACAGAGTGAATGCTGGGTGGATCCAGGCCTGTGAGGAAAGATTTGACCAAATATGTTTCAGAACACTAAGTCATATGCATTTTATGGGCTCTCCACACAAGCAGGCAACAATTCTTTAGCGCCTGCAGAAGTGAACTAAGGTTTCAATCTACTGGAAATCTATGAGGACTTCATGGAGGAGTCCATTCTCTGAAAACGTCAATGTTGCTTTATGGAAATGGACTGTGTTATTGTTTCACTTTCAAGAACTCTTTGCAATGTCTACAGGGCATCAAATCAGCTAAGAATCCCTATAGCTCTTACTCAGTTGTGCTTCAGAGGGAAAAAAATATCATTAATGACAATAATCTTCTGATTCTTATTTGGAATGAAAAAAGCTACCTTTCAGCACTTCTCTGAATTTCTCCCATTTGGGGCTAAGCAGTATAAATGGGCTGCTGAACAGTCTTCCTGCATCTTCAGCTACCGAGAAAGTGGATTCTGTGCTGCTCACTTAGGATGCTGGGGCATCAAATAATTAGACACTTTGTGTCTGGAATATCTTCCTTAAGGTTTTACACACTGAGCAATTTATCGTGCAGATTAGCTAGTGGGTTCACGGAATGTTTAGCTGTTGTCTTAAAGCGATAACTTTTTAACGTGCTGGTTATTTGTCTTCCTTGGATGAGGCTGCTTATTTATGAATGTTTTCCAAAGACAAGATAGAGGAAGGAGGCTGTGTGTTTTAGACAAATCAATAAAAATACACATGCATAAATAAATGAAGCACGTCTGTAAAACATTTTTACTATGACCTAGTTAAGGCTTTTGTTTTATCACCTTTAAAATGTTTTCAAAACATTTACGACCATTAGAATTTGATATTTGAAGTTTGCAGGTTTTTACGTTGCTGCTTGGTTGAGAAGAATAGTGTGAGATCTTAGCAGCACAAGCTCAGGCGTTTCAGAGAGCCATTTTTAGACCTATTTTCTTCTCTATTTTTATTAGTAACCTTGCAGCTCAGCATGACATCTTCTCTGTGTAAATGACAGTGTGCCAATGCTGTGGTGTGAAATTGTAGATGCAACTTTGCCCCAAGGAATTTAGCAGTCTGGAGTTGAACTTTGATAAAAATGAGTGGATTATTTCTCCCCAATGGGGAAAGCTGAGTGGCCTGGTGTGCAAGACGTTAGATGGTGAGTCAAAAGTCAGAGCCTTGTCACTTACTTGCTGTGTGACCTTGGGCAAATCAATTAACTTCTCTGTGCCTCAGGTTCTCCATCAGTATAATGAGGACCATGATACCTACCTTAAAAGGGAGGTGAAAGGATTAATGAGGCAATGTCCGGAAAACACATTAAGCTCCACGGAAGAGAGGTGCTCTATAATTACAAGCCATTATTACTGAATTTAAAAGACAATAAATGGAACCATTATTTTATCTTCACCTGTAGGAGTTATTTCAACTGAAACAGTATTAGAGAGAATCTTAAGGCTGAATGGCTTATTTAAAATGCTTGAATTTTTAAAAATTTCTTTTAATTATACAAAATATTAAATTTTCAATGTAATAGATCTAAGAATTAAAACAGTGCTGTACACTGAGAGAATACAAATCACTAAATATTGCACTTCAGATGGCCCCATATTTATTCCACTGGGTAGATAGCAATGAGCCTGTTTCATCTCAGGGAGATTATTATCTATTTGATCTTTAGAGTCTTAAAAGAGAGTGTTTCTAAAACCTCCCTTACTAACCTGCTCTAGTTTTTAGCAAAACAGGCTTTTATATTTAACTGAAGAACTTTTTGCTCAATTTAACTGCAATTTTTAAAATTCTCAGTGGAAAAGAGAATAGTCATTTTACACATCACATTAAGCTTTTATATGCTTAAGGAGAGCTATTAGATATATTTTTGTCTCAATGCTAACTAACTATAATTTCCCATTATTCTTCAGAGGTCCATTTTTTGCAATACTGCTATCTCTTTTTCAACTCTGACTTTTCCTCCGTTTTTCATGGTGCTTTACTACTGCAAAGTCTAAGCTGTGAAGATACATATACATATATACACTGTATATACCTTCCCCTAGTCTTGACACCAACTGATTGTTTAAGCTCTTTGTAAATTCCTCAATCTTCCAGTTGGTTAGTATACTTATTGGTGACCTGAATAGGTGGAACTAAGTCACAAAGGTGGATTCCAGGACTCATATCCTACACTCCTGTATATTTTTGAATATTTTCTCACTAGTTTATTGAGTACTGATCAAGTGTTCCAGACTTATCATATAATTTGACTTATTTAATTATTTCAACAACCTGGTTAGATATAATCACCTTCTTTTTATTGATAAGGGAACTGAATTCAAATGGGAAGTACAATGTTGCTTATAGTTAAGTGCCTGGCTGTAAAACTCAGGCAGCCTTGGTATTAAATCTAATTAATTCAGTTCCCTAGGCTTCATTTTGTCCATGTGATCTAATAATACTTATTTCAAAGATTTAATGAGAACTACACCAGATAATATGTTGTAAGCGCTTAACATATACTTGGTATGTTAAACACTTGGTAATTGGAAGGCTTCTGGTTTTGATTGTGATTGGGGTTGTGGTTAATGTTACTGATTCATTATCTGGTGTAACACATCTTGAAGGTAGAGCCATAATTTTGATGCATAGCCCAAACCAGTGATTATTCAAAAAGTCTTTAGCTAGTTTTTAAGGTGTCAAGAACAAAAAAATCTTGTTAGAAATAATAGGTAATTTCTCAGCTTCTGTTTTCCTTCCTTCCAAGTATCTGAGGCTACATAAATCAGGGACTGGATAAAGATCCTGTTGAGAAATTTGCTCTGTTCCTTATACATACACACATACTTATACACAGATACTTATTACTCAAAAAGTATATATTTATATATATTTCAAATGATATTTTTAAAAGCTTGATACTATTACTCAACAGTCAGTTGATAAAAGGTATAAAGTTAATGACTAGAATAATCTAAATGACCAATTAATTCATTAATTTTTTATTTTCAGAGTAATGCTTCAGTGATTTGTTACTGCTAATACAGTGCTGGAGTATGAAGGCTATAAACTGGTCTCTATCTTACCAGACTGTGAGGATTTTTGATTTTTTCCCCTCTCTGAATCTCAATGACATATGAATTCTGACCCTTAAGAGGTACCCCTTGAATTTTGAACAAAACTGAATTTTCTTGAGAAGTATATAGCCAAGTAAGACCCTGATACATGAACCAATCTGACTTAGATACAAAGTAAAATGTTACAGTTGCCATAAAGGAAGGCGGAGAAAATGGCTTTCCAAATTCAGCAATGGATGAGATCTCTGCCAGAATATAGAAACACAATTTTCTGAAAAAGAAGGAATTGAAGTGGAGCATCGAAGGATATGTAAGACTCAGAAATAGAGAGTATTTTTTTCCTCTGTGCCAGGAACGGTGCTTTTTTTGCACATTTCTGCATTCTACCACTTCTATGAAGTAAGCATCATTTTACAAAGGAGGAAATGGGATTCAGGGATGATAAGACACTTGACAAGTACTGATAAAACAGGACTGGTCAGCTTTGACTATCCAAACCTGTACCTTAGGTCCAGAGGGACTAGGGATTGAATGGGAGGCAGTAAGAATCAGAGAACAGTTCAATTTGGAGAAAGTTACTCTTAGTCTCTTTCATCTTACCCTATTCATAAAGGCCCAGATGGAGCTGACTTGGCTGCTCAGATAATATAGAGCCCAGTTCCCATGGTTTGCATTTTATGAATCACTATGTTACCATGGGTCTCTAGCTACCACCCCTTGCCTTACTTTCTCTCTGCAAAAAAACTTATAGTCAGATTTAGTTATAAAGTCAGAGATATTCTGGCTCAATTTCTGATAATAATTTGAGATGTGTACCCTGGACAATTTATAAAACTTTCTGAACTTTAGTTTCAGTATTTATATAATTGTGATAGTTTTATCTTGTATTATTTTATAAAGGTTAGAAATAGTGCATGATAAAAGTTAATGAACATTCTGTCCAGCAGAAATAGTAAGAGTTCTTCTTAGTATTATTTGGGGGATTAAAAAAGATAAGGTAAATAAATGGAGACTGTTTTGTAACATGAGAATTCAGATACTGGGAAAAGTATATTATATATAAATATAAACATAAATATATGAATATATATACAGTTTATATTTATATAATATTTATATTTGTAAATAAATGCATATATATATATATATATGTATGTATATATAAAACCTCTGCACAAAGCCTAGTATGTAGTGGCCACTTGATAAATATTAACTCATAGGCCATACAGCTTTATATCAGTGCAAGAAATAAGGGCATATTTACTAGTTTGAATATCTCATTTTGAATATGATATGTGTATAAATTCAATTCATAATTTCTACAGAGCCTATAGAAAATACGAATGACACCACATGATTCTATTAAACATAGATATGGTAGTAGAACTGGCACACACATAAACTCATATGTACAAAAGTACACATAGACAACTGGGATCACATTTTATCTGATGATTTGACTGATATTTTTACTTATTTTATAGTATTTATTTCTTTTTCCATTAAATTGTCATACATAATGTCACCATAATTTAATTAATTATTTATTGTTGAGCATTTGCTTTATCTACTTTTTTCTATCATCAATAATGGATTCATGTATAAATCTTTGACTCTTCCCTTGATTATTTACTTTTTAAGGAAAAAAATGCCTTTTTTTTTTTAACAGTTAAATTGCTAGAGTAGAAGATATGTATATTTTTTAAGGCTATTTATACATCATTGCACTGTCTTTTGGGAATATTGTCCTGTCTTATTAGCCAGCATTCTTCCCCTGTTCTGTTCTATTTGACAAAGAACCTCAGTTTTCTCCCTTTTGTTCTTTTTCTAACTGGCAGCTCCTCTGGAATCTCATGTGAAATTATTCTACTGAATGTCAAAGCTCTGAAGATCATTCACACAATTTTCTGTGTATTATGAAAGCCTTGTCATTTATTAGAGCAGGAAAAAAATTGCTTTATTTTTATTTACTTATATCCTTTATTTTCATGATATTGTGCATTTAAAGGTATGAGGAAAGTTTCTCTGGACTTGTGAGATTTAAATCCATCTTTCTAAATCCAAAGGGATTTAATATGCCAAATTTAGCAAAGTATACACTTTGATTTATATTTCCTTTCATTGAGCTTAGATTGAAAACATTTCTGCCACTAGAATGACTATCAATATTTGTGCCCAAAGCCTAACATTGCTATAGGAAGAGTACTTTGCAGTTTGAAACTCCTGGAACCCTTAAATCTCTTTCAGCAAATCTTAAATTTAGTCTTTTGGGATACAATTATTTTGTGTGCTTATGTCACTCTTCTAAAACCAGCTACTTTAACTATAGCTCTCCAAAATTAACTTTGCATTAGAAAAAATAATAAGACACCTACCAGTTCATTGAAAATAAAATTATAAAATGTTGGTATCATTCATATATATTACTATTTTTCAAAAAATGGATTTGTATTTATCATTTTAGTAATAATTGCTTATGACTTTATGTGTTAAAATAACATGGAGATATTTAGTGATGCTGTAGACTGAATGTTTATGTTCCCTCAAAATGCATAGGTTGAAACCTAATCCCCAATGTGATACTAATTGCAGGTGGGACTCTTGGGAAGTGATTATAAGTCATGATGGTTCTGCCCTCGTGAATGGGATCAGTGCTCTTATAAAACAGATCCTAGAGAGCTCCCTTGACCCTTCCTTCATGTGAGGAGACAGTGGGAACAACAATCTATGAACTGGGAAGTGGCCTGTCACCAGACACCAAACCTGCCGGTGCCTTGATGTTGGACTTCTCAGCCTCCAAAACTGTGAGAAATAATTTCCTGTTGTTTATAAGCCACTCAATCTATGGTATTTTGTTATAGCATCTTGAGCAGATAAGACAAATGATCATTTCACATTTGGGGAGTAAGATTTACCTTTATATTATTTTGCATGTTAAAGAAAGTAGAGTTGGATACTAAACAAATATAAACTCCTTGAATATGCTGGGGTATTTCAAGTTTGTAGCACTGATTTTCAGTTAATATTTCTATTTTAGTTGAATTTACCAAGGGTTACATAATTTAAGAACTTCTTGCATTTTATTTTCAATGCAATTCAGTCATGTAAGATATCTTTCTTATCAGACTTTGACTTCATTATTAACTTCTCCTTTAAGAGATAACTAGTGCATGACAAAATTCATAATTCCTGAAGTCAGGTGTATAATTTTTTTGGAGAAAAGACTGTCTCAAAAAAACAAAAAAAACTTTAATGAGGTATATGGGTATAAGAAATTAGAACAATGGGAAGGTTCATGTAGGTCAGAGTTTATCAAATAGAGCTTGAATCAAACTATTTGGAAATAAGGTAAAATTGTGCAGTTCCCTGACCCCCCATCAATATGAGACCTTGTGTGGCTCAAAAGAATTCGAGAAGGGTGAAAGAGAAGAGCTAGATAGAGCCCAGCAAAGGACAGAAGGTTGGTGCAGAATGAGAAAGGCAAAATTCAGCTGTTATCAATGCAAAGTTGACGGGTGTGCTGTGTTCAATGGAAAGGCACCTCTCATGTCCACCACTCCTCCCTATTCAAGTAAAAGTCAGGCAAACACACTTATTGTCAACACTATTTTAAAGAGAAAGATTTATAGAAGAATCATGTTGGGGGATGTGAAGCAATGTGGAAGGGAATAACATATACAAAAGGCTAAACATAAAAGCTGAATTTGAGAATTCAGAAACATCATGAAAGTGGAAATAGTTGTTGAGGGTTAATGTAAGTCCTTCAAGAGAGGACAGTCCTTCCATATTCATTTGGAAGGACAGTATGTTACCTTCTAATACATTGGATGAGGTTGGCATAATCTTATTTAAATCTTAAAAGACAAGGTGACCCCAATCATACCGAAAAACTTAGGGCTGATATTTGAATTTTATCATAAAATGATACCTTATACCAAATTTAGCCTTACAGAAAATCATCATATCTGTTTCTAGCATATAAAGTTTTCTGCTTAGAATGTTAAAAGGTGTTATGTCTCTTTATAATATTAGTATTTGCTAGTTCAAAGCCTAATTTGATAATATTCAAATATAATTCTGCTTTTGTTAATCTATTTACTTGCTTATTTTCTCATTTATTAAAAATAGGTAAAAAGTACTTTGTATTAAATTATGGAACAAATAACGACAAATATTAAGGGCTTATTAGGTACCATAACTGGTGATAAAATATTGAGGAAAATAGGCATGATCTCAGGTCTCGTAGAGATCACATTCTGCTGAGAGAGCCAATTAAGAAGAGAATAGAAAAATGCAACCATGTTATGTTCCACAAAGCAAATATATATGAGTTATGGGAACATCAGATTCAGGAGGTCAGAGAAAGCTGCTTCCTTGAGTAAATGTTGCCTGAGCTTAAATCCGAATGCTGCACAAGAGGTAACAGGTGAAGAGAAGAGGGAAGAGCAGTACAAGGGGAGGGAATAGCAAGTAGAAATTGCTACTGCAGAAGGAGCAGGTAGAGCTCTCCAGAACTAGAAGTTCTGCACTGCTGAGCAGACAGAGAAAGGGGCAAAAGGTGTGATACAAGCCTGCAGCTATAGGGAGGGTTCCATTTTATGCAGGGCCTTCCTGGCCTCTTTCAATAGTTTTGGCTTAATTTTATGAGCAATTGTAAACCATTAAAGGATTTTAGTGTGCCTAAAAGAGGCAGGAATTTTTATATGATTAGATTTTAATTTCAAAGACAATCCCTATTTCTAATTGTAAAATACAGATTGGCAGTGTGAACAAAAAAAATCATTTAGGAGTCTGATACAGACATCCAAATGAGTGCTAAGAGTAACTTGTGTTATTATGATTACTTGCTTAAATGGTTACAGTGTATAGATTTGAGGTAAACAGTTAAACTTCAAAACAAAAGTAAATGGGATATGTGGAGGGGTAGGCAAAAGAATGCGAATGCTTAAGAATTACATTATGTTTCTTTCTTGCAGTACTCAGTAAATGGTAGTCAGTCAGTACCGACATCTCTGAAGAAGGGCAGATATGGGAAGAAAAGATTATGAATTTAGTTAAAACATGTTGAATAACTGATGGTTTTCATCTATTTAACAGGAGATGTTAATAGGGAGTTGTACCTAATCATCTGAAATAGAAGAAAAAGTCTTGGCTAGCTGCAATGACTTCTGCTACCAATTATCCAAGTTTAGGCCCAGCCCAGCAGGTTAAGCTTATAGTCTTCCACAAGATTACTCTTACTTCAAACACAAGCTGCAAGTGTGGGGGTTCCCAGGCCACCCTCACTTCTGACCAGCTGACTTCTAATTGGGGGATCTCACTATTTTTAAGGTTTAATAATTCACTAAGACAGCTCATATAGCTCAGGAAAATGCTGTATTTACCACTCTCTTTTTATTATAGCAAATATATTCAAATCAGAACCAGCCAAAGGAAGAGATGCATAGTGCAAGATCTGGAACAGTTCCAAATGCGAAACTCCTATTGTCCTTGCCTCTTGGAGTCAGGACACGTGAACCTCCCAGCACAGTGACGTGTGACAGAGCACACAGAGTACTGCCAACCAGAGAAGTTTACCTAAACTCAGCATCCCAAGGTTTTATTGAGGATTGTTTACGTAGGCATGATTGATTAAATCACTGGCCACAGGACTCAAACTCAAAATTTACCCTCTTTCCTTCCCCAGAGGTCAAACTGATATCACTTGGGTCAAAATCCCATCTCTCTAATCATGTAATTGGTCTTTCGGGCTTGGTCTGCCCATCCTGAGTCATCTCATGAGCCCACACTATCTAGGGCGCAGGCTGAGTCACCTTGTTGGCATACACCATCAGCTGTGGCATGAGAGGCCCACAGTGAATGTCAAAAACACTCCAACCACTCATGAAATTCCAAAGGTTTATAGGTTACCACTCAGGAAACAGGACAAAGGTCCACTATTATATTAGAGAAAAATTCAATTGCTTAATATTAGCTGGTGTCCATTCTATATCCAGGAGACAAAACAATGAATCAAAGAGGTAAAATCCTTTGCCTCATGGAGAGAGGAGCAGTTTTTAATCTGTGTTCAAAATGACATGATTATTTAATCTTCAGCCTCATTTTAAGGTTATTTAAACTCATCAAATGTACATTAAAAATAATCTAGTCAGATTCTGAATTCTTAAAATTTGCTACCAATTTTTTAATCTCTAATTTGAAATTCTGTTGTATATACAAGTCTTAATTTTACTTTGAATAAACTTGTCCTAAATGTTCTCCTTGGATTACTTTAACAAAGGCCTTACAGGACAATTGCCTACCAAATCTCAGTATCATGAGCTAGTCAAGTGCAGTATAGTTTATGTCAAAAATATGCCTAAATATGAACTTGAAAGAGCAACCCTGCACAATTATTTTTTTCACAGATATTCCAAATTCTTCTTTATTTTATTTTCAAATAAAATAGTTTGTATTCCTCACTGGTGACATAGCATATGTGAGTCAGCTGTATGAATGATATAATTTATAGAGGATGGATAAACAATATAGATTAAAAATCTCAGAGGGATGGAGGGGGGCGGGTGGGTGGAGGGGGAGAGATTAACCAAAGAATTTATATGCATATATGCCCAACCCAAGGAAACGGACAATGATGGGGAGAGGGATTGGGGAGAGGGATGGGACGGGGTGGAATGGGTCATTGGGGAGAAAAAGGGACATCTGTAATATTTTTGAACCAAAATAAATAAGTAAATAAATAAATAAATAAAGGGCAAACTTAGCTGTGTCCTATAGCAGTAAACCCTAATAGCAAAGATGCAAACCTCATGCTTTTGAGCCAAAAAAAAAAAAAGTTCAGAAGAATTTGATTTTGTATTGGCAAACTACTTGCTGTCTCCTGTGTATGCCAGGCACCAGCCACTGCCTTCAACACCATAATTTAACACTAGGAACTCACTCTTTCCTAATGACACCATTCTTTGAGCAATATACTAATAGATCATGGGCTGATGATGTTCACTAATGATGAATCACACTGATATATCATTTTCTCTGTCACACAGGTGTTTTATCAGATTAATTTCATCGGTGCAATGACCTGTGATGATGCATTGCTGAAGGATGGTGCAATTCAGAAAGAAATTAAATTTGAAATTAAACCTGTACTCAGTGGCTTTGAGGCTCTATTGAAAATTTTATAGAGCCATGGCTGGGTGTGGCTCAGCTGGTTGGAGCATTGTCCTATAGTACACCAGAAGGTGTTGGGTTCGATTCCTGGTCAGGGCACACAGCCAGGTTGCAGCCTGATCCTTGGCAACCAATCAATGTTTTTCTCTGACATCAATGTTTCTCTCTCTCTCTCTCTCTCTCTCTCTGTCTCTCCCTCCCTCTCTCTAAAATTAATTAGAAAAAAAACACCTGATTGTTAAAAAAAATTATAGAAACAATAGATATAAATGATATGTGCATTTAAATATCCAGCATTCTAGTATTTATAATGGAAAGTAAAGCAGCATATATTTCTATTTACAAATCGTTTTTTAAAAAAGACATTGAAATTCTAAAACCATAGCTTCTGACTTTTTGACATGTGGTCTATCTGGGCATCAAATCATCAAACTCATATAAGATCATTTTTTGTAAAATTAAGGTACTGTGGCTTTCTCTTTTTCTGTACTTAAGCAAATTATTAAAGTTAGCGGTTTAAATTCTTTATAATTTGGACATTTAGCAATGCATATATTTAGTGACACACATATTAAGTAAATAGCAAAATATTTTATATGGTCGATTTGGGTCAATTTAAAGAGAATTTTGAAAGTTTACAATCTACATCTAATCAAAAAGAATATATTAAAATGATATGTTCTCTTATTACATGTGAATAAAAATTTTAAAACATCATTAAGAGAGAATTTTAATTAGACTTCCCAGGGTGATAATAAAAAACAGTGTTAACTATATTATTATTACATTTTCTTTTTCAATTATAAAATTGAATTTAATTAGTATCCTATGAAATTACTTTTGTATGATTATTACCTATATAAAATTGAAGACATTTTTTTCCCCTTTGCTACCTCCCCTACACACTCTTCCTTCTGGCACTGCCACACTGTTTGTTGCCTATTTCCATGAGTTTCAGTTTCATATCTCAGATATGAGTGAAATTATATGGTTCCTAGCCTTTTCTGACTGACTGACTTTGCTTAGCATAATATTCTCAAGGTCCATCATGTTGTTTCAAATAGCAGTATTTCATGTTTTCAATGACTGAATAATATTCCATTGTGTACATGTACATCTTCTTTTACCCAATATCTATCAAAGGACACTTTAGTTGTTTCCATGTCTCTCCCAACATGAATAATGCTGCAATGAACATAGAGGCGCATATATCTTTGTGAAAAATGTTTTCAAGTTTTTTGGGTAGAGGAGTTTCTGGGTCACATGGTAACTCTATTCTTAATTTTTGAGGAACTACCAGACTGTTTTCCATAGTGGTTGTACCAGTTTACCTGCCCACCAGCAGTGAATGAGGGTAGTTTTTCTCCACAGCCTCTCCAACACTTGTTATTACCTGTCTCGTTGATAGTAGCCATCTAACAGGTGTGAGGAGGTATCTCACTGTAGTTTTGATATGCATTTCCCTAATAGCTAGTGAAGTTGAGCATCTTTTCATGTATCTGTTGGCTGTTTGTATGCCTTCTTGGGAGAGGTGGCTGTTGAGGTCCTCTGCCCATTTCCTAATTGGGTTGTTTGTTTATTTGGTGTTAAGTGGTGAGAGTTCTTTATATTTTTTGGATATTAACCCTTTGTCAGAGCTGTTGTTTGCAAATATCTCCCTTTCGGTTGGTTGCCTTATTTGTTTTGTTGGCAGTTTCTTTTGCTGTGCAGAAGCCTTTAAGTTTTTAATTTGATATAGTCCCATTCATTTATTTTTGTCTTTACATCCCTTGCCTTTGGGGTCAGATTCATAAAATGTTTTTTACAACCAAGTACCTACGTTTTCTTCTAAGTAATTTATTGTTTCAGAACCTATCTATATTTAGGTTCTTGATTTATTTTGAATTAACTTTTGTACGTGGGGCCAAACTAGTCTGGTTTTATTCTTTTGCATGTGGCTTTCCATTTTTCCCAGCACCATTTATTGAAGAGGTTGCTTTTCTCCATTGTGTGCTATTGGCTCCTTTGTCAAAATAATTTACCCGCATACATGCAGTTTTATTTCTGGGCTCTTAATTCTGTTCCATTGGTCTGTACATCTGATTTTCTGCCAGTACCATGCTGCTTTTGTTATCATTGCTCTGTACTATAATTTGAGGTCAGGTGGTGTGATAATTCTGTCTTCGTTCTTATTTACAGGGGTTACTTTGTCTATTTGGGGTCTTTTGTGGTTCCATACAGATTTGATTTTTTTTGTTCTATTTTTTAATAAAATGACACTAGGCTTTTGATGGGGAATACATTAAATCTACATATTGCTTTGGGTAATATGGGTATTTAACTATGTTGATTCAATCTATGAACCCTGAATATCTTCCCATTTCATTGTTTTTTTTTCAACCTCTTTTAATAATGTTTTGTTGTTTTCAGTATATAGGTCCTTCTCGTCCTTTGTTAAGTTTATTCCTTTGTTAAGTTTATTTTCTTCTTTTGGTTGCTGTTTTAAAAGGATTTTTTTTTTTACCTTTTTCTGAAGTTTATTTTTGGTGGTGTTGTTAGTATACAGGAAAGCAGTGGATTTTTGTATATTGATTTTGTATCCTACAACTTTACCTACTTGTTTATTGTTTCAAATCCTTTTTCGGCAGAGTCTTTAGGGTTTTCAAAATTCAAAGTCATGTCTTCTACAAAAAGTGACATTTTCACTTCTTATTCCCAATTTGGATAACTTTTATTTATTTCTTTTGTCTGACTGCTCTGGCTAGGACTTCCAGAACTATGTTGAATAAGAGTGGTGAGACTTAGTGAGTCTAGCCAGGGGCATGCTTGCCTTGTTCCTGATTTTAGAGAAAAAGTTTTCAGTTTTTCACCATTGAGCATGATATTAGCTGAGGGTTTGTCATATATGGTCTTTATTATGTTAAGGTATTTTTATTTTATACTCATTTTATTGAGTGGTTCAATCATAAATAGATATTGTATCTTATCAAATGCTTTTTTTTCATCTATTGATAAGATCATTTCATTTTTATCCTTTGTTTATGTGGTGTGTCACATTGATTGATTTGCATATGTTGAACCATCTTTGTGCTCCTGGAATGAACGTCACTTGATCTTGATGTATTGTATGTGTGTTTTTAAAAATATATTATTATATTGATTTGCTAGTATTTTGTTTAGGATTTTTGCATTTATATTCATCAGATTTATCAGTCTGTAGTGTGTGTGTGTGTGTGTGTGTAATACTTGCCAGGTTTTGGTATCAGGGTTATGTTGGTCTCATAGAACGTATTGTTTCTTCATCAATGTTTTGGAAGAGTCTGAAAAGGATAGGCATTAAATCTTCTTTGAATGTTTGGTAGAATTCTCTGGGAAAGCCATCTGGTTCTGGACTTTTATTTTTTAAGAGGTTTTGATGGTTGTTTCCATTTCCTCATTCTTGATCGGCCTATTTAGATTTTTTAATTCTTCATAATTCAGTCTAGGGAAGTTATATATTTCTAGAAACTTATCCATTTTTTCTAGGTTACTGAAGTTGGTGGCATATAGTCTTTCCTAGTATGATCCTTTATATATTGGTGATGTGTGGTTACTTTTCCTTCATTTATCATTTTGTTTATATGGGTCTTTTCCCTTTTCCTTAGTGAGTTTAGCCAGGGGTTTGTCAATTTTATGAATTATTTCAAAGAAGATGCTTTTTGTTGTATTAATTTTTTGTAGTCTTCTTGTTTTCTATTTTATTCACTTCTGCACTAATATTTATTATTTCCTTTTTTCTGATGAGTTTGGGCTGCTTTTGTTCTTTTATTCCCCTAGCTCTTTAAGATGAAACATTAGTTTGTTTACTTGAAAATTGTATTGTTTCTTGAGATAGGCCTGCAATGATATATACTTTCCCCTTATTACAGCTTTTGATGCATCCCAGGAGTTTTGATATGTCATATTGTCTTTCTCATTTGTCTCTATATCTTTTGATTTCACCTTTTATTTCTTCTTTGACCCAGTCACTTTTTTAGTAGTGTGTTGTTTAATCTCCATATATTTGTGGGTTTCTTTACTTCCTTTTTGCAGTTGATTTCTAATTTCAAAGCATTGTGGTCAGAGAATATGATTGGTATGATTTCAATCTTATTGAATTTGTTGAGGATAGATTTGTGTCCCAGCATATGGTCTATCCTTGAGAATGTTCCATGTGCATTGGAGAAGAATGTATAATCTGATGTTCTGGAATGAGAGGCTTTGTAAATGTCAATTATGTCCATTTGGTCTAATGTGTCATTTAAGGTCAATATTTATTTATTGATTTTCTGTTTGAATGATCTATCTAGAACTGTCAATAGAGTTTTTAAGTCCCCAGCTATGATTGTGTTTTTGTCAGTTTCTCTCTTTAGCTCTGTTAATAGTTGCTTTATATATTTCAGTGATCCCTGATTGGGTGCATTTATATTGAGAAATGTTATATTTTTTGATGTAGTGTCCCTTTTATGATTATAAAATGTTCATTTTTGTCTCTTGTTAGCTTTGTTATCTTGAGATCTATTTTGTCAGATATAAGTATGGCTATACCTGCTTTTCTTTTTATGTTATTTGTTTGGAGAATCATTTTCCACCCTTTCACTTTGAGGCTATCTTTATCTTTGCAGCTTAGATGTGTCTCCTGAGGGCAGCATATGATTGAGTTTTGTTTTTTGATCCACTATGCTACTCTGTGACTTCTTATTGGTGAATTTGGTCCATTTACATTTAGTGTAATTATTGCCATACAAGGATTTCCTATAGCCATTTTATCTTTTTATTTCTAGTAGCTCTGTGCCTCATTGGTCTTTTTCCTTTGTGTGTCTGTCTGTTGTTCTTGTTTGGTGGTATTCCATACCTCTTTCCTTGTTTTTTCTTTTTTTAAGTTATGTGTCTCAGTTTTGTTTTGTTTTGTTTCTTCTGTGTGCTTACCACTAGGTTTATAAGAAAGAAATGTTCATATATAGTAGTCCTTTTTCTTCTGAATGAGTCTGATCTCTATCCTCTTTTGCAAATTCTGATCTTTACCTTTTTTATGTTTTTGTTGTCACAAATTATCCCTGTTTATGTTATAAAAGTTTGTTGGTGAGTTTACTCAAAATTGTGTGACCTTTTGTTTTTTGTTTCAGGTAGAATAACCCCATTGAGTAATTTCCTGCAGTGGAGGTCTTCTGGTGCTAAATTCCTTCTGCTTCTATATGTTAGCAGAAGTCTCTATTTATCCTTCATATCTAAAAACTAACTTTGCTTAATATATTACTCTTGGCTGGTAATTTCTCTCTTTCAGTAGTTTGAATATTTGGTTCTACTCTCTTCTATCTTGTAGAGTATCTGTTGAGAAGTCTGAAGATAAACTAATGGGCTTTCTTCTATAGGTTACTTTCTTCTTTTCCCTGGCTGTCTTGAGAATTCTTTCTTTGTCATTTATTTTTTATATTTTTAATACAGTGTGCCATGGAGGCCTTTTTTGATTGAAGTAATTAGATGTTCTGTTTGCTATTTGGATTTGAGGATCTAGCTCTTTTCATAGGTTTGGGAAGTTATCAACTATTTGCTTGCATGGACTCTCCTATCCCATCTCTCTCTCTTCTTTTACAAGTATGCCTATTATTCTTATATTGCTCTTTCTGATGGAGTCACATCTCATAGAGTTCTTTAATTTTTCTTTTTTTATGCTCAAGTCTCTCCCTTCTTCCCTCTGTGTAATTTCTAGGTTTCTGTCTTCAGTATCACTAATCCATTCCTCCATCAGGTCCATTTGATTTCCTATGCACTCTAGTTCTTTTTTTTTTTTTTTAATATATATTTATTGATTTCAGAGAGAGGAAGGGGGAGAGAGAGAGAGAGAAAGAGAGAGAGAGAGATAGAAACATCAATGATAAGAGAGTCATTGATTGACTGCCTCCTGCATGCCCCCTACTGGGGATCAAGCCCAAAACTTGGCATGTTTACTGACCTGGAATCGGACCACAATCTCCTGGATCAATCGATGTTCAACCACTGAGCCATGTCAGCTGGGCTCTGGTTCATTCTTGATATCTTTTATTGAGTTCTTCATTTGTAGAATTTCTGTGTGTGTGTTTTTAAATTTTCAGTTTCTGGTACAGTACTTATTTTGTTCATTGATTTGTTTTCTGAGCTCATTAAACTGCTTATATGTATTTTCTTGCATCTCATTGAGATTTTTCAGAACAGCACTCATGAATTTTCTGTCATTTAAATCACATATTTTCAAGTTTTTTGTTTGCTTTCTGGAGATTTTTCATTTTCTTTCCAAGCTGCCTCATTACCTTTATTGTTCATGGCATTTGATGGATTTTTTCTTTATCTAGGCATTTATGTATGAGTTGCACTTATCTAGTAGATTGATATGAAGAAGTCTCTGTCTTATTTTCTAGTAGGTGCTGCTAAATCACAAGTTTTTTAGCTCTCTTGTGCTTCTCTAGCTTTTCATATTTCTATGGGTGGTAAAAAATCAGAGGGTTGGTGCCTCCCCTGTGATCTGGTTGCTCCAGTCCCAGGGACCAACCTTGCAGCAGGACCTGGTAGGGATGGGGCTCCAAATTCATAAAATTCTAGTTCTTACCCCTGCAGCCATATGCTGCCATCAGTGGAGCTGTGATTTATGGGGGTGAGGTGGAGTAGAATAACCCACCTGCCTTCTAAGTTGCTTTGTCCTCCAGGAAATGGTGACCTCAGACCTCCATGGAGTCCTCCTTGTGCCCCTTGATCCTGAAACCAGCCATAGAGTGTGCACTTTGCTCAGGGAAAAAGTGATTCTGTAGTGCCACTTCTTGGGTTTGTATATAATGTGCTCTGCCACTGGACACCAAGTTCAAAGAGAGGCAAGCCCAGGGAGATTAAGGGTGTCTAGCCTCCATGGTTTTGATTCTCTGTCTGGAATGCCAACCGAGAGACAACTGTGGTAACACCCGTGGGCTGTGTCCCTGCCTAGGTTACTGGGCTCAGCTGCAGCTGGCACTACCCACTTCTTCAGGAATGCACACTGAATGTCTTTTCTCCTCTCAGCTGAAGTGAATGCCTCCCCTCTCCAGGCAGAACCTTACAGCCCTGGCTGTAGGGTCATGCCCTTTACTTGTCTCAGCATTTCTCCCTTCTGACCTGCCCAGTGTGCTCCCACTGTCCCACCTTTACATGTTGCAGTGTGCAGATCTCTCTGGTGTGTTTGTGAATTGAGCAGGGAATCTTTTTTTTTTAATTATAGCTATTCAAATTGTTGAAAATTCAAAGGGAGAGACCAAGGGAATCTCTCATGCCACCAGTCCTCTAACATCTCTCTCTCATTTTTTCTGTATACATTTTAAAAGATATATTTAATCATGCATTTTAGAATTTTCTTTTACAAAACAACTGTTTTACTTTTCCTCAAAATCAAAAGACAGTACTTTACAGTATCATGTAAATGTACGATTTACATTACAATTCCTGCTGTCAATCTTAATCTTTCAGTATTTGCCATAATGTTTCAAAATGACCTAGATCCATGCCTGATATGCATGGTTTTTCTAACAGTGGTATCCAATAAACGTGATCAGTTTGTCATATTCATATTTAACGTAAAAATATTCTCACATATTTAAATAATTGAGTCAATTTATTGATTTAGGACACTTTTCAAATAGCTCTGAGTGTTGAATGAAACATAGAAATTATGTTGTCCTTTTCTCCTGGGCACTTGATCTCACTCAGAAATGAACTAAGGTGATACCAAATCCAACATTCTGAAAAGATGGTGTTTTTTCTTCTATTTCTTATTCTTAAATATTTACTGTCAGACAAGTGTGAGCATCTCATATTTTATACTTCTGTCACATTGGTTACCTAACCTGTGGAGTAAGAATTATAATAGTAGTGAGGCCAGGTGGAAGCCCTGACATTCTCCCACTTGTGGCAAAGAGAGTTATATAAAGTAATTTTGTGTCTTGTAAGGACTGAAAGAAATTAGTGCTTTAATTAAAGATTAAAAGCATTACAAGGACTGTGTCTCTTTCATATCTCCATTTAATTTTTTTGTTTGGCTTTAGAGAAACTAACTAGCTTGTGGCACATGATGATGAACTACCAGAAATTTTTTTCCAAATGGCTGTCTAAATCATAGCTTCTATGCTAGAAGTAGTATATTTTCTGGAGAAGAAAAGCATAGCCTTTAACACTTGCTATATAACTATTGACCTGAAGAATTTATTCTTCTCAAGCTTTGACAGTAATGAGAATCAAAAGCAATAGATGTACTACTCCCATAATAAAGTCTCACTCAGAAGTGGCCCTAAAGGACAGTGAAGAAAAAAATATCTCCCAAGGGGGATGGTTGAAACATACACACTTATTTGTTTACTTTGTACAGAGACAGAAATATAGTAGTAGCCTGAGGTCCAGATATACACAGACTCCTGGGTGGTGGCAATTGGCTTGGTACATTAGTGAGTGACATAGAAGGAACAAAAATTAGAAAATTGATAAGTCTAAGGAAGAGAGAGGTGGATGGTATGAAAGTGAGGACAATATGTGTTTATCACTTTTTTGTCTTTTCAATGACTTCTAGACGAGGAACTCTAAAACGAAGTGGTCAAGATGAGTCATTCTGTAGAGGTCAGCCAGTCTCACTCAGTCACCTCAGTGTTGGCACACTGAGTATATAAACAGATTGGCCACAGTGCCCATGGCCATTCATGGGCTCAGCAGCATGGCTTCCCTCTTATCAAAATTGTTCCCATTATTGACAATGAAGAATGTATTGCAGACTTCCAGCAACTGATGCCAACACAAAGTCCTTACTATGCACTGTCCTTTAATGAGCTACGTGAGTCACTTGATGACATGTAGATTACCCTGGAAGGACATTTTTCACCTTCAAAAGAGCAGTGATTTGTCTTTTATAGAACTGATATCACCTCCAAATATAAGTTTACTTTCCTGCCCATATGTCTCTCCCTTCCAAGCACTTACAGATGTCTGACCAATTGACATGACTGTTCATATATCATTGACTCAGACTATGGAATTAGTTTTACAGCAAAGAATATGTGTCTATGGGCATATGATCATGATTTCGACTGGTCTTTTTTATTTTTTTAAATATGCTTTTATTGATTTTAGAGAGAGAGGAAAGGAGAGGGAGAAAAAGATAGAAACATCAATGATGAGAGAGAGTCACTGATTGGCTGCCTCCTGCACATCCCCTACTGGGGATCAAGTCCATAACCCGTGTTTGTGCCTTGACCAGGAATCATTCCAGTGACTTCCTGGTTCATAGGTCGATGCTCAACAACTGAGCTACACCTGCGGGCTCCACTGGTCTTAAAATAGATCCTATATATCTGAAAGAACCAGACTAATAGAAGAGTGAAATAGCTTGTTAAAGTCTCAGCTGAGATACTAGATTAGCAATATTAATTCATAGGTATTTGGTATATTGCCGGTTGTGGATAAATTATGTATCCCTAACAGCCAGAATACAAGAGTCTGGGAACAAGGATATGGAAATGATATTGCTCCCTCCTACAATAACTTTAAAAAATTAACTTGGGGAATTTGTCCTTTCTGTCCCTACTACTTTAGGCTTTGCTGGATTAGAGGCTCTTGCTCCCACTTGCAAAGTACTTTCTTCAGGGAACCCAGTAAGGGTTTTATATAAATTGAAACTATGACTACTGCTTGGTCACTTTGTACTCCTCCTTCCAGGCACCATCAGTCAAAACAGAGTTACTCTACTCAGGAGATAATGTCCAATGGATAAAGTAGCCATTAGCTACATAGTGGAGGAAGGTAAGAGTATATCTGGAAATTGGGGAAGTAGCTGGTATTTCTCTTGGTTCTTTCCTAAGCTGTGGTAACTATAAACAGGTAATTGCAACAATCACAGAAGGACAATCTAAGGCAGATAAGGGATCATCACTTCTAAGGAAGAGTATATGGATTAACCCACCAGATAAGCAAACTTGACAAGCAAAATAAAAGCCAAGAGTGAGGGAAATCTAGTATGGGTGGTAGAAAAATAAAATGACAAATATTAATCATTGCCTTGGGGACATCTGCTATTGCTAGAGAAAAAACTTACTGTTGTTTTCTATTGACTGGTATTATGTCCTTTAAGAGACTGGGCTAGTACCTTGAGGAGGCTTTGTGGCTTATTGGTCTAACAGAGCTGAGTGGCATACATAGTTGACTGCACTGGACACCATTTGGTACCACTGTGAACTCTAAGAAACTTTTCTTGCTCCCAGCACTGCTGAGGCAACTAGTTCCAAGTAGCTTTCTGAGGAGCTCTGCAGATATAATAGAGCCTCAGCATATATTAAGTCTTTTTCTGACTATTACTTCCAGGCCAGAAATTCCCACTTCTGTTATCTATCTATGTGGAATTTTTGTAGGAATCCACTCAACACCAACACATATGTAATCTTGAACATTAGAGGCTTAACACATATAGAAGTGCCATTAACCACTAAGGGAATAAAATCAGCAGGTAAATATTTTCCTCTATGTCCCCAAGTGGGATAATTTTAAGATTGATTTTAAAGATCTCAGGAAGGTCAAGCGCCAGTCACCTGCACCACTAGTCAACCATAAGATATTTTTGAATTAGTTGTCTGTCCTTCCCTCTTCCAATCTCACTGCAGCTCCCTAAGACTAAAAGCCGAGTTACTTACTAAAACACTATGCTCTTATCCTTCAGTTTTCCTCTATCTTGCATACAAAAGAAATTACACATATTATTTGCTTTTTAAGTGCCTGTGACTTGTACTTGGAACTAATGAACATATTTTATATCGTTTATATAGCCTGTGAGAATCATACATAAGGGAATCATTTTTAACTGTCAGATCACAGTGTATTTCTAATCACATTCCATTAGGACACAGGTTTTAGGTTGTTAAGACATCCTGTCTGAAAAACAAAACTCCAGAATGGAATGTAAAAAGCCCATTCTTTTAGGCGGCTTGAATTACTCATGAACACAGTACCTCGTCGGCACTTAGGGTATAATCAAAATATAAATGATGCATGTGCATAGAGCAATACTTGTGCATAACTTAGAAACACCCAGCGTCCAAATTCCACACTGAAAGTTTCTAAGTTATGCACAGGTATCTCTATCTTTTTAAACAGCAAAGTAAACTTGCCACTGTGTAATACAGTTTTGTCAAATATAATTCATTAAAATATTTTTATACTTGAATTTACCTATCATAGTCTTAAATATGAACTATTCACAATGTGCATTTAAACTCAAGTATGTTGTCTAGTAAATAATGACCAACTTTACACTCTTTTAGAAAAAGTTTTGTTATATTATTTTGGGGGTTTTCTGATAAGCTCTCATGAGGTTCCCTGAAATTTCACTTTATATTAATAGATCATCCAAAAGAATATGCTATACTATTTTGCCATGTCAAGGAGATTTAAACAGGGAAATTCAGTACTGGGACTGTGCCATATGAGGGCATAATTTCACATCAATTTATTCTGTAATAGTAGGCAGTATATGTTATAAAGGTATATTATATAGCGCAATTAGTAAGTAGATTTTATGAACATATGAAACTAATCTCCACTGCCAGAATCTGGTATTAATTTTAGAACTAGAGGGTTACAAAATAGAAATAAGGATGTGTCCATATTTCAATACATGGACATATACATATATATGTATGTATAGATGGATAATAGATAGATATTGAGCTCAGTATTACATAAGTTAAAGAAAAATATTTGACAAAATAGCTGCCTTTATGAGCAGAGACAGATGGGGAGAACTGATTACCATCCATGAAAAAAAACTATGATAAAGGAAATGATAATTGATGCTAAAGGTAACTAGAATGGGAGTTCATGATTCATTTATTTAGCTATTAATTCAATAACAATTAGTATTTCTTATATGCAAGACACAGAATATTTGTTGCTAGACACAGAATATTTCATGAAAAAGATAGATATATCTCTGACCTTATATAGAAGCTTCAAGACTAATATTTTTGGACTATATTAAATAATAAACAAGTTGCTTATAAGAGGCATGCCTTATAAATACACTGAAATGTCAAAAGTAAAAAGATGAAAAAAATATACTCTGCAAACACTAACCAAAAGAAAGATGAGATAGCTATATTAATAACAATAAAATTAGACTTTGAAGAAGCATTATTAAAGATAAAGGGGCTATTTCATAATTATATAAAGGTATAGTCTCAGGAAAATAAATCTAAATTTGTATGTAGTTAAATCTCATGCTTTCAAAATATATCAGGTGAACATTGCTATTTCTAAAAGTATGAAAAGACAGACTCACAATCATTGTGAGATATTTTCTGAGGAGCTGATAGATTAAGCAGACCTAAAATTATTAGAAAGGAAAGATTTGAACATGATTAACAAACAACTGACACATAGAGAGCAATGAATCCAACAACTAGGACCTACATATTATTTTCAAACGCACTTAAAGCAGTTACCAAAATTGACCACATTCTGAGTAAAAGAACAACATTTCAACAAATTTCTAAGGGTTTAAATTATATAAAGTAAGGTCCCTGACCACAGTGGAACTAAAAAAACTTAAAAAGGTATAACTAGAAATATTTGAAAATTAAGCAATACATTTCTAATCTCACCACAATATGATGATAAATTTTATGTGTCAACTTGACTGGATCATGGAGTTGCCTACATATTTGGCCAAACATTATTTCTGGGTGTGTCTCAGAGGGGGTTTCTGGATGAGATTAGCATTTGAATTGGTAGACTGAGTAGACAGTTTTGCTCTCAGTGTAAGTGGGCTTCATCTAATCTGTTGAGGGCTGGAATCGAACCAAAAGGAGGAGAAAAAGAAAATTTGCTCTTTCTGCCTGAGTGCTTGAGTTGAGCTCTCTGAGAGACTGGGATTTACAACATGGGCACTCTAGTCCTCAAGACTATATGATCAGCTTTCCTGGGACTCCAGCCTGCAGACAGAGCATGGCACTTAGTTTCCATCATCACATGAGACAATTTCTTATAAAAAAAATCATATATATAGCTATAGTATAATATGTTATAACATTATTATACTGGTTCTCTTTTCCAGAGAACTCTGATTAATACACTAATACACAAAGGGCAATTGTCATTGGAAATTGGAAATTATTTTAAGCTTGGTGATAATAAAAATACAACCTGGAGTCATTTGTGTTGGAATTAAACACTTTTACACCTTTCTCTCTCATTCTGCAACTAATTGCCTATTATGCATAGTTTGGCTTCCATTAAATCTCATCTGCTCCCTTATTTCCAAGCCACCACCAACAAATTAGTGCACGTTCCAATTACCTCCAGCATACTGAAAACTACTGAAAAATAATTTCCATTATGTTCATTCATCTTAAACATAGCTGCCAATATAATCTTCCTGAAACAGTTCTTGTACATGGCCTCCCTATTTGCATATACAAGCAATCTCAATCTCCTCCTACAGATATATAACAAATGTCTCAAACTTTTATTTTGCAAGTGTTATGTGATGTTTTCTTTGTGTACTTGGATTTATCCCAATACCCAGCTGCCATTGTGATTTTCCCTCTAATATTCTCTTTGGGTTAATGCTTTTTCTTCTCTCAGTAACATCCTGTCTGTACTTCAAGTTTCATTTCACATGTTAGTTACCCTTCCAAGAAAGCCTAATTAATTAATATCTGCAAATAGCTCTGTTAAAAGGACCAAAATCAATAAACATGCTTAGTTTTTATTTTGAAAGGGCTAAAAGTATTTCTTACTATCTATCATAGTAGAAATACTCAAAAGATATTCTTAAGTAAAATTTTGTCAATTTCAATAAAATGGCTGTTTTGTTTTCTTGCTAAATAATTTCTTTCGCTTCATTTAATTTATTCTATTTTGGTGAGAAGAAATACTTCATGCAACAGTTGAAATTTTATTTGTGAAGCAAAACAACAAATATCAGGTACTTAAAGTATTTAATTAGGGTGGTTTATAAAATTGTCTCCAAATAAAAATTTTAAAACATCACTAAAAACTTCATTTTTAAAATTTCATCAAAAGCACCTTAGAGCCCGGCTGGGCATGGCTCAGCAGTTGAGCATCTACCTAGGATCCAGAAAATCATTGTTCGATTCATGGTCAGGGCACATACCTGGGTTGTGGGCTTGATCAATGACTCTCTCATCCTTGATGTTTCTATCTCTCTCTATCCCTCTCCCTCTCTCCCTTCTTCTCTCTGAAATCAATAAAGACATATTAAAAAAAAAAAGCACCTTGGATATAAATTTTATGAGTTCTAATTCTATCACAAAATGCTTTGAGGGTTATACTATAATAAATTTCAATTAAATTAAAAGCACACATTTGGCTCCAAACACTACTCTATTTCTCAACGGAATAATACATTATCATGGAAAGTAATAATAAAAGACAAGAAAAAAAGTAAAGCATACAACTAATGTGTTCCAATTTAGATAAATAAGGACTATTTTCAAGGTGAAAAATAGGAAATGACAGCTATATTTATAAACAGTTGTAATGAATCTGAAAGAGAAATGGTTTTTCAAAATCTTTTTGTTTTGTTTTCTTCATCATACTTCATTATAGTTTCATAGAATTGATTGAATGATACGAAGATAAATGCTCCATTATCAAAAGAGACAAGGTGTAGATTTGAATACAGATGGTAAGGAGCAAGATCTGTAATTTCCCAAGGGCCCTTTCCAAGTGTGGTAAAAACAGTAGAAAATCAAATTAAAGGTATATGAAGAAAATATGAGTGTGCTAACCAAATATGTAGCCCAAAGTTAGTTAATTTAAGTGCTCATTCTTAAACCATAGAGAAATTGAAATTTCAGTGGTATTGCTCAAAGTCAAAAGGATAGTGCAGAAAGTACCCAGATATAATGGATGTGGTCCAAGCTCCCTTGATTCCTTTCAGATAACTAAAGACCTGAAGTTGAGAAGTAGAGAATTTAAATGTCTAAATAAACAAGAAGTGGTGCAAATGTAACTAAACTATTATTTGATCAGCAGCAGGCTAACTTTGTAGGAAAAATACTACATGGATCAACATGAAAAAATGCTAAAAGAGGGAGAATATAATAATTTCAAATTGGATTAAATTTTCCACATCAGGTTTATATAATGTCTTTGTTGGAATCTAAGTGAACATAAAGTATTTATTCTAATTTTATTAAGTATAACTTAAAAATAATAAGAAAATTAAATTAGAAAGAGAAATAAAGGTGACAAATAAAATAACGTAAATAATGAAACTTCAAATTTCAAGTGTAAATAGAAGCAAAATGAGAAATAAAGATTACAGGGAAACATGTTTTAGAATATAGGTTTAAAAATATTATTGTCTAGACTCAGTAAATATGCTGTTGATAAATATATCTATGTAAAGATGTAATTATTTTGGACAGTAATTATGACTTGCCATGTGGTGGGAGACCTGGAAAAAGTAAGTTGGAAGATGATAACAAGAATAGCTAAACAAAGGTATATGAATGGGCCTTTCAGACTAAACAGATTTTGATAATATGTATTCTTATGAATGCACCTACGGAGTACCTACTAAAAAGAAGGTTTCAACAGTTAGGTGGGCATTGTGACCTACCCAGTAGACTGATAATTAGCTTCTTGCTTCAGCCACACTTGTGCTTACTCAATGGGTAAGGATGAGACAAAGATGATATTTATGTATGGTTGAAACAACATACATTTCTCATATCAAGGCTTTGGCCCCAACTGAGTATCTAAGTATTAATGGCAGTGAACTATCCTTTGGTAGATATTATTCTACAGAGTATAAACTACTCATCAAATCACATACTGGAGGCAATGTTTTTTTCTTCAGTTTTATTTTTATTTTTTTGCCCTTTGTTTTATTTTTATTTATTTATTTATTTATTTATTTATTTACATTAAAATTTATTTTTTTTTAATAATTTTTATTTTTGTTTAAAGTATTACAGATGTCCCTTTTTCACTTAGATGTACAAATTCTAGAAATGGGATTATTTTCTCAATAAGCCATGCCCTGTCAGCAAAATTATTCTTTGAGTTACCTGATACTTTCTTGGTATTCCACAAATATTATTTCTAATTCTGCACCAAACAAAATAAGGCAATATAGAATAACACATATTGGATTAGCTGATTTTTCCTATGTCCTATATTGCTCAGAAACAATTGGACTTATTGTGGAATGGCTTTTTTAAAACTCAGTTAAGAGTCAGCTGGAAACACAAAACCTTACAAGTTCTAGGTGCTTTCTCACAGGATATGGTGTTATGTTATTTCTTCATAATAGCCAAAATGTGTTGCTAAGGGAATAAGAAAGAATTGGGAATGCATCTGTAACAAGATTTAATCACAAAATTATGTCTTGGCCCATTCAAACCACGAATCTGCTGGTTTTCAGAACTCAGAAAGTAAGGGAAGAATGCCTCCATGTGAGGACCTAGTTTTAATGAACAAAATAAACTGATGAACAAGATGGATACGGAGATATAGAACCGTGGAGCAGTCGGATGGATGTCAGAGGGAAGATGGGGGTGGGGAGTGTGTGGGGGAGAGATTAATCAAGAACTTAGTAAGTGCTAATACAAGTGCACAAAGAATAGGAAAGTGTACTAATATATCTTTGAGTTTTCAATATTTTAGAAGTTGGCTGACAGCATTATTTTTCTCAGGAAAAAAATTGTGTGCTTACTTCATTAAAACCAGAGAAAGAAATCTACCTGAGTAAAAAAATATTAGAAGTTGAAAGTAGAAAATATAAAAATACTTCAGATGTAAAAAAAAAAAAAGTGAGACTGTTAAACATTTTGATATTTTACAGTAGATATTCTTGATATTTCTGATTTAGCACTTAAAAAAATTATTTCAAGTTTCAAATTGGAAATTTGTACTATTTATATCTTTGGTATATTGCTAGAAATTTACAATTCCAGAATTGGAAAAACAGAAAAAACAGTGCCTGTTTTGAGTATTTAAATTTATTTTACAAATAAATGTGTGGCACTTATTAGATGAAATCATCTATTTTTCAAACTCTTAAAGATAACCATTAAATAAGAATTAAAATATTGTATGTTTCATACATAACTTCTGTGTGTGTTTTTTAAATGGTTGATTCAGAAACAGAATGGTCTATGTGTGCTAAAACCTGTCTGTACTTGGAAGTCTAATTTTATAATGTGTTAATGAATTTCTTCCAGGATTTTTTAATAGAAAGTTTTATCTATCATCTATATATCTATATTTATCTATCTACATCTATCTATCATCTATCTATCATCTATCATCTATCTATCTATATCATCTATCATCATCTATTATTTATGCATGCATCTATCCATTAATATTATAATAATAATTAATCCACCAGTTAATATTCTGACAAATTTCATCATAGTTTATAGAATTTATGTCTAGATTATATGTGAACTAATAAACATTTTTATGATGTACCTAAAAAGGTGAACTAAATATCAATTCATTGAATATATCACTAAAGTTTTTTTAGCATTAATATTTAATACACATTATATTTTAGAACATGTGATCTTAAATAAAAATATATCTGCATATACAAATCACTTTCCTTTAAGATATAAAATGCCATTACATTTTTATTAAATCCTTCTGAGAGGTTGCAAGATATGTATGAGTGCTATTTTGCTTAATCATTACATTCCTTTGAGAAAGGCTCAATCCCATCATCATGAGGATTTAGAGATTCAGAAAGGTTTAGTGAATGTCTCAGTCACATAGCTAGTAAGTGCTAATACAAATGCATGCAAACTTAGCACTTACTACAATTCCTTGCAGGAAAAAACTCATGGGGAAGAAGGAATAGAATTGAGTACCATTTGAAAATAAGAAAAAACAAGTGTGGTATGTTCAGCTAAGTGAATGCCTCAGCAAATTTGTGAATTAACATGAAGTTTTCACGTGAAACTCAATTTTTAAATATGTATTTTTTTCTAATTTCCCTAAGAAACAGTCTATGCTGTTTCTGTTTTTGAGGTTTGTAGCAGTAACAAGAAAAGAAGTATATTTTAATACTCAAATGAGATAATGAATCCAACCTAAATATCTGTGGCAAAGAAGAAACACCTACACAAATCCTCATTAAAACTTAGACTTACCAAAGAAATTACAGACATATGTCAACTCAAAAATAAATCTAATTTGGATGTGCAATCTTTCTTTCAAGTATAGAATTTGACTATATGAAAAAATTCTCCACCCTTGACCCTCTATCAAAGATTAGCCCAAATCATTTGTGAAGCATCCCAGAAGTGTAAATGAAGCCAGAGTCTCAGTTTTACAATCAGAGCAGACTATTATCTATAATTAAATTATGGGTTATGATAACTTTATTACCCATCAACTTGGCATTAAACGGGGTGAATCACAGCATGGGGTGTCTGTCCGCTAATGCCCCTGGGATATGGATTCAGATGAGGCTATTAGAGCTGAAAACAAAAGCTAGCTTCCAGATCTTTGGCAAGGAGACACTGTCCTTCTGCATTGTTTAAAGAAAATGAGAAGGCACAGAATATAGGAAACAATTGCCCCATGGAGCATACATACTTGAAATTTTTTTTTACTTTCTTAGACACTAAAAATAAAAATGGTTTTATGGTTAAGTGTTAAGTGTCTTTTTTGACATATTTAACATAAAATTGGCCCCAAAGAGGAGGGTGCTATATGATAAACAAGAAAAGAGCTACCATCATTTCGTGCATTGGAGATGTGTAAAATGACATAGTGTAAACAAAACGATGTTCCTGATTTTCACCACCTGATTTATTTTTCTATTAAAGCTTGACATCTTGAGTTGCTAGTGAGATTCACTAATTTATCTTTATTAAATTAAAATCTCAAATGCTAATTGTTTCTTATAATTAGCCTAAGCATGTTTTTATTATTGTCTTTTAAATACTTCACGTAATAATTTCTTAATGTCTAATAAGACATTCTTTTTTTATGAGTTAAATGATTATATAGCTATATGTCTTTTGATTTACTTACTGGTTTCAATTAATGTGACTTTTCTTTCTGCATTTTACAGATCTTAAGTTGAGAGAAAATTAAGACTGTAAAAACACAAAAGACATAAACTAGTAGATGTTGAAAATGGAATTCAAACCTAAGTCTGCACACTAGTGGTTGTATAATATTAGCTTACTTACGGATCATTGAGTTTTGTTTGGTTTGTAAGATTCACGGGTGAAATAATGATGCAAAAAAATACGTAAGCATAGGTTTAATATTTTTGTTTTTGCTCTTGTTTTTGACCATGAAGTGTTCTCCGTGTATTTATTTTAAGTATCTAAATATGTGAGGGAGAACAAATGTTTGAGAAGAGGAAAATTGTAGTGTTGCCTGGTCGTTCTCAGGAAAGAACTGCAACAACAAAATTGTTTTTAGCTTCTGACAAGCACTATGCTTAAAATAATAGTCGTGCTTTCAATAACATGCAACACTTCAGGAAAATGCCAGTGAATAGGGAATGTAAGCTGCAGTCGGTGCTGCTTTCATACCTCCGCATGTTACATCTGTGCAAGATTCACACCCTCCACACGTGATCCAAGGTGATTAAGGCATCCTAATAGCCCCACTGTGACCCTTGGAGCCATGGAAGGAAGTTGTAGAAGGTCAAGTGAGAGCTAGAACTTGTTAAGATTTATTATAATCCAGAGCCATATGCATACAAGCAAATTGCCTCCTGATTTGTGCTTTCACTGAACTATTTTGCCACAGCAAGAAACCAAAGAACTCAAATAGCCAATTGATATTAATAATTAATCCAAACATTTCTATATGCCCCACCTTTCTCCTGTGATTGACATGTGTGTCTGGATTTTATTAATTGCACCACAGGGAATTAGGATATATCACTCTGATGCACCTTTAATTGCCAACATGCCCATTTAATAAAGCCTTTTTAATACCTTCAATATTTTAAGTCTATGTATGTTAAACAAAACCTCGTACCTTATACTTAAATGGCAGAGGGGCTATGATGTGTCCAGAGTTGTTTGGTCTCCCGTACTGCAAATGCCCAAACCACGCACGTAACGAGAGCTCTGAAATGAGATGTAGGAAGGTGAAGCATTAGTCCATTTCTGGAGCACCTATCATTAAGATTTTAAAACACTGGGACTAGGGTGGCAGAATGGAGAGGTGCATTTGCCTTTTATTCCTAAGGACTCATTTTAAATTAGCTTCAAGCAAAATGATTCTGCTGACCTCAGGCTTTCACAAGAACTGATGAGACCTGTTTTATATAAGATAGAAGGAAATCTCTTCAAGGAAATATATGAGCCACAAGGGGGAAAAAAAACACAAAAAACTATACAGATGCAAACTTCTATATGTAAAAAGGAGCATGATGTTTAAGTTAAAAATGATAAACCCCTTTATTAACCAAGTTAATGTGTCTATTAGAACAGACTATGGGGTGTCACCTTAAAAATGTATACATACACTTTGAATAATTATAAAGCCAGTGTTTATTAAAATAAATTTCATTTTCAAAATTGAGCTATCATCTGTTAAAGTGTGTATACATTTTTGCGGGGACACTATATATGTTTATTTATTTATAATTTTTTTTAATTCAGGAGAATTATCATTTAATATTAAATAGTATAAGCAAGTGTTAAGATAATCTCTTTATTCTTAATCATCAAAGTAAGTTTTGTATCATACTGGCTTATTTAGAATAAATTTTTATTTTGGAGGATCTCATACCCACTTACATAACACTTGGAAATGTCAGAAAGAAAATCCAGTTTTCAAAAGTATATTATCTGAAAGAAATAGCCTGAAGCAGTACATATTTAATTATTTCATAACATTACAATTATAGCGTCACACAAACATATTTAATTTATTGCCTAATTTTATACAATTACTGCTATTGCTTCTGATCATGTAATGAAAACTGCAAAGTTACTTGCATTATAAAATAATACATTATAAACTGGTTAAATTTTATAGATGTCAAATCATGTCTATTTAGAAATTTGTTTACAAAATGCAATTAGTTATTTATCTCAGTCTTTCTGTGCAATTTATACACAATATACACTTTTCCAGTTGTCCTTCAGGAGTCAAGCATCCAGCTCTGGTTCAGTTTGATGAAGGTGAGTTACTCCACATCATTTGGAAGGAAGCTTGTGCTATTCTTAGTTGCTATAACCAGCTGCATTACTGAAAGCAGGCTCTGTCCTTACACATTATAGATGGATAGTTTCAGATAAGAAAAAGCTATCTTGGTGAATGGTGGCCAAGATTTTGATGTTTTTGTCTAGTAGGTGATAGGGTTATCATTCACATCTCTAGGTGATTTGGGAAGATGGCTGTCTGGAGCAATAGATAAAGACTCATTGAACTGTTGCAGAGGAAAAGAAATCCAAGAGAAGCTATGTGAATTCATTACCAAAGAAAAAAAAGGTACCATAATTTTCAGGAGAAGAAAAAAAGGAAGGAAAACGTGAAAAATCACCTGCATTTTTTTGATAAGCATGTTCTGTGTTATTGAATTATATGAAAGAGATTAATAGAAGAAGGCTATATCAAGCTTCTGGGTTATTTCCTTTAATAATGCAACATGATGGCCTATTTAGAATAGAGTTATAAGGTGGTTCAATTCAAATCACAAGATTAACTGTAAATGATATAATATATACAATATGCTCCCAAATAAAATGGAGGTCACAAGTGTTAGAATTAGTATTATTTTTAGAGAATACTTTTCTTTTTCAATGTATTAGTTTTATTTGGTATAGAGTTATTTTAAAATAACTGATTATCTAGTGGCCCCTGGTAATGATTAAGTTACACAAATAACAGATAGGTGTGTTATTTCTTGACTAAATATTTTCTAAAATATATAGTGAAAAATTTACTAGATGAGCATAGAAAATTCAATCTATGCTGGGAACTGTAAAAACAACAAAACTTCTATGAATGTAATGGGGTGAAAATATTACAAATTTTAAATTTAGACAATTGTGGACTTGCCTCAGGACTCATAGTAGGAGTGCATCTTAGCAAATATATATTATCTCTCTAATATAATGAACTCACCATCAAAAGAGGATTATAATAGCTACCACATAAGATTACAGGAAGCATTATGGCAAATAAAAAACATTCATCACAATGCTTGAGATAGCAAGTACTCAATGACTGTTAGTTATTTTGTCTTTCTGGAGATTTTGCAATATCTCCTCTCTCTGATGCTTGCTAACTCTGGTAGGGTGAAATTCTTATAGTTGACTTTAAAGGCAGGTTGGCTTTGACCCTAGTTGGTTATTATTTCAAAGAATCATGAAAGTAAGTAACTGTAAACTTAGTTTTCTAGAAATATGACCTCCGAAAATTCTGTGTTTTTTTTCTTAATTGTGAATTAGCTGATCTTATCTCAGAGTCAACTACACCCCATGAATCTCAATAGCTGTGTCTTAGATATGAGAATTATCACCTAAATATTGGATCATCTCTTTTTGTTATTGATAAATCCTTAGCTTTAAAAAATATATTTTTAATGTTTCTTATATTTGTTCTAATGTGATTAAGAAACTACAGTTACAAACATTGAAAATTAGTGGCATATTTTCTTTCTCATTCTGAGATATTTGCCTTACCCACTCTATTTCTAATAGGCTTCTTTAAGGAAGGTAATATTTTGTGTAACTGGATAAACTGAACTCTCCCGGTTCACTTACACAGACTGTAGTTTAAAAAAATTTGATACTTTTCCAAAATCAAGTTATCATTAATAATGTAATTATTAATGAGTAGAGTAACCATTAAAAGAATGATGCACCATTGAGCAATGTTTGAAAACAATGAGGCTTCCGATCTAGATGGCTACAGAGGTAAATGCAGTACTCACATCCTCCCACAACCACATCAAAATTACAACTAAATTACAGAACAACCATCATTCAGAACCCCCTGAAATCTAGCTGAACAGAACACCTATAACTAAGGATTTAAAGAAGATACATCAAGACTGGTAGGAGCGGTGGAGATGCAAAACAGAATGGTCCCACACCCACAGTGTGATTAAGAATTGGGAGGGATACCTTTGGCTATGGAAGCATGCCTGGGGAACTAGGGGTGTCATCCCCACACCAAGCCTCACAGCCCAGGGTTCTAGTGTCAGGAAGAGAAGTTCCCATAACTCCTGGCTATAAAAACCAGCAGGACGTCTGGCTGAGTAAGAGAAAGAGCTGCTGGAGTCCCAGGCATTTCTCTTAAGTGGCCTGCACATTGACTTACTCTGATTCATTTGCTTTGAGCTCCAGCACTGGGGCAGCAGTTTGAAATACACCAGGGACATACAAGGAGGAACTGAATTGTGTGGCATCAGGGCAAGAGCTAGAGTTGCAGTTATCTCCCAGATAGAAGTACTGGCTGAGGCCATTGTTTCTCTTTTGAGCCCTCCCCAAACAGAGCTGGCAGAAGATTGTCATATCAGAGTCTCCATCAACCTGGCGATCATGGTTTGCCTGCCCTGGTGATCCCCTGAGACTCTGTTCTACCCAACTTGCAGGCCCACCCAAACTGTTTCCAGTGGTTCTTCCATATAGATGGCTTGCTTTGGATCATGATTTGGACTTTCCTAAAATCTCTCAAATAAGCAGCTTCTGGCCTCTGGGTACCCTGTACCACTCGGTAAGTGGCTCCAGGCCTGGCACTAGTGGCAGCTGTCCTTGGTTCACAGCTTGGCCTCTCTTGGGCACCTCCAAGCCAAGCACGAGTAGCAGCCATCTGCAGATAATGTTGTAGTTCATGTAGAACACAGCCAGTGGCTACCTTAGCTTGCATGTTCCAGGAGGCCCCAGAGCCAGTGCACCCAGTGGACAATTTCAGACCACATCAAAGCGCCACCCAATGACCTCCACAGGTGACACACTCTAGGAGCAGACTCAGTGGGCATGAGAGCCCCACTGAAGTAACTCCTGCTCCATGGGGTGGGCCCTTGCACAGCTTATCCCCCATAGTGATCACAGCCAGTCCTTGCAGCTGACTGACCTGAAGGTAAAACCCTCTCATTGATGTGCCAACAGCAATCAAGGATCAACTATACCAGGAAGATGTATACAGCTCACATGGGGGTTCTGCACCTGGAGTGCCAGGTCAGGTGAACAGGAAGGCTGAGCCACTGGACTCTACAAGACACCTACTACATCAGACAACTCTACCAAACCTTGGAGATGTAGCAGCTCTACCTAATATACAGAAACAAACACAGTGAGTCTGCCAAAATGAGGAGATAAAAAACATATCCTAAATAAAAGAGAAGAACAAAACTTCAGAAAAAGAACTAAATAAAATAGACATAAGCAATCTACTAGATGCAGAGATCAAAACACTTGTTATAAGGATGGTCACGGAACTTAGGGGAAGAGTATATGAACTCAGTGAGAACTTCAACAAAGAGATAGAAAACAAAATAATCAAAACCAGAAAACATTTTAAAAAATCACTCAATGAAGAATACAGTAACTGAACTGAAGAATACAGTACAAGGAATCAATATTCGAGTAGATGAAGCAGAGGATAAAATCAAAGATTTGGAAAATAAAGGAGCAGAAAATACCCAATCAGAACAATAAAAAGAAAAAAAATCCCCCTCTCCCCCCTAAATAAGGATAGTATAAGGAGCCTCTAAGACAATTTGAAACACACTAACATTTGCATCATAGGGGTACCAGAAGGAGAAGAAAGAGAGCAGGAATTGAAGACCTGTGTAAAAAATATATTGATAAAAAACTTTCCTAACCTGGTGAAGGAAATAGGCATATACATCCAGGAGCACAGGGAGTTCCAAACAAGATAAATCCTAAGAGGCCCACTACAAGGTTAAAGACAAAGAAAGAATCTTAAAAGCAGTAAGAGAAAAGCAGTAAGAGGAAAGCAGTTAGTTACCTACAAGGGAGCATCCATAAGTCCATCAGCAGATTTCTCAACAGAAAATTTGTAGGCCAGAAGGAATTGGCTAGACATATTCAAAGTGTTGAAAAATAAGGACCTAGAACCAAGATTATTCTACCCAGCAAAGCTATCATTTAGAACTAAAGATCAGATAAAGAGCTTCCCAGACAAGAAAAAGCTAAAGGAGTTCATCACCACCCAACCAGTATTAAATGGAATGTTAAAGGGTCTTCTTGAAGAGGAAGAAGAAAAAAAATATATGAATAATATAATGATAATAAATATATATTTATCAACAATTGAATCTAAAAAAAAAAGTAAATGAACTAGCAGAGCAGAAACAGTCTCATTTGGATGGTTGCCAGATGGTAGAGGGTTGGGGGAATAGGTGAAAAAGGTGAAAATTGTAAGAAGTGCAAATTGGTTGTTACAGAATAGTCAGGAGGATGCAAAGTACAGCATAGGCAATGTAGTCAATAATATTGTAACAACTATATATAGAGTCAGATGGGTATGAGATTTATTGGGATGATTAGTTAGTAAGTTATATGATGTCTAATCACTGGTTATACACCTGAAACCAAATAATACTGTATGTCAATAGTAATTGAAAAATAAAAAAAATTATAAAAAAATAGTAAGCTACATTCCAAAATGGATATAAAGTAATATACTAAAATAATATACTTTTCAGACATTCTTTAGAAACTTTACTCAGAATAAAGTTGTAATCTATTTTTCCTATTTCTATGTCACTTGTAGAACAATTACCAGTTTTTCTTAATGGTTTTGAAATGTGACTTAAAGTTAATTCTCCAGGGTTCTAACTGTTAAATATTTGCGGTAATTTTGAATTGCAGAACTTGGAAAAAATATATAAATTATATAAATAAATTATATATATAATTAATATATTTAAATATATAATATATACATTAATGTCTTTTTCTCTTTCCTCCTTAGTTTAACTACTAACTTTATCTCTGTGAGAATGCTGAATGCTGAATAAGTAATATTACTCTTCTACTTAGACAAATCTTGTTTAGATTTTAATTAAAGCTATGTTTACTATATCTGTTGTTTCAAGAGATCAATGCATACTGAATAAGGAAACTTGGACAATTCTTGGAAATCTTTTAATCTCAGTTTCCTCACGTCTAAATTATCAGAAGAATACAGTTGTTTCTAAGTTACCTGTTTGCAAAAAAATTCTGTAATGTTACGTCTGGATATACTTTATCACAAATAGGTTATTGCATTTGGAATTTGGAGCAACAAGTATCCTTGTGCTTTACTTCCTAATCCTTAAGTTCTACAGAGCTTTGTCTAAACAATTTTTCTCACCGTAATGATTTTATGACATATATTCTCTCTGTTAAACAGAGAAGTGTTCTTGTTATTGTAATTCAGTCTCACAGTACTTTTGCTTTTAATAACATGTATCATGTAATAAAACACCAATAATCTTTGATGGTATTATTAGTTTATTCACTGTTTGGGGAAAGGAAGTTGGGAGCAAGTTATTTTAGTTTGGAAAAACTCTCACGGAGAGAGAAATCTCTCCTATTCTTGATTATTAGAGAAATCTGCAAAAACTGAAAGATTATCTCAGGCTGAAGTCAGTATTGATGGCTAAAGGTTTTACTTTTTTATAAAAATCTATAATTTCTACAAGGGTGACTGGAGTAGGGAAGCCTTTGAACTATGAGTTGTTTTACCAAGTATCATTCAATAGTATGAAACCCATAGCAAGCTCACTCTTTTAGAGAATGTTATACTTGTTCTGGATTTATAACTTAGGTCAGGGAGCAATCCATAATATTAAACCCAAATTGTTATATTTTATAAAACCAAATAAGAATATTGTTTTAAAAATATTTATATTTATATAATATTTATATTAAACACTTTAAATATTTATGCCAAATGATGTTTATTATACAAAACATCTAATTCAAAAATGGTCTTGTGAATCCCTCTGTTAAATTATGTAAAAATTAATTTGCCAAAATATTGATAAGTACAGACCTCATGGTACTGAAAATGTTTACAAATGTATATTTTCCTATATTATAACTATCAGTTTACAAGGGTTATAATGAACTATTTTTCAAATTTAAAATCCTACTGTGTGTATTCATATATATATATATATACATTTTTTTGCTGTCACAAGATTTTTGAACAATTTTGCCATGCTGATTTCACCTGTTTACATTGGAAAAGTTGACTTTTATATGATGAGTAATCTACGAAATTTATTTATATTAACTCACATCCTTATCATAGATTTTATGTTTAAAAATTTCAAAGGTTTGCATGTTATCAAAGTAGCTTTTATAGGAACCTTTACTTCTGCCATGGTTTTCTCTCACACAGAGGACTTTAAAAATTTTGTCAGGTGTTAAAGTATGATTACGTTTTGTTACTTTACAAAGTATATGAGTGTATAACTCTACTCGTTATATGCTAAACAGATGAAAAATATTTGCTTGCAACAAAGCTTCGTTTAAAAAATTGTTGTTTTTTTTTGACACAAGCTCATGGCTAATTACTGGCTTTTTTTAGGAGGGGGTTAAAAAAGGTCATCCCAGCTTGTTATAGTATTATAATTACTTAATATTATGATTGCCACTTTAAATGACACATCTCCAAAGGCTAACGACACACTGGGTAGTATAAGAATGCCAATTAAAGGGTAATGGTCATTCCAAAGGTTAATGTTTATAACTCTTTAAAGAGAATAAATTGATGCAATACAATCCATTTAAAAAAAAAACACAAAACTTCCCTTCTATGATGATGTGACTAATTACCCTATAGGCAGTTCACAAGATATATAATCATTTCATCTATTACTATTAAAATGTCTTAATAAAAGCTTTAGAATGTAGACAGTATGAATGTTTTATTTAACATCCTAAACAGGGACTTATTTAGAATATGATTATTTGAAGGAGAGGAAAAAGATGTTTCAAGTTTTATAGAAATTAAAACACACCCAATAACAATACCATAGCCAGATAATATTAACACTTTAGTAAGTGTTAAGCAAATGCCATTGCTGTATGTCCTATTAACATGCATGGGCCTATTTATACATAAACACCAAGCAGAATTTAGTTTCCTTTTGGAAAGCTCAAGAATTTATAGTGACACAGATCAAAACTGATTGCCCTCTAACTAATAGGTTAGAGGAAAGAACTATCATATATGAGCATTATGAACCCTACCTCATTCTGAAAAGGAGCTGAAGTGAGAGAAATGGTCTGCTGGCTCCTAATTCATGAGTGACAGGGATGAATGAAAGCAAGTTAGCTTCAGCTGGAGCTGTATTTGAGATCCTGGATAATTTTGTTTTTTCCCTGCTAAGGCAGGGAAAAAATCCCCACAAAATTTTCAATTAGTAAGGAGCAAATACTTTTATTTAAGTGGTATCTAAACAGTTTCCATCAGGGTGTCATTTGTTTTTCTGGAAGAGAACTTTTTTTAAAAACAGCCACAAAAACATCCAAAGGCATCTAATTCATTTGGGGCCACATTAGACATCTTGAAAACATTATAATCAGTAGTTTTATTTATTTCCAAAGTTAAGCAAATTGAACATCCTTTGGAGAGATAAAATAATATTTCGTATAATGGTGTTCATCTGTGCACAAGACCTTGGAAACAGAGAAAAAATGCAAAGCAAGGCTAAATTTAAGACACAAATAAACTGGTAATATTTACCTGTTGCCTCATTTTTGCCAGGACAAGTTAGCCCCCACTTTCACATGAAAATACTTCCTTAAAATGTCACCAAAATTTTACTGGCAAACACAAAGTTTTTTTTCTTTTTTTGATCATTCATTCACTCTTGGTTGAAATTAAGTTCTTTATTTCCACAGCCATGAAATCTACGTGCTCACAGACAAAACATCGGATAGATCCATCACACCTGTGAATCAATCATAAAGGAAAATGAAGGAATTACAGACCAGAAGAACATTACTGAATTTTACTGAATTCAAATTCTGCATCTGTAAAATGGGAATTAAAATACTTAACATAAATTTATTATTAATATTAAATTAAAAATATGAGATATATTATAAACTTTAGTTACAATAATAATTAATCCAACTATATGTGACCTTCTATCTCATTTATTGTCTTAATTTTTTTCTTTCCTTGATATTAATTTTAAATGCTTATAATAATTCCAATAGGTTAATAAAATATTCTTGCAAAAATTTCTGAAGGAAATGGTTTAATGGATACTTTTTATTGCTCATGTTTTTAATTGGTGTGTTTATGTTTCTAGATTGTTTCATATGTTACTATTCCCTTAGTTCTTTTAATGTGTTTATTTCTCTAATTTTGAAATCCTTGATTGATTGTTCAGTTCTAGTAATTTTGATTTTGATAGACTCTAGTTTGTGTGTGTGTGTTTCTTTTGAAATAATTGTGCTAATAATCTATAATATTACTTCAGTCTGGAGCTCATTGCTTTCTGGAGATACCAGTTATTCTCTCAATCAATATGTATTTGTCAAAGGCCAGGATCCAGTGATTGAAACACCCAATTAATTTAGTGGTAGGGAGACCACAAGCTTTAATATGAAGACGCCACAGGCACCATAATTTTTTAAAAATATATCTTTAAAGATTTCAGAGAGAGGAAGTGAGAGGGAGAGAGAAACATCAATGATGAGTCATTGATCGGCTGCCTCCTGCACGCCCCCAACTGGGGATGGAACCTTCAACCCGGGATGTGCCCTGACTGGGAACTGAACCCGAATCACCTGGATCCTAGGTCGTCGCTCAACAGCTGAGCCACCCCCAGCCGGGTGATAATTTATTGATTTAGCTCCTTGGAAAAAGAAACAAAAAATATGGCTCACACATATAAAAGAAAATAAAAGTTACAATGTAGAGCTATTATTATAAAAATACAGCTATAACTTTTCAGTAAAATTTTACGTTGTCATTTTAATTTAGAAATTGTATACAAGCACACATTTATTTATTTTATTTTTGGAGTAAAGCATAAGCTAAAACATTTGAATGGTCCATGTGCAATTTCCTTTGAGAAAGAATGAGAGGCCTGTCAGGATGATTTATGTCTTCCTCCATAGAAATTAGACACATAAGAAGACATCCTACACCTGTAGATCTTACAGTATAAACAGAGTTCATGTCGAAGTTGTTAATGTAAAAAACATAATAATAAAGAACAAAGTATAAGGTTATTTTCTCCAAACAAATACTTAATGGGAAATTCTGTGAATTTCGATGATTGTGCTTTAAACAAATAAAGTGTGCTTTAAACATCTTTCAATTATCAGTGACATTACCCTGTCTCTTCCCTAACCCACTTCAAAAATGCTTAAGATTATTACCAAGTACTCCATAGATAAATCATTCGTGCATCAGCTGCCTCCTGCATTCCTCCTACTGGGGATGGAACCCTCAACCTGGGCATGTGCCCTGCCCGGGAATCAAACCGGGGTTGCCTAGATCATGGGTCAATGCCCAACCACTGAGCACACCAGCTGGGCATGTATCTGGTTTTATGTTCAATAGATTATGCATTTCCAGGAACATAGAAAAGCTATTGTCATGTTACTAATTCTATAAATTAATAGCGGCAACTTCTCTTTTTAGTGTATGCGCTGTTCCTTTGTGCATTAATATAAAATACTAGTGAAGATGAAATATAACAATTTTTGGTAGTTTTTAATATGGGAACCTATTTTCTCATTGTTATAGATAAGTTTGAGATATAAAATCTTGTTTACATTTTCAATGAGAAATCTAACGCTCAGCCTCTGGCTTTTAAATGCTTCCTGTGACTTTTGTTGTTTTGCAGTTGCGGCAGATATTTCAGTCCCCATGCAGTGTACCCGGCATTCTGCCTCAATGAATAAACCCAGCGACGGATTCTCAGTTCTAGGGAACTGCCAGGATGAAGTAAAGCTTTTTCAAATTCCAAGTAATTAACAGAAATGTTTATGAAAGGGAAAAAGGGGGTATCAAACTTTCCTTTGAAACAACTGCAGATTTTGAACTTGCTTTCAAGTGGAATGTTTCAAAGGCTGCAGCAGGATCCTATTGAAAAGTACACCTTCTTGTCTTGTAAACCTTGTCAGCATGTGTTGATTTGCAAGGCCACGTATATATATCTGTAAGGATACACGGGATGACAGTCAAGAAAATATTATATTCTGCATAAGAGCGCAAGGTGAGGTGGTTAAGGACAAGAAGGATTGAATTAAGTGTTACTGGGTACATATATGAACTGCATAAAGTCATGTGTGAAAAGAATTATTGGTGTCAAGATAAACTTTTATTATTATTTTTAATTTTTTTATCATTTCTAAAATTTTCAATTACAGTTGTCATACTGTATCATATTAGTTTTAGGTGTACAATACAGTGATTGGACATTACATAACTTACTAAGTGATCACCCTGATAAATCTCCCACCCACCTGGCACCATACATAGTTATTATAATATCATTGACTATATTCCTTCCCCATGACTTTCCATCCCCATGACTATTCTGTAATAACCAATTTGTACCTTTTCATCACTTTACCTTTTTCAGAGATTTCCCCAATAGGTTTAAAGCTCATCTTAACTTTCCACTAAATGGGGGTTTCAGGTAGATAGATTACACCGATCCCTTAAACTTCATATAATATTTTTATCTTCTTCAATTCACAGAAAAATATAAGTTATCTGACAGTTCTGATTTCTCTTTGAGGTAGGTTGACTACAATTAGACACAACATAGACACACTGCTCAAAATTTAATTGATATAACCTGCTAAGTAAAAAAAAAAAGTACTTCATTATTTAAAAATTATTTTTACAAATTAAAATTGATAGAAGTTTGGAAGTGTTAACAGAGGTTCCAAAGTATTTGAAGATACATATGAATGTCCTAGTTTAATTATATGCGTAGTAATCTTTGTTTATAAAAAACACTTATCATAAAAGTCTTAACTATTTTTGAAAAATATAGAAGTATTTATACCTGTTCATTAAATGAACAGATTTTATAAATGTGCATGCAATCAATGAGAAAACTTTATTTTTGCTTAAATTAGATGCATAGCACAGGCATTTATAAATTCAGTAACTAATTGGGAATCTTCTTTTAAATAATAGATAAGTATTTAGATAGGTGAGAGATAGAAGGTAGATAGAAGACAGGTAGATGATAGATGATGATAATAGATATGGATAGATAGATGATAGGTAGATGATAGATGATAGATAGATGGTAGGTAGATATATAGATTAGATAGATAGATGATAGATAGATAGATGATAGATAGATGACAGATAGATAAATGATAGATATATATAGTTAGATGATAGACAGACAGACAATCATGTCAAAATATTTATTTGTGGAGACAAACTGATTTGTTACTCATCTATTAAGAGTTTTTTCTCTAGTTAAGTGTTCTATATAAGTTTGGAATGAAAGTTTAGGAGAGAACAGCTCTGGTTGTTGCTTTGCCTGCTACACATCTGGCTCAAATCTCCAGCATACTTTGCCCTCATCAGAAGAAGATTATTTGCCGGGGGGAGCTCAAAGTTCTTCTACAAACTCACTCTGCATTTTTTTAGGAACTAAAGAAAATTCCAAAGACTCCTGAACAGAAGGCTATAAATCTTTAGGAATGACTTGTTGGGTATACAAGAGTATGTTATCTACATAGCAATTCTCTGGTACGTAATATGACATTGCTATGAAAATATTTAACCAATGAAAATGAGACACACCATTAGACTGGGCTTAATTTGTTCAAACTGGATCACTTACCTTAATTCAATGTGTTATTTCTTGCAGAAATTTGTTGGGTTGGTTAATTTAAAAAGTCTGGCCCAGGAAAGGAAACTTGAGATATCCAAAATCTTTGGCATATGTTAGGAGAAAACATTTAAAAATCATTGGGATGCAAGAGTGCTAGGTTCAATCTATCAAGAGACATAATAACAGTGATTGAAGAACACAGATTTCTAAGAGTACTTTAGTTGAGTTCCTTTTTGGCTCTGTTACATATAAAGTGGGTAATATACTTAGCTCTGATGTGAAATTATACTGAAACAATTTGAAACAGTATTCACCAAACTTCAGTCTGATTAAAAATGACCTAAAAGAGATTAAGAATACTGATCATTGATCTCTATTACCACATTTTGATTTGATAGATCAAGGTGAATCTGATGCAGTTGGCGACAGTATCAAAATTTGAAGTGTTTATTTAAAATGTTATTTTTCTTTTTGAGGATCCCTTTTGAGTTATTTAAGTCTTCTAAGTCAGCTGCTGGGGGAATTACTCCTGGTAAAGATAAATTACTGCACAAGCTTTTGAATTACTAAAAATAACAGATGCATAACAGAGATTCTCTTGGACAATTCGTATTGTATAAAGTGTGCATGCAAGTAACTCAAAATCGACAACTTGGGAGTGTACCTTAACAATTTGTTAGGTTAAATTATCAATCACTATTGAACGGGATCTATTCTGTGGAATGCATATCGGTGCATATTGTTAGGCATAATGGGAGATAATATAAAAAAAGAGTCAAATTCATTATTTTTGAGGATTTTACAAGTGTGTTGTTTAATATTAGCTCAAAAATATGTTTTCTGTTTGGGATTTTGAAATGATGCATTTATTCACTAGTCTAGAACAGTAGACCACTAATCAGATGCAGTCACCCCCAATGTGGAGCATGACATTATTTATTGAGATATAGAATAACATAATCACACACACATGATAGTATAAGGATATGAAGCTTTACTAATATTTTATTCATGACCTTATATTGGTGCCCTCTCATGTCCTTTCCTAAGAAGACCATGTATCACTTATGGTAAGCAGAGGACACATTGTGGAGTCATTGGCAGTTGTCCTCCTTTATTTGTTGGCTTTCCATATTGCAGTTTGTATGCTTCTGCAATGAAGACTAACAAATCTAACATGAAACTAATCTAATGTGTACAAAATAGCTCAAAACAAAGAGAATTTTTACAATGAAATCAAATTTGAGGGTAAGCACACAAAAAGCAAGAGCAAGGTTGAAAATTCCTTTAATATTTGCATGATGACTCATCAAATCTACAGAATAAAGCTAATGATAATGAGTAGTATGCTACTTAATATGCACTTTAAAATTGTTTTGTCTTTCTCTTTAAGATTCAGATGGTGTTTCCAAATAGGAATGAGCAAATAATAGTTTTGCTTTCTTTTAGTAAAAACATTTTATGAAGAGAGAGATAATTTTGAAATACTTAGAATTTTTCCATGCCATTTCACTTTATCTACAATGATATTTCTGTCATATATAAAAATCCTACCCTCTTCACATACTTAAAATATTGTAAACAAAGAATTTTCTAATCAATTTAAAAGTCTTCATGCTAGGGTGAAATCACCCAGTCAGAGAAAGACAAGTCTCATGTGATTTCACTCATATGTGGAATCTAATGAACAGAATGAACTAACAAGCAAGACAGAGACAGACTCATAGAGATGGAGAGCAGGCTGACAGCGCACAGGGTGGGGGGGTTGGGGGCTGGGAGGAGGAGGGGGAGGGATTTAGCAAAAAGAAAAATGACACCTTATGACAGGGACATCAGCTTGGTGATTGCTGGGGAGGGGCGGGGGGAGGTGGAGAAAGGTATAGGGGGGATAAATGGTGAAGGAGACTTGACTTGGGGTGGTGAACACAATACAGTGTACAGATGATGCGTTGTGGAATTGTGTACCTGAAATCTGTGTAATTTTGTTAACCAGTGTCACCTCAATAAATTCAATAAAAGGAAAAAAAAATAAAGATAAGTCTTTCAAAGAAAGGTATGTTTTAAATTTAAAAACCATAAAAACATTACAATTCCCATTAGTTTTTAAGAGCAAACAAATGACATTAGGGGGAATGAAAATTTTAACAATAATATTTGCATAATGGTTAGATTGATTTGGAACCGGATCGTCATAATTTAACAAACACAACTAATAATGTACTTCCATTTGGATCTATTTATCTATAAAATCTGTTTTTCAGGTATGGTATCTATTAAATACAATTAACAAAATAAACCTCTAAAGTGAAAAGTTTTATGCCAAAGCTTTAAAAAATAAAGCATATTTAATTATGCTGCTATTATTTAATAATACAATCAACATAAATCTGGAAGTAATTTGAAATACACCTCCATGGTAATACATAAAGTGTAATAAGTCACATTTTAAACCACAAATTTAAATTTGACAAGACTTTTATATAGGAAAATGGACTCCTTATAACTATAATATAGAAAACATTTAAAAGTATGTCACATGTAGCTCATCCATTTTAATTTATTTTTTATTTTTCGTAAATATTTCATAAAAATATTTTAGCACGGCATCTCAGGTACAGAACAAAACATTTAAAAATAAGTTCATAAATAGACATATTTTGAAGTCATTCTTTAAGAAATTTTACTACTTTGATTAAAAGTCAAAAAGTTTGAAGGCTATTAAATTTGATTAAAGATCAAAATATTTGAATAATTGTTGGTATAAACTTCTTTAGGTTGTGACAATTTTTAATTATCAAAAGTTATTTCTCTAAATTTGAAACTAACACACATGATAAAGTAAAAATACACACTTTATTAGTGTACAGTGGTTTATTTACTTTTGTAATAAAAAATCATGGATAGACACATGGTATAAAATAAGTTTTAAAAAATTAAATATGCATGATTCTGAACTAAATTGCATGTCTAGATACAAGCATTAAGAGCGTGATTAAGAAGCTGCTTACATGCAGTGGAACCTGTTTTGAATATTAGTAGATAACGTTTAAAAAGCACTGCAGCACTAAGGGTGAAATATCACTTTTAAAACAGAGTGATTCTGATTCTTAGTTATTTCCTATAGTCATATTGAAACATAAAGAGATTTTGACTAAACGTCTTAGTCTTAATGTCATTATAAACTAATTAACACCCATACAAATAGACTTAGCTGTATGCAGAATGTCTGTGAGTGTATAATTGTTGTTTTACAAGCAAGATATTCTAATAAACATATTGCTATGAGAACCTAAAATATGAAATATAATCCATATGCCTGCACATTCTAAAACAATAAAGTTAAGAAACTCCCATCAGCTTAGAGCACATAGTTCATTACTTACTTTCTAAATGCCTTACTATGAATCAGTGTATAAACACCAGCTCTCAATAACACCAGCATATTATAAAATATGCAAATATATATCATTTAGTATAATATAGTATATATTAGTATGATATTATACATCATATGAAACAAAGAATTAATAGGTGAGCAAAATGGAATCATGTAAAACAGGGATTACAAATTCAAGTGCCTATATTTGGATGCACATTAAATATGTGGGGATTTTTTTATTTTTAGAAAGAAATATGCTCTCCTGAACTCTTCATGTGACCTCAACCTTATGGTATACCACTTGTTTTTCAACATCTGATGGACATATCACTGCATAAATTTCTTTCCCAGTACATGACAAACACCCAAAGATGAGATGAAGAATAACTTCCAACACTGCACGGAACAACTTAGAGAGGTGAAGAGTGTTAGACAGCAGAACACGTGTGCAGTACTTGAGGCCACACAGGGACATGGGAAGACTTTTGACAGATTCACTTTCAACAGATGCATGGATTTGTATATAAAAGCTGCTGATTGCTTTTTGTCAAGTCTAATCTAAAAATGAGGTGGAAGACAAATGACACATTCCTTGAGCTACATTTAGTCCTGGGACATTAGTTTGTCTAAATCTATGAAAATACTAATCGATGTCATTATTCCTCTTGTGGGAAAATATTAGACATCTCGACGACATTGCAGTAAACTTTTTCTCCAAAGTAAAGGCTGAGTAGCTGTTTATAAAATGTGGTTATCATAAAGAGATGGTCATCTGTTAGTGGCCAACTGTCTTGAACACAGAGTGAAGAGCAGTCTTCACAGGAACCCCAGACAAAACCCAAGAATAGACATTTGCTCAAGGTGTGGTTGTGAAGCTAACCTTTCATCAAAAAGACACACATCAATTCTCCCTGCGTGTGCAGTTCTAGGTCCCTACTGGAACGAGAATTTATTCTCTACTTTAACATTTTTCAAATACACAAGAGTGAATCCTCATTATTGAAAGGCTGTAGGTTGAAGTGAAAAGAGCATCAGTTCTGAAGCTGTGTATTCTCAGATTTGAATATCATTTATTTGCTCTATGGCCTTAAAAATCTCATTAAATCTCTGGGAAGTCTATTTCATTATTATATATACCACAATTCTATTTCATAAGGTGTTGAGGTAGGAACCGCCGCCATTTTAGGAAGATTCCCCATTTCAGGTATCAGATCACCTGCCTGAATGTATATGTAACCCTATCTGACCTCTGTAGCCCCACCCACTATTTTCACGCCAAAAGCAGGCCCGACCTATGACCCTATAAAGCTGACCCAAGCCCTTTGTTGGGGCCCAGAATTTGGAGATGCCTCCTCTGGGACCGCATGCGTTAATAAAGGTCTCCTTTCGCCTCCTCTGGTGTATGGCCTGAGTCTTTTCCACTACAGTGTATTGTGATGATAAATATGTAAAGCCTCTGTACCATACAGTGTTGATAATAGTCCTTGATGAATGTGTGTCTTCTTCCAATGCAGACTGTTTAGATGCCTGTTCAAGTTTCAACTTTGAAATAAGGTACATTTATATATTATTAGAATGTATATTTATATGTAGATATTGGGGAACTAATTCAAATTGTCTATATGACAGAGAGAGAAATGTCAATGATTTAAGTAACTTAAAATGAAAGAATATAAGCTGATTACCTTATTCTGATACATTGCTGGTGTGAATGCAATATGATACAGTCACTATAAAAGATGATTTGGTTGTTTCTTACAAAGGTAGATAAAATCTTACCGTATAATCCAATATTTGTGCTCTTAGATGTTTACCAGACTGAATTAAGCTTATGTTCACACAAAAATCTGAACACGTGTTTCTTTGAGCTTCATTCATAATTACCACATATTGGAAGCAATGGAGAGGTCCTTCAATAGATTAACAGATAAACTGTGGTACATCCATATAAGAGTGCTATTCAGCAATAAAAAGAAATGAGCTCTTAAGCCAGGGAAAATCAGGGAGAAGCCTGAAATGTGTATCACTAAGTGAAAGAAGCCGATTTAAAAAGGCTACATAGGAGTTTTTCTATTACTGCTTCGACTTCATCAGTTGTTATTAGTCTATTCAGGTTTTCTGACTCTTCCTGATTCAGTTTTACATGGTCTCACTCGTATGTGAAATCTACAAAACAAAATAGGCTGAGGAACAAAGTAGATCCAGAGACATAGAAACATGGAACAGACTGATGAATCTCAGAAGTAAGCAGGGATGGGGGAGTGGGGAGAGATTAACCAAAGAATTTATATGCTTATATGTATAACTCATGGACACAGGCAATAGTGTGGTGAAGGCCTGGGGGGCAGATTAGGGGAGGGAGGAAGGATCCTTGGGGAAAGAAAGGGGGACATCTGTAATACTTTCAACAATAAAGATAAATTAAAAAAAATAAAATAAAATGAAAAAGCTACATAAAGTAAGATTCCAACAATACAATATTCTGGAAGAGGCAAAAATGTAGAGACTAAAAATACCAGTGATTGTTGTGTGGAAGGAGGTGGGCAAATGATAATTGGATATGCAAGTTGATAAAAAGTATGACTTCATTTTTTGATATTTGATCTGACAGCTTTTACTCTTCACTTCTCAGTCTGTTCTTTCTGTCCAACATCTGAGCAAGCTGATAAGCAATTTTGGTGCTCTCTCCTTTAGCACCACTAAGAATTTCAAACCATGAAAGTGCCTGCCTGTGGAAAAACCTCACTCCCCTAATCACCATATCTAACCCTTAATCACCATAAAAAAACCCCACAAATCCAGTTTTCTTATCTTGCTTTCTAAAAGCCATTTTGGACCTGTTTGGACCTTTATTGGGAGCTCTCCCAATAAAGCTCCATTATGTGAGTAATTAACCTTTTTGCAATTGGTTTGTGTGCGCAAAACACTGTCATTTCATCATTTGAACCATGTTTTGGGGGAAAGTAAATTTTGTATCTGTTGAGTGTTCAGAGTTGGTGCTGTGAGCAACTACACAAAAGTGGCCTTTCTTATTTTGCTGTGTTGCTAACTGGTTTTGCTGCCTACTGGCAAGTATATTTTTCAAGCTACTGCTTGATGGCTACCTTTCATTTTGAGCTGTGTTGCTTTGTACTGCATTTTATGAGATTTACTGAGTTTCTGTCTTACTAACCTGTGTGAGGGAATTTGCAAGAATTGCCACTTAGCAACAGGAGTGTGGATTTAGGCCCCTCTTATAGCACCCTTGGTTCATGTGTCTTTCCTCAGAATCACCTCTATGTTTCAGATTGAACCATGTGTCTTGGTCCCAGCATGAACCATGATTGAGGTTAGGTTCAGGGAAACAACTTTTACCCTGTGACTCTTGGTTGTGTGTGTCAACCAGACTTTAGCCTCTGTTCTATAGAGTACTCAGGCGAAAGACTGATCACCTGTGCAATACAGGTTCAATAAGTGGTCACTCATATGTGGGAAGAGCAGTTATTATTTGGCATAATGAGGTAATATTCCTAAAAGTAGATGGTTTACTTCCATATTATCTTTTTCTTTGTCTGTCTATGCCTCTATCACCAAAAAACAACAACTTGATTTTCATGGCTACATAGAAAAACTCCCATGGCACTGTAGCACAACCGATGGAGAAGCTCTAAACCCTGATGATATTGATTTGAGACTCTCTCGGAGAAAAAAACAAAAAAAACAACAACATATAAATATGAGCATGGTAGAGAGGAATTACTGGAGTTTATGTAGTAATCCCCAAATAACACACACAGACACAAAAAAAACAAAAAATCTTAAGCAGAGGTTCATATTGGAAATGATAGATAATCCAAATTTGTTTAAACAGTGTATATAACAAAAAGATTGAAATGCACAGTACAATATTGTTAACTATAGCCATTTGTACAGTAGATATCTATAACTTTATCTTTTTGAAGAACTGAAACTTTATACCCATTGAACAACTATTCCCTATTCCCCCTTCCCCAGCCTCTTTAACCACCATTCTCCCCTCTGCTTCTATGAGTTTGACTGTGTTAGATACCTCATAGAAGTGGAATCACGGAATCACGCAGCATTTGTCCTTCTGTGACTGGCTTATTTCACTTAGCATAATGTTCTTCATGTTCAGGGTATATTTCATGTTAAGGATTCTTACCATACACAAAGAAAACTGCCAGAAGCTGCTCTGGCCTTGCTGCTTGACACGGTCCTTCAAGGAGGAGACATCTGCACAGCAGTGATCCATGGGACTTGTCGTGTGGCATGTCCCTCTTCCCATGCTTGTTCCCCTTTCTAACGCTCTGTGTCCTTACCCGAGTCACTGCACCAGGAAAGGGCATTGCCCTAGCTGGAAATGTTTCCCTAGCAGGGGAGTCGGATGGGACTGGAAAAGACAATGATTCAGTAAAAGCCCCAAGGAGTGCGGGAAAATCTTGTGCCGCTTATGAGGAACTGAGGCTGTCAGCAGAGAGTTTAGGACTTGTTAGGCCCATTACTGCAGGAAGCTTCCCACCGGGAAAAGGCCTGGGTCCCGGCCCTGCTGACTCGGCAGCACAGGGCCATCCGCAGGGGCCACCAGTGAGTCCCCAGTGAAGAATGTATTACTGGAGGATGTTTATATTAATGGAAAACTCTGGGAATCCCCACAAGGAAAGAGCAGTCTAGGAAAGAGATTATTTCCATCCACACCTGAACCCTTATCATACACAGAATAATCACACACAGAATATTACAGTGAGGACAGACTGCTGCAGGGAATGCAGGCGGGGAGACAGAGGCAGGTGCCAGACAGGCGGTCAGTCACCACAGCTACAAACAGTCACAGGCAAGCTACAGACCCTCACTTAGGACTCGCATCACCTTCACATAGAAAAGCTGGCTCAGTTATTCTCATTTTAGCTATGCGGTAGAGCAATAAAATAGTAACTTCAGAATATAAATAAAAAACTAGATATTAACCTGTAGAATAGCCTATAGAAATATAAACAATAGGTAAGACTAAAATTAACATACCTAAACAGATGTAAATTCTTGAGCAAAGGTCAGATAAGAAAGTATATTCAGTAACTGTGAAAGGCCAAGACAGAAGCCGGAACAAAGCATGATGTCATGTTGTTTAACCAGCAATAAAGTCAAATAGTATAAATACACTTGTAACAAGGTAATAAAAAAAGAAGCTGATTGTCCTGATGCTATGAATGCTGTCTCTGTGTCCTTCCTTCATTCTTCCTGTACACCGTCCACACCTTTGGGGACCCCTGGGCCACTGGGGCTGGACCCTGGCAGAAAATAAACAAATAAACAACAAACACATAAACCTACTTTAGCTATTGATCACCTCTTTCCCTCTCCCTCTCCTGCTCCCTGCATGGAACAAGTAAACATTTTAATAAATGGGGTGTTAATTAATTAAAGATAATTTCAATAATTTTATATTATGGGGAGAAATGTTTGTCATAAGGAGAATATATGGGTATGTGGGGGTATGTGTGTTGTGTACACACACGTACGTGTGTATCTATGTTCATAAATATGTTTATATGACATAATATTTTATATGTATATATAAACACTGTATACATACAAACATATGCATATAAACACTGTATAAACATCATAGATACATATATAGAGTACATTCTCAACTTTGTTTTTAACATGTAATCATATATAAGTAAAGTTAAAAAAATATTGAAATATTTATAGTATTTTTAACAAATATGTATTTGTAAGACATTTTTTATGTTTTTTATTTCTTATGATTAATAGTTTTATAATAAGCCCTAGCTGTTTTGGCTCAGTGGTTAAAGCTTGTGCCCATGGATTTAGGACTGAAGGGTCTCTGGTTCAATTTCTAATCCGGGGCACCGATCTCAGTTGCAGGCTCAATCCCTGGCCCTGGTGGGGGTGGATGCTGGAGGCAACCAATGGATGTTTCTTTCTCTCTCTCTCCCTCCCACTTTTTCTGAAAAAGCAATGGAAAAAATATCCTTGGGTGAAGATAAAAATTTTAAAAATTAAAAAAACAGTAATAATTTTATAATAAAAATTATAAAATGAGTACAGCTCCAATTTATTCTTTTCCTTTAGTAAAGAGGCTAACATGAGTTTAACAACTGAGTTTGCTAGAGCATAGGTACCTCTGAAAATTCTTATAATCCACAGTAACCTTCAGGAACTTTTAAAAAATGCATTGCATTAATTTTACCAATTAAAGTTCTCTCTGTAGCCTAGTACTATAACTTTTGGTGCCTTCCCATTCTCACCCAATGTGACTTGCTTTGGCCAACTGTGCTTTATTAGCTAGCATGAGACAAGCAGGAGCTTGAAGAATGTATGCATGTGTCCCCTTTCTCCCTGTTGCATGACTGGGCTTGCTTCCTCTTGAATCCCTGCCACAACTATGAGACTATTATTAGAATGCTGTAGATATGTGAAAGATACAAGAAAAAGGTCCAGTGTCCCAGCCACAGCCATTTTTGGAGCTAGCAATATGGCAACCAACCTCAAATGCATAAACAAGCCAAGCTGATCTACACACACACAAAAAAATGTCCCAAATCATCACAACTATTCTTTCCACCCATAGTGCCATGAGAAATAATAAAATATTTTTGTTTTAGGCCACTCTGATTGGGTGGTTTGTTATGTAACATTATTTTAGCAATGGTTAATCAATCTTCCTTGTATGGGAAATCTATATTGGTCAATTCAGTAGACACAGCTGATGAATTGTATTGTTTTGTTTATATGAAACAGACAAGACTAGGAATTAGGACAATACAGTTAAAAAGTGAAAATATTTGCATCTGGAATATATGAAGATACATCATCATTATGTATTCAAAGATTATGTCATTTTCCTAAATGTTTAATTAGGGAGGCACTGTGAATGCCTTTTAGTTTTAAAGATAATTTTTTATAGTTTATTAGAGATGCATCACTCTCAGAAGTAATGTAAAAATGTTACCTATTAGTTGAGTTTTTACATGTTTCATAAAGTGTTGATTATTTTAGCCTGTGATATAATACCTGGCAGAAGCAATTTGTTTTGTGTTTAAGGTAGAAAAAACAACAACCATATAACCATCATGCACAAATTTATGTTAAGACAAAATAATTGGATAACTTTAATTTCTCATAATAAAATCCTGTGAAATAATTTTAAGTCATTACTAAAATCCAATATATTAGTAAAAATTCAAGATAATAATATAAGAAGATGCACTGAAATACTTTAAAAACAACACATGACTGAAAAAAGGGTTTTCATTTATGCCTATACATTTTCAGTTTTGTGTTATTTGTCTGATAACTAAATCACACAGACTTGGGTTAATAATTCACCTTGTGATTTTTAAAGCGGTGTTTAAATTGTATTTCAAATCACTGACCTGTATCCCTAGTAATAGGATAGCATTGCTAATCCATCAAAAAGGTTAAGTCATACAATACTGGAAAATATTTAATTCAAATTAACTCATATTTGAAGTAATTTGCCTGAAGTCACACCGCAGATGCTGGTTTTGTGCATTGATGTGTACTCTTCTCTCTTGGATACTTATTTACACACACACACACACACATATATATCCTTAACAATGGGTTATATCTATATGTTGAGACCAAAAATCAAACACCAAAAGTAAATTATATATGTAGATAGGTATAGTTAGTATACTCATTTTATTATGATTTGCTTAAAAATCATTTTTTTCTCAGAATGACAACTATGATGGGCTGTCTCTTCCCATTATTTAAGTAGTAAAAATACTTTCCTCCATAAAGACTACTTCCCTTCACCTTCCTTAGTCTTTTGATTATAATAAATATTTGTATCTATTTGCCCAACATAATCCCTTATAGGGATAGCACAGTTAATTCTTTGGATTGGATTCTGGATGATTATTCATGTGTTTATGAGTGATAGTTAAATGAATGTTTGAATGAATGAATGATTGGGTGGATAGATGAATAAATGACTAAGACAATTGAGTGACTACTTAGTGCTCTCGTCATATAAAATTTGTTTATAAGATCATGTGTCATGATTTCTCAATGGCAGTTTTATTCAAAGTTATAACTATGACCTTGAATTTAATTTAATAGGACTTATGAAATTGGCAAATTGCCAGTGTGTTCTTGTTGGAAAGATAGGCACTGCTGTATCACCTTTTAATACTGTCTGAGAAAACACTAAATTCCCCTCTTCACTACCCACCGCCCTGCTATTGATCTCTCCTTTTCTACTTTTCCTCAGAGCTTAGAGCCCCTTAATTTCTCACAGTTGCTCATTAACCTTCTAATTTAGATTTTGAGATACTTTTCTAACATTACAAAGGGCAAATGGAATTACCTATGGAATTGTGCACTTGATGAAGTGTTGTAATGAATTTTTAAAATAGTTTTTGTAACAAATGTTTACACAGTACTTACACTGTACAAGTTTCTATTCAAGTGCTCAAAAACTATTAATTCATTTATTCCTCATAACAACCATATGAGTCAGGTATTGATTTTATTCTAGTACTACTGATGTGAAAATTGCGGCATTGAAAGTTGACTAAGTTACCCAGAGTCATAAAACTAAGAAATGGTAGAAATTGGGCAATTCCAGACGATTTCTGGGACTAAGCTCTTACCCCTATTCTCTGTTACCTCTGAAATTTTACTCATGTTAATTATATTTGGCTTGTTTATATTTCTCTAGAGCATCACTTTGCATTTTACTGCAAAGGCTTCAGCGTTTTCAACTGTTTTTCAAAGTTGTTAGGCCAAGTAAATGTCTTCATTTGATATAGAGTTTGCAGTGTTAGGGGATTGTTCTGTTTATTGAGTATTTTAATAATCTGCTGCATGTCTTTTTGTCTTAGTTATCAGTATATGACAACTTATTAATTAGTTTTGTTAGGACATTTGTAGAGGCCCGAAGGTTAATAATAAAAGGTAACAGCTTTTTAGAACATTAGAAATATATTAGTATTCCTGTGCAAACTATTGGTTTCATTGGTTGCAATAGACCAAAAAAATAAAAATAAAAATCCTTTTAGGACTTTAGCTACTATATGTAACCCCTTAGATTGCAATTGTCACCACCACCTTAGAGGGATCTCATATGAAGACAATGCTTCCTCTGATGTCTATTAATGTTTCTGCACAGTAAAAAGTGAACAGAAATCTACTCATCACTCTTGAAAAGTTGTCTTTTTCAAATAATTTTACATTATTTTAGGAAGAGGGAGGGAGAGAGCAAGAAAGAGAAGGGAGACAAATAGAGCAGCTATATGCTTCCATATTTGTGAAGCTACTATAGCAGGATGAAAGTACGCACTGGCAAAACATCTCACTTAGGAATTATAGAGTATCTGTCTGAGGGATAGCACTGAGGTTATTTAGGAAATAAGCTTCTGTTTCTTAGCTGAAATAGCTTGCACTTTCATTGTGGATACTGCTATACAGAGTGTGGTAATTGGGAGTATAAATTCTTTCATAGGTTACTAGAAGTTACAACTGTATTGGAGGTAAGTATCTAAGAATATCATAAATATGTTAATTAAGAACAATAAGATGTGCTTTTATTTTACATTCACATAGAACATAAAAAGTATATTCAAATGTATTTCACTGAATTTAATGTTAGTTGAGAGATTTTGCGTAAATGTAGAAGCTGGTATATTGGAGCTCAAATCAATTCTTGAATTTTAAATGACTATAAAGTCTTACTTACTATTGGAATCTTGCAGTACCATTAAATTTAGGCAGTGAAAGATTTCTATTACAGTGAAAAAGAGGAATAAACAGAAAGATATTAAAATTAAAGATAACAACCATGGGGCAGCAGACTTTATCCTTTCTGATAAAGTAATTATTTTTCCAATAAAGTAAAAATGATGTATGAACATATAAATATAATTCAAATTAGCTGCTTCAGTTGTTTAAAAATAATTTTACCTATTTTTATGCTCAAAGGTAGATCAGTAGTCTATTAATACATCTTGATGAGTTGCTTGTTGTTAGGTGAGGAAAGAGTACTTTTACATTATTGAGTTTGTATCCAGGGCTAAATATAAAACAGCTCACCAGACTTACATTAGAATTTAATTATAATTGGCTCTGTGATAAATAATTATGTTTGTGTCCCATAAATCGCCTCATGAATCTCTATATTGGCAACTTTGACATAGCATATGTGCAGAGCTCAAACTACTTCAAAACAATGATAAATTATAACTAACAATATATTTTTAAAAATAAAGCAAAAATATTCTTTATAATCATTAGGATATTCTGGAACTAAGAAATAAAATATTAAACATAGAAAGGGAAACTCAATGCAATAGAATTATCTATGTAATAGGATAGAATGCTTTGTTCAATTACTCCACCATTCACCTACCTGAGGTTACTGGTAGTTACTGAAGTGACCAAAGATCATTTTATTTTTTTAAATATATCTTTATTGATTTCATAGAGAGGAAAGGAGAGGGAGAGAGAGATAGAAACATCAGTGATGAGAGAGTCATTGATCTGCTACCTCCTACACGCCCCTAACTGGGGATGGAGCCTGCAACCGGGCATGTGACAGGGAATCGAACCCTGATGGCCCGGATCCTGGGTCGACTCTCAACCACTGAGCCATGCCCAGTCTGGCAAAGATCATTTTTAATTACGAGGACAGAGCAAAGAATAGCCTTAAGTAGACTTTAGTGACAAAATTAAATTGAGGTATATTTATCTTATTATAGTTTACACTTTGAAATTCTATAAACTTTTACATCAATGTAAAATTCTTGCTAAACATACATTATTACATTAGCAATTCTTTGTCTACCAAATTAAAAAAGAATTAGTGGGATGACAATGGTTAATAAGATTAGGTATGGTGGGGCAATAGCAGGTTTACAGTTTTTTGTATGGAAAATAATACAATAATAAATAATGATACAAAAATAAACTCTGTTTCACATACTCACAACTGTAAACCTACTTTATCTCAACCCTATATAAGTTTCAAGTGTAAATTCTATGATATAGCAACTGTATATGGCATTGTGTGCCCACCACCCAAAGTCAAGCTTTTGATGTTTGGTCCCTTCAACCCCACAATGAACAATATGGAGAAAATGTAACTGGATTTAATAAGAATTCTTTTACTCCTTAACTGTGTAAACTTTAAAATATTGATCCCTGTGAGTCTCAATTTCTTCTAACCAGGAACTTTGCAATGATAAATATAATTTAAATAAAATTGTATAAAACATGCAATTAATTAGTAAAAACTGATTCCTTTTTAAGAATCTAGACCTGTTTATAACTCATAGAAGACAGTATTTGTTTTTTCTCTCCCTTGCCCACCAAATGATTTGCAATCACAAACAATTCTATAACTTGGAGAATATAAATGGTATTTCTTCGTATTAGCAATAAAATGGGGAAAATCTTCCAATAATAGGATTTTTCTTACCCTTTCTTTAGTAACTATCATATTTTTTAAGTGTTGGATTTTAGCTGAGACTATTATGCTAAGTGAAATAAGTCAGGCAGAAAAAGCTAAAACCATATGATTTCACTCATATGTGGGATATAAAACTGAAACTTGTGGACACAAACAACAGTATGGTGGTTGCCAGAGGCAACGGGGTGGGAGGATGGGGGATCTAATATATGGTGACAGAAGATGATTTGGCTTTGGGTGGTGGGCACACAGTGCAACATACAGATCTCGTAACATAGAAACCCACACCTGAAACCTATATGACCCTAAGAACCAATGTCACCCCAATAAATTTCATTAAAAAGGGAAAGAAGTAAATAATTTTATTTTATTTACCTTGTCTTCTTTCTCTTCCTTAAATTTTGGAGAATATAATCTCATTATGCCTTTTCCCCTCACATTTAATTTTAAATTAACTTACCATGAGCCATTGAGCACCTGCTCTTTGACCTACACTTTCAGAGCCACTGTCAAGTCTCTGAAGCCAGTCTGTGAAATAGATCTTTTAAGGGGTACTATGCTTTGGGACAAGGCAGGTAAGGGAAACCAAGAAGATCTCTGTGTTAATTCTTATATTCCTAATTTATATGGTAAATTTGACAACTAATTTAACAATAGTTTGACATTTTAAAAGTTGTCATAAAAATGACTGTTTCACAGGGTTTGTTGTAAAGAAAAATTACAAACCAGTGATATTACTGGATTCCTTTTCCTATGGGTGCAACAAATCATGAAGTATTTAGAGAAAATATCTATTTTATTATTACTTTTTCTAATCTAAATCTTATTTATGAGTAGTGAATGATTAATTCTATATTGGCGACATAAAATGTTACAACTTTAATACAAATTTAAATTTTTAGCTTTAGTCCAACATTTTAGATATGTTGAGAGAAAGGCAATGCCACAGCATTAAAGCTTAAATTGTTTTATTTTCACTCCTAACAGTTGGTATCAGAAAACAAATATTATGAAGGAAGAAAATAATTTTTAAAATATTTTTTTAATTAAGAAAGATGGTTAAGATATTATTTGATAATCAACATATATTAAAACTACTTTTTATACCATATAAGTCAAATACTCACAAATATTAAGAATAATTTAATTATATTGTAGTCCACCTAATCTATTTTGTTCTTTATTGAAATTACCTCAGAAGATTCAGATAGCTATCTCCCTAAAAATATCCACATCCAATATGAGGGTTTGAACTTGGTCAAACCCATAATTTCAGAAGACAAATACCATATTTAATTGATTTTATTCTAATATACTTTGAGTTCAGTGTGATTTTACGACCTTCAACCATAGTCTTATGGCTGTTCCCTATTATCAGTTTAAGGCGCTAGATTAAAATAGGACCTTTAACAATTACCAAAAGAGATCATTTGTGTTTTCTCTATTCGAGCAGTTATAGGTCTTTTTAACCTTTGGAAGAGTACTTTTATTCATCTGATGTTATTGAAAAACCCAAGTGATGCCTGGCCCGGTGTGGCTCAGGGGTTGAGCATCGACCTGGGATCCAGGCGATCGGGGTTCGATTCCCGGTCAGGGCACATGCCCGGGTTGCGGGCTCGATGAACAGTCCGGGGCTTGCAGGAGGCAGCCGATCAATGACTCTCTCATCATTGATGTTTCTCTCTCTCTCTCCCCCTCCCTTCCTCTCTCTGAAATCAATGAAGACATTTAAAATAATAATAATAATAATAATAATAATAATAATAATAATAATAAAATAACATAAAAACCCAAATGACTTTTGAGATCCTTTTCATTCTAAGGAGGGGAGATATTTAAAGACGAACAAGGTAAGCATTAAAATTAAACACTTGGTAATCAGTGTATAGACTGTGCCTGTAATGCATTCAAAAGACTGTGATCATTCAGCCTGTAAACACATTCATTGTTACTACAAATTGATGTCACCTTTACTGAGAGAACCTGAATCCCTGAAAATCTGTTGAGCTTTTGACTATTACTGAAGAAGCCTCTGGTGAAATATTCAGTTTGGCAGGTAGTGTATAGGAGCAAAACTCTTGAAGTTTTACTTCTCCCTTAAATATCCAGAGACTTTTTAAAACATTTCCAACATTTTCAAAATTTGCGATTCTGAATAGTGCTAAAAAAAAACCCAAAACAGTTCAGTAACACATGTCAAGTGGGTTTAAAAACAGTTTAATCCCCAGTCCAGCAATTTTATTCCTAACCTGGATGTAGGTCCTAAGGGCCCCCTAACCCCCAGAAGTTCATGGAAATTAAAGTATGTAATAATAAACAACAGTGGTTGTAGCCAGCACTTATTCAGTGTTCATTATTTTAAGTGCCTCTCTTCTATTTTATTTCATCTATGCACAAATCCTATTGTTTTCTTTACTCCCAATAAGAAATTAAGTCAGAGAAAGATTAAGTAATTTAAAAGAGGTCACACATTTGTAAGTAGAGGAGCCAGGATTTAATTCAACTTGGATAATAAATTCCACTTTTTATTTAAAAGATAAACCATGATACAAACATTTTGACAACAAACGCCAAAGAAATTAAAAAAAAAAAAAAAATCAATAAATTTAAAAAAATGGAAGATTATTTTTTAGGTGTTATCCTGATCAAAATTCAATAATTTAAAAAATAAACTGAAATATAATAGATATCTATAAAAGATGCCAACATAATTCACTAGAGAGAAGATAGGCTTTTCAAAAACCTTTTAAGTATAACGACTGAATAGACATTGGGAAAAGAAAATGTACTGTAACTCCTATTTCACTTTACACCATACTCAAAAGTAAATAAGATATAGACTATAGTCCTGAACATAAAACAAAAACTCTTAAACCTATAGAGCAAAATGTAAGAGGAAATCTTTACTACCTTTCAGTCAGCAAAGATTATTTAGACAGAATAAAATATCCACATATAAATATCGGGTGTCCCAAAAAATGTACACACACTTTAATAGCTGATAACTGTAGATTCTATTACATTTTGAAAATGAAATGCATTTTAATAAACACTGCCTTTATAGTGTGTATACATTTTTTGGGTCACCCTGTATGATAAATTAAATTGTCATCAAAATGAAAATAACCTGCTGTTTATGATACCATTACCATAAATAGAAAGGTAAGTCAGAGAGAAAAACAGTTTCAGTTTTTTGTAGTGTCTTTTCAATTCTACCACTCATTCATAGTTTTGAAATTTCTTAATATTTAATCATGAAATTTCTTTAAATATTCTGAACATAGGTCATTTGGCACATTTGAACAAACACTACAAAAAAGAACATATATTACACATGAATTTCCAATAAACAAATGAAAAAATATTAAACATAAATTGTCATTCAGAAAATGCAAATTAAAAATCAATGAGATACCACCTCATAATCTCTTGATGGCTAAAATTAAATATACTGACAGTACCACAGTTTGCCGGAATATTGAGCAATCAGAACTCTTGTCCTTGCAAGAGTAAGTGCAGAATGATATAACTACCATGAAAAACAGTTTGGCAGATATGACTTAGGAATTACACTCAGATATATTTATCCAAAGAAATGAAAACATTTGTCCAAAATATACTTCTATGTAATTTTTGCAGTTTTTTGTAATAGTTGAAACTGAAAAACAAACAAACCAATCAATAGTAAAAGGGATACATATGATAGAATCTCAATCATCAATAAAAATGTATGAACTAATGACATATAAATCTATGTATCTGAATTTCAAGAGTATATAATATGCTGAGCAAAATAAACCAAGATTGCTACCATGAGATCCTCTTACCATTAATTTCTAGAAGAAGATATGGTAGAAATTGGATGAATAATGTCTAAAGCATGGATTGGAAGTTAGTAATTTACTATAAAAGAACACAGAAAATTTTATGTGGTTATAGAAACATTTTAAACTCAAATGATAATTATTTTGGTACATAAAATTCTCCAAACTCACTGAACTGTACACTTAAAATATGTGAATTTTACTTTAGGTAAATTATGCTTCAAAAAAGTCAATAATAATGGACAATAATAAGTGTAATTTCCAGAATATTAAGAAACTTTCATATTATTACAAAACAAGAGGTCATTTACTAATATCAAGCAGAATTTATTATCAGAGTACAATTTAGCTACAGAGTTACATATCAGGATATCTATATTTGACAAATTAAAAGTGAAAATTCATGTTAATAATAATAAACCTTATAATGTCAGTTGACAGAGGTTTCCCTAATGAATTATCCATAAAAAATTAGTACTATAATAGAAATAGAAGAGTATTACCTTCTATAAGATTCAAAAAACAGTTACCATAAGAAGCAAAACACTATGTTGATTGTTAATATCAGGAACTTTAGAAGAACCCCTCTAGTCATAATACCAGTAAACATAATCTTAGATATTGTAGAAAATTTCAGAAAGACTAGAAAATAAAGTTTCTTATGCACATATTTAGAGAAATCATTTATACTTCTACTATAATTATATAGCTAGAAAACACACACATATAGTCATTGGAGGAACTAAACAGAATTGTGTGTCTCTGCAAGGTATCAAAAACTAAATACAGATACAGTTAGCTGAACTCAAATCCAATCTCTGCCCCTTGTGAGGTTATGGTAGCTGAGATCTATGTTTAGTTATATTAACATTACCCTAATCTGGGCTGTTTAGAAACTACCATTAGCATGTGTGATTCATCAAGATATCTAGGCCAAGTTTGCCCTCAGAATTTGTGGTGTTCCATGCTCTCTCACTCCTTTCTGGGATTTTGCCCTCACTTTCTAGTTCTTATTGTCTGGTCTGTTTGGGCTACTAAAGCAAAATACCACAGATTGGGTAGCTATAAACAACATAATTTCCTGCAGTTCTGGAGAAGGGGAACCTCAGGATCATAGCATTAGCAGATTCAGTGTTTGGTGAGGGCTCACTTCAAAGACTGTGCCTTCTCACTGTATCCTCACATGGCAAAAAAGAGCTAGTAAGCTCTGTGGATTCTCTTTTATAAAACCATTAATCCCATTCGAGAGGGTTTTATCCTCATGCCCTAAACACCTCCAAATACTATCACATTGGGCACTAGGGTTTTGAGGGAACACAAATATCCAGGTCACATAATTTTGCCCCAGGACCACCAAATGCATATCTTTTTTACATGCAAAATACATTAATTGCATCCTAATATCCCCAAAAGTCTGAACACAATCCAGCATCAACTCAAAAGTCTAAAGTCCAAAAATTCATTTAAGTATCATTTAAGTTAGGTATGGGTGAGACTCAAGGTACAATTAATTCTGAGGCAAAGTGCTCTCTAGCTGTAAACCTATAAAAATCAAACAAGTTATGAGCTTCAGGAATGCAGTGGTGAGACAGACATAGGGTAAACATTCCCAGTCCAAAGGGAAGGAGTGACAGGCACTAAGCAAGTCTAAAACCAACAGAACAAACACCACCAAATCTTAAGGTTTGAGAATTATCTTTATGTGGATGCTCTCCCTGCCAGGCCCACTGGAGCAGGTGGCCTGCCTTCTGGATACAGTGGGGTGCCCTCGTCCATGGCTTTATGTGTCTCCGAGGCTAGATTGCACACTTGTTACAGTCTGGGGTCTCGTGGCAGTCCCACCTCCATAGCGCCACTGGGCATATCTCTAGTAGTGACCTGGCCCTGGCTGCAGCCATCTGCCTGGGTCACACTGTTGTACCTAAAGGAAGCCCCATCTTTCAAAACCCTCAGTGCTGGTAGCCATGCCTCAAGGCTCTGTTGGGTAGGGGTCAGGCCCCATAACTTTGGACAGGGGTTGTCTGGTTTGTGGAAATCCAGGCAATAGATTTTCCACTTGAAACTGAGGAAGCAGTCCTGATGATATCTGAATCGCATTTAGGTTTGTACCCTTAATCTCAAAAATATTCACATTTTCAGTCAAAGAGCTTTATGGTCCCATTCTGTAAAATGTAAGATGTCTGATAACCTGGATATACAAAATTTTCTGGGGAATCAAACCAAGTAATCCTATCCCATCTGTCAAAGTCCCATTATTTCCCAGCCAGGGCCCTGACCTTTATATATTACATCAGCATTTTTTTGAAATTTAACTTTCTTCAGAGCTCAACTATTTTGACTATTAAGTCTTATATTAGGTTCTCAATTGTTGTTGTTTTTGCTTTCCCACTGTGGGATATGAGAAAAAATTTGCATGCTACTTATAAGATTTTTACTCTCTTGTTCTCTAAATCTACTAATACTACTAATAATAATACCGAATTTGTTGAGCACTTACCATATGCCAGATACTACCATAAGTACTCTGAATGTAGTAAAAGTTAATTCTCTCCCACAAAAAATTAGTTTATTCTATTGCTTACCTCCTATTAAAGTTCCAGAGAATAACTGATTGTTCAGCTTATAACTACTGCCCATCTCTGGACTAATCAACTATGTCCAGAGGTTTCATGAGCATATGATGCTCCCTGGTGATACAGGGACTCAGTGCGAGGTGAGGGGGAAAAGCAATCCTCAAAGGAAAGAGTTGATAATAGATGTAATTTAGATGTACAATTATTAATAAAGGAAGATGCAAAAGGTAAACAGAATTGCAAAAATATATATTTAAATATTTAACTATTCACAATAAATATTTATTAATTTAAATATATTAAGAATCAAACTATTCAGAAAAATAAGAACAAATTATAAAATATTACATACTATAAAAAGAAATAAATATTCTGAGAGTGTTTAAATTTTTATCAGCAAGAGTTAGCATTTTTAATTCAGGTATTAATTTAAGTAAATGAAATATATTCTTTAAAATATATTATAAAAACATTTTAATTGGTAACTCTTATTTCTGGGAAGTGAGCATTATGAATTACATATTTCCATTAATGAACCTACAAACACACACACACATGCACACACACACACAGCTATTCACAATTCTAACATTATAACCAATTCAAATTTAAGAATGTTAGGTTTTCATGGAATATTCAACATATTTACTTATAAACCAAAGCCTTAAAATGTATGGCACACTAAAGGAATCTGTATTAATATGGAAGAATTTGAATATTTCTCTTTTAGTATTGATTAGATTACATACATGCACCTGTTAAAATTTTACCTTCTTCCTTCATTATCCCCATTAGTGTGTATCATATATAATATGGTCCTTATGTTTACACCAAAACTCAGTTAGCAAATGCAAATTAATATTATATGTGACTTCCAAATTAAAATGTAAGTACATTGCTTTCTTACCTATCCTTTAAGATGCATTTTGATACCAATGTCATTTTAATAAATAAATGAAAACCTGAAGCTATTATATAGCTAATATATTTTAAGATTGCTGTTGAATTATTTGAGCTATAAATTGGGAGTAATAGATGCACTAACTTGTAATATATAATTCTGAACACTATTGATCAATTCACTAACTTGATATATGATTAGATAGCACATCTCTATGTGTATACACATATACAGAAAAGCACACATATATACAAACAGATACATGCAAAAGAATATTATGTATATTGAATATATTTACTTTTATAGATGTTATAATTTCCTCAGTTTATATCAACTATTTCTTTGAAAATGTTAAAGTTTATTTTATTTATTGTTAATCACATTCGAATAAAAACAAGTTAAGCATAATATACCTCATAAATATGACTCACTTTTTGTAACTTCTGGTCTCTTCTTTGTTCCATTACACATAACTCCATGAAATCATGCAGAAAATAAAACAGTTATTGTAATAACAACTTACAAAATTTTGGCCAATAATATGAGTAGGTAAAACAAGTTAGAAAATAAAATTTAGTTCTGCTTCTGATTTTTGGATGAAGTTCAAAAATATAATTTTGAAAGTTAACAGAGTTGGCAAACATGTCAAAATGTGGAAAACATTTGACCACATCACCAGAGTCTAATGTTTCTAAGCGCCCAGCATTGACCCCAAAGTGCTAAGGTAGGTTAGATAGAAATACCTGATGTTAGTCAAGGAGAGTAGCTTGATTGCTCAGCCATCCTTTACAATCTCTCACTGAAACAGGTAGAGGTGAAATGGTGTGTATAGCAAAGTCATGAAGATTGATGGCACCCACTGCTTCCAAATGTACCCTATCTGCATGCAAACCACTTGACACATGAGCTGATGGAAAACAAAGCGTGTTTGCCCAGGAAAAGTGCTTCAGAAAGCTTAATTTCCATAGCCATTTGCACAGCAAAAGCAAGATCTAATAGGTCCCAGAGAAATCAGTAAAGCCATGATAAGAATTCAAAGCCACAAACTAAATAAAAAGAGATTATTAGCTACATTGCAGTAGGCAAACAGTCAAGTCTTAAGTGATCAATACTTGACAAGAGACATGCCACAAACTTCATGTATAGGTCAGGCTCACACACCATTTTTTAAATCAATCGACTGACTCTTGGACAAGGCACATAAAATGTCACTTTTTATCTTTCAGTTGATATTTTCCTCCAAGAAGAAAAACCTATCTATTCACCTCCCTGGGAGATTTGATCGAAAAGATAGTCACTCCTGATATAAGGTTTAAAGGGGAAAACTGCAATCAAGTGGAAATTTTTGTCAGTACCTTAATCTCTGATTTGTAGAAGGTTTTGCTTTGGGATATTTGGTGTGTCTGAGGATTGCCACCAAAGAGCCCTTCTGTTCTTTAATGGCTACGCTAAATCTTAACAAACGTGAGCATGAAAACTATTGTACTGCACTTGTGAGGCATATATCAAAGTTATATTTTTTAAAGCTTGGGAAGGCAGTTGAATCATGCATGCTCTTTATGGAGCTCTGATCAGGCTGATAAAGGCAGTTCGGTTTCAATAAATGCTTTTTAAGTGAATGTTTTGGAAAGTGAATAGGAAATTCAAAGCTCAAACTGTTGCCAAACTGCTCCCGCAGCACTTTGATCACTTTGTTCCTGACATTTTGTTGAAAATGTCTTGTTTTTATTAAAATGTTGGTATCTGGAGACCAAGAAAGTTAACTGTAGTCACTGAAAATATAATATACAGTAAATCATGAAATGACATGACTTATTAAGTACTTTGTACACATTCCTTAAAAATAAAGCTATTTCCCCAGGGGGTCACACTCAGCATTGCACTTGTTAGAGAAAAACTTCATATTGTTAAAAGAAAGACGAGTACAGAAGATAAATCAAATACTAGCACTTTGCCTCAGGCAAAAAATAAAGGAACTTATACAGCTTTACTTTCCAAAAGAATAGGAATACGAGTAATATAAAAAAAATTAATAAAATTAAAGAGACATGCTGAATTAAAAACCATACATTTATATGCTGTCTTTAAATTATGATCACAGAACATGTGTTTAACTCAAAGGAAGAGAAGATAGGATATTATGGCACTTGCATTTTACATGCCAGAAGTTTGCTCCTATAATTAGTGATGCATATTTCTCTCATCACAGCATCACAGGTTTTTTTGTTTTTTGTGTGTGTGTGTGTGTGTGTGTGTTTTAAATACATCTTTATTGATTTCAGAGAGATGGAGGGAGAGGGAGAGAGAGAGATAGAAACATCAATGATGAGTCATTGATCCTCTGCTGGGGGTGGCGCCTTCAACCTGGACATGTGCCCTGACCAGGAATCGAACTGAGATCTCCTGAATCATAGGTCTATGTCCAACCACTGTGTCATGCTGGCCAGGCCATCATAGTTTTTAAATGCATGGCTTCTTTAATTTAGGGACTGAGTTTATCTGAATAGTAAGATATTTGTGTAAACCAAAAGTAGTGAGTTAAATGTTACTCAAATAGAAACAAACACATTAGTATGAAATCAATAGTGTAATTTTTTATACATAAGGTATAGAATAACATTCTGTGTTGCCATTACCAACAAAATAATAATACTAATGATAATTTGAAAAATAAGTCATATATTGCTTTCTTTCTTCTTGTAGTTACAAATATATTCTAACACTTACCTAGATATCACTAGCTGCAATTTTTAATACTTTTCACAACTTTCATTGTATTAACTTGCTAAGTAATGGCATACCCCCAAGGCACAGCATTAATTTTTTATAATTATCATAGTCATCACATGCTCTACAGCATCAGGGAGTATGGAGTAAAATAATAGTTCTGAAGAACTTAGGATAAGCAATAAATGTTGTTAATTCTAAATCAGACTGCAAGGAAGTAACAAAGAGAAAATGAATGTATATTTTATTATTTACCGCTAACCTGCATATTTAAGACAATGCATTGACATGTTTCACTGTTATAAACAACTTAGATTAAATTTTCTGATAAAACAATTATAGGAATAGAGATCTCATTGAAAACTCATAGAGACAGCTCTCTCTTTGATAATGGTGAGTGAGTAATTAGGGACACACCTCACTCAGAGGACTAGTGCTCAACAACAATAGCAAACTTCTCAAATAATTCAAGCCACTGGAGAGTTAAGAAGATATGAAAGAATTAACAGACAGAAATGTTGGAAGGGAACAAAATTAGAGCGGTGAACTTGGTAATATAGATTGCTTTTCTCCTTAAAATATGTAATTCTGGTAATTCTGGAGAAAGTGGGTGAAAGTCAGGAAGTAGAATAAAGCATTCGACAGCCTCCCAAGGAGAAGGAGGGAAGGATTTAATCCTAACTCTGACCAAAAAAGGGCATTGCCTAGTGAACTTCTTTACTAAAGGTTGAGACACATTGAGTAGACTACGAAAAAGAATAACTCAGAATAATAGAGAATGTAGTATATTTTCAAATCATATTAATTTCTAGTATGCTCTCTTTTTCCTTGGAAGAGACAAATTGTTCCTGGAGGAAGATATTCTAGTCTTCAAAATATTCCAAAAACATTTTTTTAGCTATATCATTTGGACACAAACAAAGCAAGTCACGTGAGAAAATTAGACACTCTAAAGAAAAATCAGTAGACCAAAATGAACCTACATAAATTGAATGTACATAACAAATTATGAATATAGATCATAAGGATATACTTAGAATGCATTACAAAATAACAGAAAGTTGAAAAATAATAAAATTATAAAATATATAGAACACAGAGAGATAGTCTGATATGTAAATTGAAGATCCAAAAGGAGAGATGAAAATAAACCAGAGACAATATCTACAGAGATTGTGATTAAGAATATGTTGATTAAAGATAACCCATAGATTCTAGCTTTTCATACCTCAAGGAAGGTAAAGAAGAAAGTAATTCATATGTAGAAAGTAATTCATGTTATAGTAAACCTTCTGATAAACTAAGATAAAAAACAAATATTAAAAGACGCTTCACAAAAACACAATTTACTGTCCAAAGACTAAAAATCAAGTTGACAGTTGATGATTCAACACAAATACAAAACAGAAGGCAGAATATACTGCTGCCAAACAAGAATTCTAAAATTCATGAAGTTGAAAGAAAGACATTTGCACACATATAGTCTAATGATTGTATAGTTCAATGATTTAAATACTACTCCTACGTAGTGTATTTGTAGAGCTCTCCTCCAATGCCACATTTCAAATGAATCAATTTCTTCACATTAGCCTTTTTCACTGTTCAGCTTTTGGATCTGTACATAATAATTGGGACAGGGGATTAAAGATGGCCTAAGACTGATTGGAAGCTACACTGACACTCTCCCAGGACCAAACTGAAATTACAACTAAAGTACAGAAAAATCATCCTGAATAATCAATTGCAACTGAAGATAAGCTGGAGAGCATCCTCATAACCAAGGAAAAAAAGTAGAGACTGCATAGAAACTGGAAGGAAGTGCAGATGCAAGAAGCCTGGCTGGGCTCCCATAGACAGCAGCTGAAGGACCAGAAGGATATCTCAGCTGTGGGGTGTTCTCATTGAGGACTCTGGGGCCTAAACCCCAGACTGGGCTTCCCAGCCAAGAGCACCAGAACTGAGAAAAGTGCCCACATAACATCTGGCTGTGAAAAGCAGCCAGGTTTCTGTCTGCCAGGAAGAGATGGCTGGAGATGCAAGCACCTCTTAAAGAGGCAACTCACAAAGATTCATGTGCAACCTCTCACCATGGTCTCTGGTGGAAGGGACATGGGGTAGACTGGAGCTGTGTGAGGGGAACCTAGGGTTGTGGGCTCTGGAGATGGAGCTTGGAGGGTGCCCCTATGGATTCCTGTGGGAAGTCACTCCCCCATACACCAGAGGCAGACATTTGATCTGAGGGGGAAAAAATTGTCCCACCCCACTGGAAAACCTCTCGCCTTACCCCTGGAGTTTCTACATCCTGAGGCTACTTAAGAGACTGATAACAATCAGGCAACCCACCCTGTGGAGTTTCTACAACCTGAGGCTCATTAAGAGAATCAGATTAATTAGCCTGCAGGCAGAGGCAGACTTCAGAGTGCTTTGAGTCTTTGCCTGATATGCTTCTGGACATGGGCCTTGGAAAAGCAGACTTTTGTGTGCATCTTGGTCCTATCCAGAGACATCCAGCCCCAAAAGAGGGGACTTCAAGCTGTGGGTTGTCGATAGCTCCAATCAGGGTACCCAAGGCCAGTCACAAACAGCATCTAACATCGGCCTACACCAGAGACCATCCAAAAAGACTGAGAGTTCTAGCAGGTCTACCTAAAACATAAAAACAAACCCAAATAGGCAGCCAAAATGCGAGACTAAAAAACAAACCCCAAATGAAAGAATAAGAGAAGTTTCCAGAAAAAGAGCTAAATGAAATGGAGATAAGCAATCTATCAGATATAGAGTTCAGAATACTGATTGTAAGGATGCTCAACAGCATGAAAAAAGATATGGAAACTATGAAGAAAATTAAGAATGACATGGCAGAAATAAAGAATACATTGGAAGAAATAAAGAACGTGTTAGAGGTAGCTGAGGATCAGACCAGCGAATTAGAACACAGGGTAGAAAAAAATCACTCAATCAGAGATCCAAAAAGAAGAAAACAATTAAAAAACAGGAGGATAGTCTAAGAGAGCTGTGGGACAACAATGAAATGTAACAATATTTTCATCATAGAAGTGCCAGAGGGATCAAAAGTAAGCAAGGGTTAGAGAAGCTGTTTGAGAAAATAATGGCAGAAAACTTCCCTAACCTGGTCAAGGAAAAGGCCACACAAGTTCAAGAGGCACAGCGAGCCCCAATAAAGAAGAATCCAAAGAGGCCCACACCCAAACACATCATAATTAAAATGCCAAGAATTCAAGACAAAAAGAGAATATTAAAGGCAGCTAGAGAAAAGCAATCTGTTACCTACAAAGGAGCTCCCATAAGGCTGTCAGCTGACTTCTCATCAGAAACTCTAGAGGCCAGAAGGGAATGGAATGAAGTATTCAAGGTAATGCAAAACAAGGATCTGAAACCAAGACTACTCTATCCAGTAAGGCTATCATTCAAACATAGATGGTGAAATAAAGAACTTCCCAGACAAAAACAGGCTAAAGGAGTTTAATCACCGCCAAACCAGCATCGCAGGAAATGTTAAAGGGACTGCTGTAATAATAAGAAGAAACAGAGAGAGAAACATAGGCATAAAGAATTAAAATGGCAATAAATAAGGGCCTTTCAGTAATAACCTTAAGGACTTTAAGTGAGAGATCAACAGCAATACAATCATAGTCTGGGACTTTAACACCCCACTGACTTCACTGGATAGAACTTCCAGACAAAAAGTCAACACAGAAAGAGTGACTCTAAATGACACACTAGATCAGATGGATTTAATTGATATTTACAGAACATTTCACCTCAAACCTGCAGAACAAACATTCCTCTCAAGTGGACATGGGTCATTCTAAAAGACCACATGTTAGGAAACAAAACAAGCCTTTACAAGTTCAAGAATATTGAAATCATATCAATCATTTCAGATCACCAGAGCATGAAGTTAGATATCAACCACAGTAAAAACACTAAAAAACATTCAAATGCATTGAGGCTAAATAGCATGTTATTAAACAATGAATGGGTTACCAAAGAGATTAAGAAAGAAATCAAAAACTTCCTGGAAACAAATGAAAATGAACACACAATAACCCCCAATCTATGGGACACAGGAAAAGCAGTCCTTAGAGGGAAGTTCATAGCACTGTAGGCCTACCTCAAAAAGTAATAAAAAATTTTAGTAAACTGTCTAACCCTACAACTTAAAGAATTAGAAAGCTCCCCTGTGAAACCATCTGGACTAGGGCTTTTGTTTGCTGTGAGTTTTTATTACTGTTTCTATTTCATCTGTTGTTATTAGCCTATTCAGGTATTCTGATTCTTCCTGGTTCAGTTTTACATGCTCTCAATCATATGTGGAATCTAATAAACAAAAAAGACTGAGGCACAAAATAGACCCAGAGACACAGAAGCATGGAACAGACTGATGAATCTCAGTGGGAAGGCGAGCGTGGGGGAATGGGTGAGGAGAGATTAATCAAAGAACTTATTTGCCTATATGCATAACACATGGACACAGACAATAGTGTATTGAAGGCCCTGGTTGGGGGGGGGGGCGCAGATGTGGGGTGGAGGGAATCAATGGGGAAAAAATGGGGGATATCTGTAATACTTTCAACAATAAAGATAAATTTAAAAAAACAGTTGGGACTCTGAAGCTGAGGATGTGCATTCACCTTTGTGCATTCTTAGCCTTTGTCTCTGATAATACATCTTTGCTCTGGGTGCTTTTTCCTAATTCCTTTGTTTATGCTCTTTCAATTCTAAGTCATCTCTTTCTCTTGATTTCTTGGCTATAGTCTCCATTTGAATTGGTGACTCAACCAAGTAAGGCAAACAAAATCTTCAACAATGTCAATGTCTTCATTGTCTATGTTAAAGTTGTGTATTTCTTTTGATTTTCATCTTCTTGATGTTCAAATGCAGTCACATTTTGGCACTTTCTTTTTTCATTTTCAGGAGAAGTCATTTCAAATAATTGCTACTGTCTGCCAGTAAGATGGTATTATTTGCATATCTTAAGTTACTAATATGTGTTATGCCAATTTTTATTCTTCCTTCCTCTGAGTCTAGCCCAGATTTTTGTAAGATATGTTCTGCATACAGATTAAACAAATAGGAATAAAGAATGCACCCTTGTCTAACACCTTTGCTTATAAGAAACTTTCCATATTCCATCTTGGTAGTGGCTCCTTGTCTACAATACAGGTTATTGATCAGGACAATTAAGTGAAGAGGCAGTCCTATTTTTTTAGAACAATCCATAGCTCCTATGGAACAATATTCAACAATAGAAGAACAATATTGTATCAAGGGTAACCTTAAGAAAAGAGACTTACTTGTTTACTGAATCAAAATTAGCCTCTGTGGGTGTTGAATTGAAATCAAATTTCTGTTAAGTAGAGCCCCAAGAAATCAATTGTGACCAGCAGTTAATAACCAGTTTGCTAACAGCTTGAGGCAAAGCCAAGGGCAGTTAACACTCCAACAAATTAGTTGTTAACTGTGCTAATGACTGATTTTGCAGGGATTAATGCTATTATAAACAGACATCAATTCAGCTTTATCACTGAGTCTAGAAAAGTTTGCAGTCAAAAAAAAAATGATTTTTACACCCTCAGTTTGATACTCTGGATTCTAGTTAATATGATAATCTAACATCATATGGTGCTGGATTTCCTGCTCTTGCAGGAGGAAAAGTAATAAAAGGTTTTTGTTTTCCTTACTTGTAGTATAGTTTGTTGAAGATTTCTAATAGTTTTTTATGAGATCATAGGAAATACAATAAGAGAAATATGTAAATGTTTTCTCATTTTGAATATATGGATTCAGCATCAAATTGTAAAAATATGCATGTTAATATTATCAGACAACATAAAAACAATATTAGCTTATTATTTGTAGCAAAATTTCCAATGGAAAGCGGAAGTAGAATGAAATTAATCAGATTTCTATAGAATCAAACCAAGTTTTGGGAAACTAAGTTACAAAGTATTTTAAGAATAAAATATATAAAGTTTTGGAAATGAATATTAATCTTAAACTATGAATAATATTGTAGAGTAAATCCCTTTTACTTCTCAATTTTTACTTACCAATAAAAGAGGTTATCCTCATATTCTGAACTTTCAAACAAAAACATATTAGTTTATCTCATCTAGTTTTACAGTATTTTTAAATTTGATACTAATCAACTTTCAATTCTAATTAATTGCCTATATCACTGTTTCTTGTAGTATATATATTTACCATATGATTGATTAATGTGGTTAGTTATGTTTGTAATTGATGAATTTCTTTTTAAATGCATATGTTAAAGTGTCATTACTTAAATATAATTTTAATATAGCTTCCTTTAAATATTTCATAAGTACAGATACATCCACTAGGAATAATAATTATTTTTATCATTATAAATATATTTTAATTAGAGGGACATAATGATAAATTATTAATGGCTTCACTCCTCATATTCAAATCTCTGTAGTTAAAGTTTCATTTCAAACTAAATAATTATTTGGAAAATTAAAATATACATTATTCTATTTTTCTTAAACTGTACTGAAAGATAAGGATGGTTACTTTTGTAACATATACCTTGCATTTCAAAATATATTTTTCCATTGGACACAAATATATATTCTAAAAGGGTCATATAAAGATAATGTTTAGAAGTCATCTGTGGTATTAAAATAGTAGAAATAAAAAAGTAATATCCTGTACCCACATAATTAAAGATAATTATGGAGTTTATTTGAGCAATCATCTTACTCTAATTTTGATATGGGCACAAAATATAAGGGAAATAATGTTCACCTTGAATTAATCTATTTTGATTTACTGCTTTTCAGTCTGCTCTAATCTCCATAATACCATTAAAGCAAATTTGCAATGTCATTTGAAAGGTTTTTATAAAATTTCCACTTATTTCAACTTTGTCTTATGGATTAAGTAATTTTTAATGTTTCTATCAATTTTTGTGACCTTTACACTGCTTGAAACTATATAAATATTGCCATAAACTTTTCATTTTGTAAGTCTCAACATATTGCTAAATATTTCTATTTGAATTTATTCTTAATTAAACTTATAACCCTTGAAGACAAGACCTTTATCTTTAATCATTTTATATCCTCAATAAAAACATGTTTTAATCTTCTTCACACATGATCAGTTTCCCTCCAGATTTATTGTGATATAATTAACCTGTAAATTGTGTAAGGTTAAGGTATAAAATGTGATAATTTGATAAATGTGTATATTGTGACATATCTACCACAATAAAGTTATTTAACACTTCCTTCACATAACTACCATTTTGTGTTGCTATGTTAAGAACACTAAAGCTCTTTTTCATAGCAATTTTCAATATACAATACAGTGTTATGAACTGTAGTCACCACCCTGTACATTAGATCTCTGAAACTTGTTCATGTTATAACTGACCCTGTAACCTTTGATCAGACAGTATTTGTCTTCTTTTTCTGTATGACTTATTTGCCTTAATATAATGCCCTCAAGGTCCATTAATGCTGTTATAAATGGCAGGATTTCCTTCCTTTTGTGGCCAAGTAGTATTCCATTTATATAAATAGGTACCACATTTTCTTCATCCATTTATCCATTAATAAACACAGGTTGCTTCCATGTCTTGGCTATTGTGAATATTTCTGCAATGAATATGGGAGTGCAGATATTTCTTTGAGATAGTGATTTCATCTTAAGATACACATTCAGAAGTGAAATTTCTGTATTATATGGTAGTTCTATTTTGAATCTTTTGAGAAACCTCCACAGTGACTGTACCAATTTACATTCCCAACAACAGTGCACAAGGGTTTCACTTTCTTCATATTCTTGCCAGTATTTCTCATGTCTTGTCTTTTTGATAATCGCCATTCCAAGAGGTCTGAGGTGATATATCATTGTGGTTTTAAGCTGCATATTCTTGATAATTGGTTATATTGAGCACCATTTCCTGTACTTGTTGGCCATTTGTATATCTTCTTTGGAAAAATATTAAGTTCCTCTGCCTATTTTTTAATTAGATTGTTTGTTCTTTAGTTATTGAGTTGTATGAGTTCCTTATATATTTTGGATGTTAATCCCTTTTCAGATATATTGTTTGCAAATATTTTGTACCATTCTATTGGTTGCCTTTTCATTTTGTTTTTTGTTTTTTGCTTTTGCTTTGCAGAAGCTTTTTAGTTTGATATAGGCCCCATGTTCATTTTTTGCTTTTGTGCTACTTTTGGTGTCATATCCAAAAAGTCATTGCAAAACTCATATCAAAGAGCTTTTTCTCCTATGTTTTCTTTCAATTTTACAGTTTCAGATCATAACAGTTAATACTTCAATTCATTTTGAGTTTTTTTTGTGTGTGTGAGTTGTGTAACATGAGGTTCTAATTTTGTTGCTTTGCATGTGAATATACAGCTTTCCCAACATCATTTATTAAAAAGACTATCCTTTCCCAATGAGTATTCTTGGTTCCTCTGTCAAATATTAGTTGACCATTTATGTGTGAGTTTATCTTTGGGCTCTCAATTCTATTTCATTGATCTATGTGTCTGTTTTCTTTTATGCCAGTTCCCTAGTGTTTTGATTATTATATTTTTGTAATATGGTTTGAAATTAGAAAGTGTGATGCTATAGCTTTTTACTGTCTCAAGATTGATCTTGTTTTTCATGTCTTTTGTGGCTCCAAATTAATTTTAAGATACATTTTCTATTTCTTTGATAAATGCCATTTGCATTTTGTAGGGATTGCACTGAACCTATAGATGGCTTTGGGTATAATGGGCACTGTAATAATATCATCTCTACCAATCCATGAACAAAAGTATTTTTTCCATTTTTTTGTTCTTCAATTTTTTCATCAATATTTGGTAGTTTTTAATGTATAGACTTTTCACTTCCTTGGTTAAATTTATTCCTAAGCATTCAATTATTTCAGATGCTATTATAAATCAGAGTATTTTCTTTATATCTTTTTCAAACAGGTCATTCATTGTTAGTGTACAGAAATCAACTGATTTTTGTACATTAATTTTGTATCCTGAAAATTGGTGCCACGTTAGGATTTTCTATATACTAGGTTATGTGTTCAGCAAACAGAGGCAATTTTCATTCTTTCTTTCCAATTTGAATGTATTTTATTATTTATTTTTATTGCCTAATTGTTCTGGCTATAACTTCTACTGCAATGTTATATAGCAATGTGAATATGGGTACCCTGTCCTTGTTCCTCATTTTCAAGGGGAAAGCTTTTAATCTTTCACTGTTCAGTACGATATTATCTGTGGCCTTGTCATATATGACTTACTATGTTGTGATATCTTCCTTCTATACACAATCTTCCTAGTTTTTATCATGAAAAAATGTTTAATTTTATGAAAACATTTTTGTACCTATTGAGATGATTATATGATTTTTGTCTTTCATTCTATTAATGTACATTACATTTATTGATTTGCCTATGATAAACCACCCTTTCATTTTAGGCATACATCCCATGTGATCATGCTGTATGATCTTTTAAAGTACTGTTGAATTCAGTATGTTGAGAACTTTTGCATCATTATGAATACTACCCAGTAGTTTTCTTTTCTTGTAGCATCATTATCTAGCATCAGTATCAGGGTAATTGCTGGCCTTGTAAAATGATGTTGGGAGTGTTTTCTCCTCTCCAATTTTTTTGAAGACTTTGAGAAGAATTGGCATTACTTTTCTTTAAATGATGGGTAGAATTTACCCATAAAGGAAAGAACTTCACTTGCATGTAGGAGTGTGCTGTGACCCTGGGTTTATTGGTAAAAAGTGCCAAATGTGTGATGGTTCTGAGTCCAGAGCGGGTAGTGAGTCACTGGCTTAGGCCACTGGGTACTAGTGCACTGACAGCTGCGTGGTCCTTGGTGAGCACCGAAGGCGAGTCACTGAGGCTTCAGTGGCTATTGTTGGCTCCCAGGTCCAGAAGCTAAGGAGCAGGACAGGCAATAGTGTGGGTTGGAGCTAGCAGTGTTCACACTCAGCTGGGAGGGGCAGCGGTAAGTGCCTGTGTAGTGGTAGGGACCAGTTGCAAATACACATGTAGTAATGTAAGCCAAAGTAAGCAGCAAGCACCATAGCCAGCGGTGGGTGTTGGCAGCTGCAGGAAGTCCTAGCTATCCTCTTGAACTACTGTGGCTGCTGTCATTCATCTTGAACTACTGGTTCATGGCAGTGGAGGTTGGTGTCAGGAGTCAGGATGGAGGTGTTCAGGTAAAAAGCTGGATGAGGCTAGCTGCTGTGAGGACACGGTATAGGCTAGTAGCAAGAAATCAAACTATATCCAGGCCCACAAGCAACGGTGGGAGCCCTGACTTTTGTCCTGTAAGGGTACAGCTGGAAGGGGTAGCCCTGAGCACATGTAAAGCATTTGCAAGGGTCTAGGCAGGTGTCTTGGGCTCACCCAACCAAAGAGGTATTGGCTGGCTACCTGTGCAGATCTCAGGCTCTGATTTGGTGACGATGCACTCCTTTAGCTTTTTCTTGTTTGGGAAGCTCCTTACATGTCCTTCAATTCTAAATGATATCACATAGAAGCCTGAACCTGAATACAGAAAGTAAAAGAATAATATTTTATGCTATGGGGGGAGGAGTTCCTTACATTTTTATCAAATTGAATAAAATAATAAACACTTAATGCAAAAACTAAAAATTCAAAGGAGAATGTATGGTTTATATACATATGTGTATATATTATATAAGTTTTTGAAGAGAACAGTGTACAAGGTCCCTGTTCCTGACCTTCCAGGAATTCACTTTAATACCCAAAGACTGGGCCAACTTCTATAGGGGCTTAGAGGTATCAAGTCCTCTTTTTTCATCTCTCCATCAGTATTCTCATCTGTTGCATTCATATATTTAAAATCCTATTGCATTTACAACTGTCATATCAATTATGTACTAGCATTTACATGGGAAGGAGCCTCCTAGCTTAGCAGCTCTTTGCTATGAATATGTGATATTATATAATACTACAGGGATTCCCAAAGTGCATTAGTTATTTGAGATAATAAATGGAAATTCAATTGCTGCTCTCTACCTTTTTTGAAAATATCTGTTATATAAAAGGCATTTTCATCAAAGGCTCTTGAGATATAGTTAGGAGAAAAGAGATGAAAAACATTGTTGTCTTTTTATCGTAAATGTATTAACATAAGAATATTACCCCATTGTTATGTCATTTAATTATACAAAAAATGATATTGCCTTTTGTGTGTTATATTTGTTTTGTTTTTTATTGAAAAGTCATTCATGATACCTTTCTTTAAGTGGCACTTCATGTGCTAAAGCATAGATTTGGACACCTAACACCACATCTTGAAAGCGGCACTACTAAAATATTAGGGCAGATTGTCACTACAGAAAAATGGATTAGCTATCTGGGTAATAGGGTCATTCATCTAGATTTGCAGTCTGTTCGGGTGTTCATGAAATAAGAACTAATTTTTTTCCACCTTTGACACCAACCATCCAGACTGAAATTAGATAAAAAATGGACACTAACTCAGATGCTTATAAAGGTAGATGTTTGTAAATGTTTTACAAAATGCAGTGTTCCTCTTTGACCTAGAGTATTTGTGTGTTGTTGTTTTTTAAATCTTCATGCTTAGGTTAACTAAGACTTTATAATCTTATTGAACACTGAAAATTTTAAAGAACTAAACTATTATTAATTAAGCTGAAATAATGGAATTTTGTTGAAAAAAATTTAAACCCTGTGAATCATATACTTTTTCTAAATATGTTTTCAGTACTATTGTGTCATCATCAAAATGTGTCATTTTACAGTCTTAGAAAAGAACACATTGCAAATCTGCTAAAATTTGTGCTGATCCTGGCACAGTATTAAAAAATACTATCCTCAATAACTATCTGATTAATTTTTACTTGATAGAATAAAAAACATGAATACAAAGCATTTATCTTTATGGTTTATGGAGTAGCAGCTAGTCCTGACTTTATGGGAACTAATACTCTAGACTAAAGAAATTTTACCACCTGATAGTCTCAAGACTTACAATAGTTTTTTCCTATATCTTACAAGTATACAATATAAGTTTTATGTATTTTACATAGTTTTCTCTAAATGTTAATTATCTTCTCCATTATAAAACATTTTTATAAAACTTCCCTGTAGTAGATAGAATATTAACCCTCACAGATGTTCAACTTTTGATCCTATGAAACTATGATTATTTTGTTTTACATATCTAAGGAGAATTAAGGTTGCAGAGAGAATTAAGTTAAGTTTGCTAAACAGATGCCCTTTAAATTGGGAGAGTGTCTTAGATTATTTATGGACGCCCAAAGTAATCAAAAGCTCAGGAATGTAGAAGAAAAAGGCAAAGAGGAGGTGAGAGTGACTTGATATGAGAATTAGGCCCACTGTTGTTGGCCTTGAAGATAGAGAAAAGAAAGTGTTAACGATTGTGTGTGAACTGTAAATGCTGAAAAGGTAAGGGAATGAATTCTTTCCTAGAGCCTCCAGAAGTAATGACTGTAGCCCAGCAAGACCCATTTCTAACTTCTGACCTACTGAATTGTAAGATATCTGTGCTGTATTAAGCACTACATTTTTGGTAGTGTGTTATAAGGGCAACCGAATAGTAATACAGTACTTTAACATGCTATTAGAAAACTTTGTAGTATCTTTGTCTTATCGTTTTAGAAGAGTGAATGTTTTTTCTCTATGAATTGCTGGTAGCTTTGTGATAGGTTTTCTTACTTCAGCTCTATCTCCCATTGTGGCTTTAAACTTAATAGGCCCTCAGAAGACATTTTAGATTTTGCCCAGAATGTGAGCAAGAAACTAGATAGAGTAAATATTTACATGCATTTCAGAAGACAAGTTTACTGACGTACTTGTCAGAAAACTATCTGGATTGTAACAAATAAAATGGAAGTTGTAAGTCATGATGCTAAAGTAGTGTTTTCCTTTTGACCGGAGATATATTTTTAACTATAGATGTATATCAATATTCATTTATGCAAAGAATTATGTGCACTTTGACAGCATGTGAAACAACTTTCTCATTATGACTTTGTTGATTTGTATTCCATCTCTCCTGGCACATCCTTATGAAAGTAATAATACAATTAATCTTCATGACTTTTGCTCCTTGTTTGCACCCATGTATACTGGAAATTGTATTCAGCATCCTGAAAAGACTGTGTTAGTATTAACCCCCATGTTTTTGTGTGTGTGTTTTTTCCCCCAGTTCTACATTTGATTGGTTGGCTGGGTTTGTCCCTAAATGTATCTATATAAACATAGCTTACTTTTTGGCTTAATTGATTTTGCCTCTGTTCCAGAAGAAAGCCTTGTGTAGGTCACATGCAGCAAATTATTAATGCTGATGAATATCACTTATTCAAAATTCTTGATAACTTCTTATTAATCACAACTTATAAAACCAGAAAAATTAAATTACCAAACCTGTTTAGGCTATATACTCCCTCCCCATTTTATCACCACCTCTCCTTTAATACCATCTTCCAATTTCTTCTGGATAGTCCCCATTTCCCTCTTAAATATATAGATCTCTTTCTGTTACACTTTTAATATTTTCTGCTGCAAAGTTTGAAGTTCATACAGTTAATGGCAAAATTGCAGTTATTTAATTTCTTTTAGATCTTTTCTACAGAACTATGTCATAATTATTTTACTTTGGCTCTATGAAAAATAATTCTATATTCCCATTAGAAGAAACTCAGTGGACTCAATTAATTTAGATGTAACTGTTGCATTGCTTTCTGTAATAAGCCAAATTCATATATATGTGTGTGTGTGTGTATATATATATATTACACACACTCTTGTAGCCTTTCACGAACTGCTGAAAACGTGCTGGTGTCAATCATAAACTCACCAAATCTGGAGAGTATAAATAGTTTTACAATATTATTGTCTCTCTTTTTAATATAAATGTTAAAATTGTTAACTCTTTCACATAAACTTTGATAAACACAGTTTAGTATAAATATGGAATTTAGGGTTTTTAAAAATATATAGCTTGTTTACATATTTAAACAAGTCATTTTGCTAGTCTTAGAGAAATCTACAAACCTCCTCTGACAAATCTCCACTTTCTACTGTTTTGATAATAATAACAATCACCATAATCATAGCAACTTACTTATTGAGTGCTTACTATGCTCAAGTCAATTTTAGCTACATTACCATGTAGCCGATGGACAGTAGTGGCTCTGGGGACCTCAGACTATGAGGCTGAACTGCCTGAATTTGTTACACTTAAGTGTCTGCCCCTTTCCTTATTCTCCACTCTCCACCCCAAGTCTCTCATTTATTACACAGAGTCAGTAATGGTTGAATCATAATTATATAATTTCCACTTACCTGTCTTCTGCCTTCTGACCACCTAAATCACAAAGTTTCTTCACTAAGAGTCACATTTCTTAAAGAACTGGTTGTTTAATTTCAGTGTATACCAAACTTTATTTCATCTCTATCAGTCTCTTCTGATACCTAGTCAATCCCACTGGGCCTAATCATTGGAACTGCTAAGCATGACTTGTTTCCATCATATTGGCTACTGTATCTTCTGCAAGAAGCAACATTGACATATAATTTGTTTACAGCCCTCTGTTGTTTTGTGTTAATTTCATGTGCAGTAGCAGAGGAGGTACAGCCATATGTGCCTGCCATTCTTTGCAACGCAATTCACCTACGGTGCCCTGACAGCCCATGAGCACAGAATTCCACAGGACTCAAAATGTGTGAATGTTCAGTGAGACTTAAAGCCAGTACAAGACAAAAGAGAGGCTACAAACACAGAAAGAAAACAATGCCTTTCTAACATACATAAACCACCAAGAAACTCATATCATACCCTTTCTTACTTATGTTACTTCCCTTATTAGCCAAATACTTATGCTGAAAATTAAGACATAAAAGGAAAGGAAATGATAAGGCAATTTATAATTTCTTCATTTTTTATCAGCCCCTCCTTAATCTTCAGTAAACTTGAAGTAGAGAGTATTGGTAGACTATGCACAGATAATGAAGTGAAATACGAACACTTCAGTTAGTTTAGTGTAGCATTTCCACTGTTCTGGTAACAATAAAATACATATACATATATGAGTTACCAAACACAAATTTTATATTTTTGGTGATTTTGCATACAAATTAAGTACTTTTACATTTACCTTTCAAAATCACATTACACAATATAAAAATGATTGGATAATTCATGCTCACAATTTTTTTCCTTAGAATATTAAATCCAAAATTAAAACAATATGACAAATCAATAAAGAGACGACACAAGAAATGAAAATGTTTTATATTTTAATGCCTTTATAGACACTTTTTAACTACATTTTCAGTTGTGTTGTACCCTGAAAAGTATGTAGTTGACCCTGAATGGTAGTGAACTATTACGAATGGGGTTTGATTTTAGAAGCATATAACCTGAGGTTGTGTTTGTTTTTGTCTTCCTCATCTGAGGATATGCTTATTGATTTTAGAGAGAGAGGAATGGGGTGAAAGGAAGAGAGGGAGAGAGATGTGAGAGAGAAACATTAATCAGCAGTTCCCCACATGCACCCTGAGTGGGGATCAAACCTGCAACACAGACATGTGCCTTAAAGAAGAATTGAACCCACAACCTTTTGGTGCCCTGGACTATGCTACACCCAACTGAGCCACCCAGCCAGGGCTAGCCTTAGTTTTGATTCATAGATTGTCTCTATGGCTGTGGGTACATGAATAAGTTGCTGAACCTGAATTTTGGAGATACATTTCATTATTCTTGAACCACAGACAATAACATTTTCCTCTAAGAGTCTTTGTAATGATAGATTTAGATGAGTATGTCCTCTAATGGAGTGCAGAGCAGGTGCTCATTAACTGATGCTTTCTATTCCCTCTCTATCTTCTTCTCTGGGTACTTGTAAGTATCACTCACTTAGGAAGTGACCCAACACAGCAAAAGAAAACAAAGGAACCCCACGGTCTGGGAAAACATATTTGCCCATGATCTATCTGATAAGGGGCTAATTTCCAAAGTGTACAAAGAACTCATACTACTCAGCAAGAGGAAGACAAACAATCCAATTTAAAAATGGGCAAAGGACCTGAATAGAGACTTCTTTAAAGAGGACATATAGATGACCAAGAGACACATGAGAAAATGCTCAAAGTTGCTAATCATCAGAGAGATGCAAATTAAAACCATAATGAGGTATCACTTCACAACTGTAAGAATGGCTACCATCAAAAAGTCAACAAATGACATGTGCTGGCAAGGGTGTGGAGAAAGGGAAACCCTAGTACACTGCTGGTGGGAATGCAGACTGGTGCAACCACTATGGAAAACAGTATGGAGATTCCTCAAAAAAATTAAAAATGGAGCTGCCATTTGACCCAGGGATCCCACTTCTAGGAATATATCTTAAGAATCCTGAAACCCTAATCAGAAAGAATATATGTACTCCTATGTTCATAGCAGCACAATTTACAATAGCTAAGATCTGGAAACAGCCCAAGTGCCCATCAGCAGATGAGTTGATAAAAAAGCTGTGGGACATTTACACCGTGGAATACTGCACAGCTGTAAAGAAGAAGGATCTCATACCATTCGGGACAGTATGGATGGACCTGGAGAATATTATACTAAGTGAAATAAGCCAGGCAGAGAAAGACAAACATCACATGATCTCACTTATATGTGGAATCTAAAGAACTTAATAAAGTGATGAACAGAATAGGCTCAGTGACATGGAAGCATAGATCAGACTGACAAATCTCAGAGGGATTGAGGAGGTGGGTGGGTGGAGGGGGAGAGATTAAGCAAAGAAGTTATATGCATATATGCACAACCCAAGGACACAGACAATGGTGTGGAGAGGGACTGGGGACGGGGGTGGGATGGGGTGGAATGGGTCATTGGGGAGAAAAAGGGACAACTGTAATATTTTGAACAACAAAAAAAAGAAATCTGGAAATTAGAGATAAGCAAATATAATAGGTAGAAACACATATTCTTATTACTCAGAAATAAATACCTTATCATTAAAAAAAAATGTAGTAAATATTCCTTATGGAGTGTGCACCTATTCTAGAACTGCCCCTGCTTCACATTTTCCCACCACTCCCCTACTAGTAACCAATGTCAAGTCTTTCAAAACAAATTGCATCCTTTCCCCCAAACTTAATATATAAAAGAACCATCAACCCAAGGATGGCTGACTGGGTCCTTTTTCTGACTAGCATTTGACTCAATAAGCTTTTTATTTTAGAAAAAAAAAAAAGAAAAAAGAATTGACCCAACATAATCAAATTTTATTCTAATTATAAAGTAGACACTCTACCATAAGTGATGATACATTTTGCATCATAAAACAAAAACTAGAATAAAAGAACCAGATTTCTGAGTCTGAAGAATCTTATTGGGTTTCAAAACTCTTGTATTTTAAAATTTTTATCAATCCTTCATAATAGATCAAAAAATATCGGCCTCTCTCTCGCCTGTGCTCCTGGCATCATGTACGGGTAAAAGTCAATCTTTAAAGAGCAGTGCTTCAATTTGAAACCTAAATATCAACTACTTTTATCCTCAACATCTTTCCTCCATATGCATTATCCCTTGTTCTAGGGCTTACCCAACATTAGGGGTGTCTTGTTATCTAAGTAAGATTGTGCTTAGTTTAATTTATACACTCTCTTATTTCAGTGAAATAGAAATTTCAGGACTCTACGAAACAGATAAAGCTGAAAGAGTATTCTTTCCTGCAAATGTGGTTGCCAAAAATATTTAGATATTGATCAGTCTGCCCTGGCTTTCAGCTTTTATGAAGAATTCTTCAATTGTGCAAACCCTTGTGAATTCAACATATGAATGTCTCATTATGAAATAGAAGTTGACCTTAGACATATTGCCCATGATACAGGTGAGTTTATGCAAATGAATCTTTGCAAGATCAACTGGGTAAGTTTGAAATGTGGAAATATGATTGCTCATGGAATCATCATCTCAGAGGAAGAACAACATTTTACTGGTTATTTGAAAATACTTCACAGTCATCTGTCTTGTTGACAATATGTAACTTAGTTCTTTAAAAAGTAAAGAGAGCTAAGCATATTTGAAAACAGCCTCAAACTAGTAATCTCTTTCTCCACCCCCTTTCCAGGTGCCTCATCCCCTCAGCAGGAGAACACAGTGGTACGATGAATTCTCAGGTTACATAAAGGAGATAATTTGGGAGAAATTCTAATAAAACCCTCAGATATTCCCTTCTATTAGTAAATTTATTACCTTGGATGCATGTCTCCAATAAAGAAAAGGAAGATCATACAATGCAATATACAAATCATGTATCGTAGAACTATACACTTGGAACCTATATGATTCTGTTAACCAGTGTCACTCTAATAAATTTCATTAAAAAAAGAAAGAAAACAAAGAAACATTAAGGATGTGGAGTAAACCTAAGAGTGCCATAATAATATTTACTAACTGTATTGAGTTTATTTATAATTTAGGAAATTAAGCTATTTATCTTCAGATGAAACTTTCTATATAGAGAATGCTATATGGAAACAAATAAAATATGGTGTTAGAAGAAAGAAATTTTATCCTAGGTAGTTAAAGCTGTCAAATGAACCCAAGCCATCATGCCATAATCTGAAATGACTATTAAAATTAAATATTTCTGCCATGGGATCTGTCTTTTACATTTGAGGTATTAAAGATCTTGAGTTATATGTAAGACACATATTGATATAGATACATTATACAAATAATGTTTAATTTCATATTTTAAACCATTTGTCACTTATTGATATGTATACACAATATTATTTAGCATGTGAAAATTTTCAGATATACAAAATTAAACTTGCATGCATCAATAAAGTCTAGAAATAGCCAAGGGATTTTATAGAAGTTTACCTTTGAGGAACAGTGTGCAATTTATTTCATAACCTTTAATAAAATCAACCCAGAGATACTCTGAGATGTTAATGAGCCTGTTTCTCTTATCATTTATTTTTACTTCCAAGTAAGACATTATTTTTTTTTGGAGTGCCATTATAAATGCTGGTTTTTAAAGACATTCAATTTTGAATAAAATACATCATGATGTATTCTATTAATTTTGTCTTTTCTCATTTAAAAATGATCTATTACTTTTACTCTGAGGGACAAAATGTCATCATTCCTCAACATATTATTCTTTATGGTGTTCTATTAGCTGAATTTTTAAATAAAAATAAAGTACCAACTCAAGGTTTCAGTGATAATGGATGTATAAATGATATCTCAATATTATCAAGGAGTATTATATTTGGTATAAAACTGTTATCAGGCAAGTCTTCTCAGAGAAAACATGAGCTTGTCAGTCAGAATTCTTCTCTATTTCACTAGAAAACTGCCACCTTAGAAATCTTTTTACTTACAAGTATCCGTTCCATTAATTTTAATTTTAATGAAGTCTCTGAAGTCTTGTCAAAATATATACTTATCTTATATTTTTAAACTTATATTCTCAATATTATTCAGGTATTTTTGTCTCAAATTTGGGAATCTGTTGCAACCTTTTATGCTAAAATTAAGGTTGTGCTATTTAACTCTTCTATTTAATAGGTTCCTTGAAAAAGAGTGTGCAAAACACTGTTTTTGTTTTTAATAATAGAACTGACATTGATAGGCAATCAAAGTATTTTAAAAATTAGAAATATAAGTGCCTAAAAATCTTTGATAGCACCTAGCATAGCATTTTAATTTTAAAGAACAGAAAACTGAGATCTACAAATATAATATTGACCCAGTGTAGATCACCTAGTAGGGGATCAATAAATACTGATTAATTAATGATTATTCTTTGTTTATTTTGAAACTGGTACCAATTTTTATACGTTAAGAGCAATATGTCAATACTATGCTAGGAATTGATGCACAGTATTGACATATTGCAGACATAACAAAGTATAGACATTTTGAACACATAACAAAGTAATATTTATTCTCAAGAAGAAGATGGCCTTTACATCAATAACTAAGAGTATTTAGCCATTAAACAAACATTTAATGGGTGCTTTCAAGGTAGTAGTCATTGTGTGGGTTAATAATTGAGTGGTAGTGAACACAGCAATGTCATAGTTTCTGGAGTGTACAGTCAAATGTAAGAATGTTGGTTAAAAACTGAACATCAAAAAAATAATTACAGTGAGAGAGAAGAGCAGGAAACTCCAAAGGAAAAAGAAAAAAAGAAAAGAAAATTTTAAAACTTTTATATTAAAACAAGAAAGTACAGTAATAATAGAGCTAAACAAAAAAAAATGGATGTGAATCTCTGTCCTTGCAAATAAATATACTTTCCTGATCCTTTCACTTGAATAGCAAGCACCTTCCAGTTCTCCTTAACTCCACTGAACATCACTCATGCCAGTCAGGGCTTCAATAGTGCTATCTGGTAAAGGAGCCAGGCTTTGTGGAGAGTAGCTGATCCTTCTTTGAACCAAGAAAATTCAAGACAGGTCTAGAACCTTTTTTACCAGTAAGCAAAGATATTTCAGAGTAATCTGAAATAATTTATTAAAAAAGAAATGTTCAAAGGATTTGTACTGGCCCGACTGTGACCATTTGAGCATTAAAAAGAAAAAAAAAGACTCTTGGTCCATGGTAGTGCTTAGAAAAGACATGTAGATGGATGCATAATGGAAGAAATCACTAGGCGAAAGCGGTAACAATGGCCCCCACAGCAGCCTGGACCTGGTGTCTCTCCTGCTACTGAATTTGAAGACAAATTCCTGAGAGAAGAGAGGGAAACTGACCATTTCACTTCCCTGTGCAGCCTTACTCAGAATGGTATACAACAATGACCTAGTAAGCACTTTCTAAAGGTGGTGGTGACAATGTGATGACTATCCAGGAAGGCTGCTATTATCTGGAATGTCTTACTATGTCATTTGTGCCCAGGTCACTAACGTTTAAATTAGGACTTTATTGGCATCTCCTTGGAATGCTTCTTTTTCATTGATATGTACTCAAGCAGTGATTCTGGAACTTTCCTCTACAGAGTTTATTAAAACACTGATTGCTGGGCTCCATCCCTATTGTTTCTGATTCAGTAGGTCTGGATGGAGGCCCAAAAATGTATTTCTAAAAAGCTCTCCAGGTGCTGCTGATGCTGCTGGTCTGGGAAACACACTTTGAGAACCTGGACTAAGGAAAAGGACTGAAGCTGCAGTCCTGGAAATACTCTTGCTATCTCCCAGCTACAAACAAGGGCTGCAAGCTGTGTGCATTCTTCACACCTGCAGAGGACTCATTTACCTGTCCTTCCTTACCTGGGACCACTGCGATGGAATATTCTTTGTTTTGTTTGCTCATTTGTTCTTTAGATTCCACATATAAGTAAAATAAAATGGCATTTGTCTTTCTCTGTCTGACTTATTTCACTTGCCTGATACCTTCTTGGTACATCCATGTTGTGCAAATGGTAAGATTTCTTTTTTCTTTATTTATTTTAATGGCCAAATAATTAATATTCCATTGTATGTATGTACCACTTTTTCTTTATCCATTCATCTATTATTTTTTTTTTTATTAAAAACATTTAAAAAAAAAATATCTTTATTGATTTCAGAGAGAGGAAGGGAGAGGGAGAGAGAGAGACAGAAACATCAATGATGAGAGAGTCATTGATTGAGCCAGCAACCGGGGCATGTGCCCTGACCAGGAATCGAACCCTATCTCCTGGATCCCAGGTCGATGCTCAACCGCTGAGCCACACCCAGTCGGGCAGCCATTCATCTATTATGACTACTTGAGTTGCTTCCATACCTGAGCTATTGGAAATAATACTACTATAAACATAGGGGTGCATGTATCTTTTTGAATTAGTGTTTTGGAATTCTTTGGATATACACCCAGAAGTGGAAATTGTAGGATCATTAGATAGTGCTATTTTTATTTTTTTGAGAAAGGTTCATACTGTTTTTCATAGTGACTACACCTGTGTGCAATCCCAACAGTGCACAGAAGTTCCCTTTTCTCCACATTCTCGCCAGCATGTGTTTGTTGGTTTATTCTGACAGGTGTGAGGTGGTATCTCCTTGTGATTTTAATTTGCATTTCTCTGATGATTAGTGACACTGAGCATCTTTTCATATGTTTATTGGCCATCCATATGTCCTTTTTGGGGAAGGGCCTATTAAGGCCTTTGCCCATTTTTTAGCTGTATCGTTTATGTTTTTTTTGTGTTGACTTGTATGGGTTCTTCATAAGTTTTGAATATTGACCCCTTATCAGATGTATTATTGGAAATTATGTTCTCCCACTGAGTGCATTGTCTTTTCATCTTGTTGCCTCATTGTATTCCCTTTCCTACCATCAGTCCCTGCAAATATTGTCCATATATATATATATACACATATATATATTTTTTTCTTGTTTAGAGGGTCATTTAAATGAAGTAATATGACCATATCTGCCTTCTGAAACATCAACTCTGTAAAACTAGAAAAGTTTTATAAAAAGTATCTTTCATTTTCATTAATCTGTTTAAAATTTTGAAAAAAATTGTTTTCTTTTGGATTCTGTTTCTCACTCAGATCCAATTCTATCTTCAAACATCCACCCCAGTTTTTATGCTTATTTAATAAGAACAAATTTCAGGTTTTAATCACCCCCACAGGCCTGCATAATACCTCCAGCCTTCCAATCCAACAAAGAATTTATATTTTATGAAGGCCATTACTGGCTTAGCTCTAACATCCTGTACCTTGAATTCAAGGCAGCCTAATATTATTCTCTTTTTTGCCCTTTTAGCTCTTAGAATGTTCTGTAGTCGGAACTTATCTCTTATGAGAGACTGAAAACAAATACATACAGGGGTTTATATTTTTCTTGGTTATTGGAACAAAAGTAGATATTTGATAAATAAAGTTTAATGAGTTATGTGACAATTTTGAACATCATATGAAGGCACAAAGAAAATGAGAAATATAACATTTCAAGACATCCTTTTTGATGACATCACACATTATTTATTTGATATCATTATATGTTTATTTTATATCTACTAGAGTGTTATTTATGGTCTAAATACAATTCATGGTATTGAAGTTCTGGCCTCTCACATGATCTATAAATACATATGAACAGCAAATAAAATGACTGGAGCTCTATCTGTCCCTTAGCCTCTCCTTTTCTCTCATGAAGATTCCCTCTTTTTTCCCTCTTTTCTCCTTTCTTCACTCTTTGTTACTTAGTGCTCTTACCTACTCTCATTACTTCAACATAAAAAAAAAAAGGTTGCCATATACTTATCCATATAAATAATTGTGAGACTTAAAAATATAAACCTATGTAGCACTAGTAAACATTGCAAATGCTCTGAGAGTACATCTCTTCTAATAAATGAAATAACTTTCTAGGTATAAAACAATTAGTTAATATATTTAATGTTCAATTAAGAAAATGGTGAGCCTTGCCGGCCGTGGCTCGGCAGTTGAGCATCGACCTAGGATCCAGGCGATCGAGGTTCAGTCCCCAGTCAGGGCACATGCCCAGGTTGCGGGCTCGATCCCCAGTTGGGGGCCTGCAGGAGGCAGCCGATCAATGACTCTCTCGTCACTGATGTTTCCATCTCTCTCTCTCCCTCTCTCTTCCTCTCTCTGAAATCAATAAAGAAATATTTTTTTAAAACAAGAAATTGGTGAAAAACATCTACCAATGGAGAATCTAACTGTTGTGTTTTATATGTGTGATTTGATCATTGTTATCTGTGAATAACACAATAAGAAATTCATTTTTCTCCCAGGTCTTTTATGAGTGAGCTTTCCCTATTGTCACCATAATATCACTTTTCTCAGCATGACCACAAACACAGAGTCAGAATAAAAAGGACATTTTACTTGAATTAGTTAAGTGTTGTTACTTTTGATCATGTTGTGCGACCTATTTTTCCCTCTTTCTATGATTATGTGATCTGGTGAAGATTTATGCACCTCCAGGTATCTACATTTACCAGTTATGGGAATATTATGAAGTGTAATCATAAAAGCAAGGCACAGAAATGTAAAAACGTTTGTACTCTTTCTCATGCCTTTCAGATATTGACAGTTGACAACAAGAACAAAAAGAGCTGTATACTAGTCTTCAGAGAGTCTCCTAAAGTTCCAAAACCTTTCATCTAATTTGTTATTTCTTTCCTAGATTTAATTGTAATGTCAGTAACATGTATGGGCAATTTTAAAATATAAGTGTATTGAAGCTAAACCACAGCATAGCATAAATAGTATTTTCTTTTAACTTCTTTATTCTATAGCTCAATAGTAACAACAAGATGCATATTAGATTAGCTCTTGTTGGAAACAGGCTTTTCAAGAAACTGCAATTTGGTCTCCTGGGTCCTAAGTTTCATTACAGCATCTCTTCCACCTGTCACTTGCCTTGCTGTTTTAGTTAGATGGCTTCAAGTATTTTTATAAGGAAAAAATAAAAAATCCTAGCTTATTGTAGTTGAAGAAATAACTTTTGAAGGAACTCAGTAAAATTCCAGGTAAGCAGTAGCTTCTTAAAAATATACTAGCTAATTACAAAAAGCACACACATAAACACACATCAATGACTCCATAAACTTTCCTGTGTTTCAAAGAGCATTTTTTGTTGATGTGTTTTAGATTCATATTTCTTAGCATTAGTCTAAAGATTAAACAAAGGTTATGTCAAAGATGATAAGCACCTAAAATAATACATATTTGAAGGTTCTCCAGAAGGAAGAAGCTGTTGTAAAGTGAGAATCAGAGTTGATGCATAGCTAGTTAAATAGTTGAGAAAATTGTGGCAAAATAATGTCAGCAGTCTAGCAGAGTTCCCAAATGTGTTTGAGAAATCTCAGGTTTGTTTCTTCCAGGTGACTGGAGAAAGAGTAAAATAATATTTTGTCCATTTATTATTTCACCTAATAAACACTGAACACATGCTAGGTACTGTATGCTAGGTACTATGTTAAGAATAGTTAACATGTCACAGCTTTTTGTCTTGAACTCTGTCTTATTATCTATTGTATATTTTCATTTGGATGACAGACATTAAGATTCAAACCTATTGAATTCTCAAAATATGTTTCTCCTTCTGCAATCTCTTTATCTCCCTTAACTACCATCTATTCTGTTGTGACAGTCAGAATCCTTGCTTACTCTCTGGCCTCATCTAATTAATCATAAAGTACATTTGACTACTTTGCTCCAATATCTTTCAATATTGTCCACATCTTCATATCTTCTTTAGTTCAGGCCACAAAGTCTCTAGTTTTACTTCTTAACTGATGCACTAAATATAGTCTCACATATGCCAGTTCCAATATACTAACACAATCAGAGTGGTATAATAGGACACAAATATGATGATGTCAAACTTTTGAATTTGTTCTGATCAAAGTTTCTCAAAAGCATCTCTATTGACATTTTAGACTAGATAATTCTTTGTTGTCTCCTACCCATTTTAAGATGTTTAACTGCATCCCCGATTTGTACCTGTCCAATATAAGGAGCACCACCAGCTCCATAATCTTAAAAAAAAACCTCTCCAGATGTTGCCAAATGCCCCCTGCTGAGGGAAAAATTACTCCTCATTGAGAACCACTCCTCCAGACACTGAGGAAAAATTTCCCATTCCAGAATATAGTTTATTTGAGTCTTCTTAGCCAGGAAACATTTGCCAGAGAAGTGACTATTTATCCTTCCTCATTTATTGCAGGGATACTTGTGTAATTTAATGCCTTTGTGAACAGGGACAACTGGTTGTCTCGGTTATGATAATTTTCCAAACAAATAACTTGTGTAGAAATAAACTCAAGTAAATCTAGTGCTGGTTCCTTAGCAACACAATTAATCTCAGTCCCCCACCCATTGGGCTGAACCTTCTAATGAATTCCCTGCCCCATTAAGAAGATTCTTGTGCCCCGGAGACACAATGATTTACAGATATAAAGTGTTTCAACAAGAAATGCTGAGGTTGATGCCAAATAATTTTCAAAATGAGTAAATTGAGACCTAAAAATATCAAGAAATTGCTCCATGTCCCTAAAGTTATTGTTGAACAATTTGAGGTCCTATTTGTTTGACTAGTAGTCTAGTACTATTTCAACTAAAAAAAAAAAAAAAAAAAAAAAAAGACAATACAGAAATAGTGATTGGGAACTTCTTAATAAAGAAAAACATGTCTGTACAACTTGAGGGGCCCAGGGTATTACATTAGACTATTGCACAATCTGGCAACCATGGTTTATTCATTAGAAAAGATTAAATAATCTTTGAAGTATACTATGTTTAAAGAAGATAACATCATTTAACCATTATTTTAAAAATATTCAACAAACATTGACAAAATTAAAATGTTTTGGCACTTTTCAAGAATTTGGAAATCAACTTTCAGGGAAATAGCTTTCTTAGTGTTGACAAGACTTTCTTTGAGGAAAAAAAAAAAAAAATATATATATATATATATATTATTTACTCTGTGGTTAAAATGAGCAACTGTGATATAGAGTAAATTTTTAGAAATATAATTTATTTAAGCTATAAGTTGTGAAACTGAATAAAATTTTATATATCATAATATAATAGTTAAAAACAATTTAGTACATTGGAGATATATATATATATATATATATATATATATATATATATATACTTTAAACCATTAAATGTATGATACAAATTGTAATTTATCTATCATTTAAAATAAGATATAGTTTTCACAAGTAAATTTATAACACCAGTAGTTATATGACTGCTTGATTTTAAAAGACAGTACTTATAACATAGCAAAGTCTTTGCTGAGAATAATTTATGGATACAAGCTAGAGGTGTTAAAACTATAAAGCATTTGGAGATTCATGAGTCCATGGCAACTCATTTGTTAAATTCACAATACCTAATAAAATACTCTTCTCACAAGGAATTTGGTAGTCTGAAAATTAAAGACCCTTAATTTTAACACTTCTTAACTTTCTTATAGGATCTTGAAAATTTTTGCTAATCTCTTCGTGACTAATTTCTTAAGCGTATAGAATGAGAAATGATAATAACTGCAATAAAACATCAGTGCTAGTGCTGGTTGATATTTTGGTTTTTATTTTTCATTCATACCACACAACTATTTTAGTACTTTAGAAATAACATGTGCTTTGGTATTGCATCATAAGGTAATAGCATGAGCATACAATACTTTTTGGAGGAATAAATGATTAAATAAATGATTTAATTGATAAATAAACACCGCTTACTGAACATCTATTTAAGCTAGGCCCTGTGTTAGCAGATATTTGTTGGCTAAACTTCTTTGGCACCTAGAGACTGTTTTATATTACTTATCAAACACAGCTCTCAGAACACACTCTGAGGTGGATTTAACTGCCCTAATTTTTTTCTGATTAAAAAATTAAGAAGGGAACCTCAAAGAGACTAAAGTGTTCTCCACTATTACATACACCATAAGAAGTAAATTGGGAAGTAAAAAAGATAGAAGCAAACTCTATCTTTCCTTCTTAATGACTACTATATCTTGGCTTTTTCTAGATTAACACATTGCTTCTGAGTGAATAAATGAAAAAAAGCAATCAATAAATATTCTTTACTTTGTCAAGGAATACATATTTAAGACACCTTTATTTTTTATATTAATTATTCAACCTCATATTTTAGTAAATATGGTAGGTAGAATAATGACTGTCCCCTTCAAAGATGCGTGTCTTCATTATCAGAATCTGTGAATGTGTTATGTTATGTAGAAAGAAGAATTAAGGTTACAAAAGAAAATAAATATACTAATCAGCTGAGTTTAAAACAGGGGTATTATCTTCGATTTTCCTGATAGGCCTAATGTACTCAGAAGGTTCCTTAAAAGTGGAAGAGGGAAGTAGAATGTGAGAAGTGATGCAATGTGAGGAAAAATGACCCACTGTTGCTGGTTTTGAAGATGAGGCTGTAAATGAAGGGGTCATAAATCAAGTAATGTGTGTGACCTCTAGAAGCTGGAAAAAGACAATAAATGGATTCTCCTTTAAAGCCTCCAGAAGGAACACCTGAATTTTCATCCAGTGAGACATGTTGGACTTCTGACCTATAAGACTGCAAGATCATAAATGTGTGTTCTTTTAAGCCATCAAGGGTATGCAATTTATTACAGCAGCAATAGGTAACTAATGCAGTCAGGCTATGGAGATATTAGTTGGTTTGCTTTGATAAAGTATATGGTTACTTCTAAAATAAATACAAACATGTTCTCTTTTTTGTTTAGTTTATTGTCTTAAGAGAAGTTGGCACACATTTTAAATGGATGATTATAATGCCTGAAGAGCAAATAGAGTTCTGACTTTTCTAAGAGGTCTGGCACCCCCACAGATGCTTGGACACCTCAGTCAGATAGATTCTAAAACATATATATTTGATAAAAATGTTTTTTATTAAATAATAATTCTTAAAGTTTCAGGCTTGTTAAAAAATGGCTTACAAATGTTGAAAGCATGACTTTTATAAAAATATAAAATAAACCTATACCAAATAGTTTTCTCAACTCATGAATAAGGGTTTAAAAGCATTTTGAGTTACTGGATAATATATACTTTTATAAAAATAATAGAAAGAGATTACTAGGTCACATATACAAAATTGTTGATAATATCCCACAGAGCAATAATCTTTATTATAACTTTATTTTATCTTTAATATATCTTTATTGATTTCAGAGAGAGGAAGGGAGAGGGAGAGAGAGATAGAAACATCAATGATAGATAAAAGAGTCATCATTGATCAGCTGCCTCCTGCACACTCCCTCCTGGGGATGGAGCCCGCAACCCTGGCATGTGCCCTGACCAGGAATTGAACTGTGATCTCCTGGATGCTAGGTAGATGCTCAACCACTGAGCCATGCCTGGCTGGGCTGGGATTACCTTTCGACTACACAGAAATTTTTCAATTTCCCTTTGTCTAAGTCTTTAAGTTGACATGTAACTTCACAGATTCTGTGCCTTTAATTAATAGTAAATATTGACATCAAACATAGGTTAACCCCAAAATGAGAGAGTCCTCAAGTTTGCCTTAAACAATGACCATAGAAGACACTCAAAAGTCATACTCTGCTCCCTTTGCCTATATTCAATTTTTTGATAATTTTTTTTATTAACAGTTCCCAAAATATGATCATAATGTTTTAGAATTATTCTTGATCTAGCAAAAGGTATCAACTAAATGTGTAAGCTCCCCTTGAATGTACAATATGAACAACTACTTAGGTCAGAGACTTTTAAAAAATTTCATTAAGGAATGTAGGATTGTACTTTTTAAAAAACTACTTTATTTGTTCTTCCTGCTGAAGGCTAAAAAACCAAGTCCAAGAAATTATCTTCAGAGATGTCTCTAAGAGTACCCATAGATTTTGTTGAATTCTTCCTCAAATTTCTTAAAATCCCTAGCTTTCCAGAAAATGATCATTATTATAATTTATGAGACTCAGACATGTATATATATTTTAGATATATGCATTGACTGTACATTATAAATGTGCAATTTGTTCATTAATGATGAGCTTGTCATATGTAATTACAAATGAACAAATACTTCTCAAGCATCATACTACATGGAGTAATCTTAATTGCCCAATTAATGGTCTGCATGTTCCTTATTTTTCTTATTAAAATAAACACATTATCATAAAAATTATTAGACTCATTAAAATTTTGTGATTCTGAGTTCTGAATTTTGGTGAAAATTAGATCTCATTTAAAAAATAAACTAATGAACAAAACAGATCCAAAGACACTGAAACATGGAACAGACTGATGTATTTCAGGGGGAAGGGGGAAGAGATTAATCAAAGAATTTATATGCATATATGCAGAGCCCAAGGACAAACAATAGTGTGGAGAAGGCTTGGGGGAGAGCAGAGGAGGGGCCAATAGGGGGAAAAAAGAAGGACATCTGTAATACTTTTAACAATAAAGATTAGACCTATTAAAAATAAATAAATAAAGTAAACTGTTTTATTTCCATTTATAAAATGATAGTCTACTAATTGAGAGAGAACTAATTAGAAAGAGTTACTCGTATAAACATGAGAAAATGAAATATCAAAAAATAATAACAATAATATTTCAAAACAAATAACTACAATTAAATGTCTCTCATTGGGTCATTAATAAGTGATTCTTGTTCCTTTGAGTCTGTGTTTACCAATCAGCTTTCATATAGCTGCCTGCTGCTGGAACAAAATCTTTGAAATTCTGACTTTGTTTTTGCTAGGAACCCTCTTTGTGGTTGCATAAGAGATGTCTGAAACTTGTGCTAACAGATCAATTTATTGAAATGACATTAATTAAAAGTGCCTGGTACCATCTTTTCTATGAGGCTCTGAGACTGATTTTCTTTGTAGACAACACAACGTATCGCCTGTGGTTTATAAAGCTAAACCTTCAGATAAGCATTAGAAGAAAGTAGAAACTTCTTGTTTGGTAAAATGGCTAAATTGGGTGATAAATTTTTTGTTATTATTTCCTTTTGTGTTTTTATTCTTTTGTTTCCCCCCAAGCTTCTGCAACATAATTGACATTCAATATTGTGTAAGTTTAAGGTGTATTTGAATGTCAGAGAGTCAAATTTTCTTTTGAATAAAATAAATAATCATTGCATATTAATGTAATTAAATTTTACTTTAAAGATAAGAACTTATTTATACTGAGGATATTATGATATATAAAGGGCATTTTAATCTATTCTGCCAAGTGCACAATCTCTGAAACATTCATGTTAAAATACTTTACAAAATTGTTCTTTGATTTGACAACTCTCCCCATGAAGGCCTTACAATAGCACTGAATCTAATTAAGAAATATGAAGCATTCCAAATAAAACAAATTATCTAGTACATATCTTTTCTATACGGTGAAGGGATAATTCTTTGAAATTGCCTCAAAAGACCTCTGGGAAAATTCAAAGATAATTTAAGAGTGAAAGATACACTAATTGTTTTTTTCCTTCTAAATTTACAGTTTGATCTTGGGAAAGCAAATTCAAAGAATTATCAATAGACTTTGCCATTTGATTAAGTATGATTGTAGTCACTAATAAATGATAATTTGATTACTTATTAACCAAAGTCTCAATATAATAATTTAAATAAAGATCTCTCTGTCTCTATGTTGCTACTAAAATTTGTAGAGAGAAGCACTAAAATTGAACATTCAGGAACAGGTAAACAAATAAATATTTTAATAATATTTATGTTTCTAACACATTATTTTATATGTTTGTCTTTAAGCAACAGTATTAAGTGGACATGAAATCAGTTGTCAAACCAATTACAGAGTTAAACTAACAATTAAAAGTTTAATGTATTTCTCAAGGTCACCCGCCAGCTGTGGATAGAGAGCTGAGTTCTATTTTAGAGACAAAGTTATCTTCATGTTCATGTATGCTCTGCAACTCATAAGGTTAAAGCAAGTACTTTACCTCAGTATTCAACATCCTCTATAACCTTTTCTCAAATGATTTTTACATAAACCTTCCATTGAATTTTTCATTGAATTTTTACTCAGAGGCTTTTGAAGGAAACATACACTCTACACCTCCGCCATGATCAAATTTATTAGGTCTTGTTTACTCTAGGCATCACTTAAAGTACAAGTCTGCTTTATACTCAATTATTATCCACATATGACTTAGTGTTGTCATGAACCTGAGAAAACTTGCCAACATTTAGTTCTATAAAGACTTTCCAGTTCTATCCTCTGAATCCTCCCTTAGTAATTAGAAAATTTCAAGATTATTCACACTATTCTCACACATTCTCCTAACCCCTTTGTTGAACTGATATGTGGCTACTCCTTGATGATGCTCTTTTCCCAATGATACACAGAAGCAGAAAATATTTTCCTCTCTAACAACATATAATTTTAGGAAAAGAGACATGAGAGCTGCTATCTGTCTCAGAAATACGTATCCCTGGTTCACAATCTTCCTCTAAACTTCTATTATCATCATTCTTGGCAAATTCAAGATCTAGGTTAATGATATGTTTGTATCCATCTTCCTCTCTCAAGCACCCTAAGTGACTATCACTGTTAGCCACTGAATTGGCTTCTCAAATTCCCTTTTTCCCCCTTTCAACACACTCATTCTGCACAGATCAACTTGAGTATTCCTTCTATGTTTGAAACAGATCATAAAATGCCGTTCTTGAAAAGTTTACATGGTAACATAATCTTACTTAGAACAATTCGTAACTTCATGACTTATTATTATTATTTTAAATATATCTTTATTGATTTCAGAGAGAGGAAGGGAGAGGAAGAGAGAGAGAGAGACATCAATGATGAGAGAGTCATTGATTGGCTGCCTCCTGGACACCCCCGACTGGGGATCAAGCCATAACTGGGCATGTGCCCTGACCAGGAATCGAACCCCAATATCCTGGATTCTAGGTCGATGCTCAACCTCTGAGCCATGCCCGGTCGGGCCATGCCTTATTTTTACCAGGCTTGAAAAGACCTGTCAATTTCAACCTTCCAAACTCATCTGGTGCCTCTAACATTATTTTCCATTCTTTTGATTTGTTCCTGTCTTAAAAGCCCTCTTATATTCTCTGAATCATGTCATGTTTTCTTCTTGCTTCAAGATGTTTACATTTTCTCTCACGCTCTTTCTCTGAATACAGAATATACTTCATCTCTATTGCCAAATATATTTATAGTGACATAGATATCCTTCTCATCTTTCTCCGTAAATGCCAACACTTAGAAAGAACTTTCCTCATCACCCTAACACGTCCTGCTTCATAGTCTTTTTAGTAAATCCTGCTAATATATTGTTTTATTCTGCTGTAAAATGACAAAAGAAAAGAAGCACTAAGTTAAAGTTTTTCATAAATATCTATATCCTTTCATAGTTAGCAGGAATGACAGATATATATCTCTTCCTAACTTCATAGGTAACAATGAAAACAAGCCTCATATTAAATCCTGCTATACACTCAAAGTCTGTTAGGAAATAAAAAATCAAGCAAACAAAAAATGCAAAACAATTTAACATCCATTTGCAAGATTCTGTGCCTTTTTAGATACTTTATCAGCTCGTTGCATAAAAGGTGCCTAGAGTGAAATTAAACACTATATAGGTGAGTGGCAAATGTAATATGTTTTTAGGTTTAAATATCAAGTGTCGATAGACAACTGGGCTCATAAGATCCCCATGCACTGTCCAGGTAAGTAAGGATAGATGTGTCTACGTAACACTTCTAACTAAAACACTTATTTTAAATTTCACTGCATTAACAATAATTTATTTTTAACATTGATTTTGTTCATTAGTAAAGCACCTTCTGTTGATGACAAATACATATAGCTGAAAGAAAAGATTGTCATTGCTTCTTATGGAGTATTTTTAAGATACTATTTAATAATTAAAATAAAATGCAATCCTAATCAGGACAATGTACAACTGGGTGTATAATATACACATACATGTGTGTGTATACTGAAATTATTAATATTAATATGACATAGCAATCTCTCTTTATATATAATATAGATATTACATATATGTATATATATGTGTATGTGTATATATATGTATTTATAGTTATTCGTTCTAAGAAATTGATAAAGAGAATATTATATAACAATAAGTAATATGACACATTGCTTCTAGAAAATCTGGATTAACTTATCTGTAACAACATCTACTCAGCTAGGTGAATACTTCTGTGTAAGCACTATTTTAACAATCAAGAATCCTTCCAGACCCTCTTTTTTCAATTTAACCAATCCTAAACTATAAGATCACATACTTTACCTTATCGTAACAAGTCCCAAACTTGAAAAAACCTCTTAAAATATTTTATCTCAGGCCCAGATTTTTTCAGTATATCATCAATTTAATTCTCCCTTCCAAGACTTTCTTAAGATTCTGTCAAAGTTGTACCACACCATACTATAGTGAATTGTGACAAACAAAGCTTTGCTTTATAATAGGTGGTGTGGTAATATTTACTTATACACTGAGATTTAAAAAATAAACTAACTACTTGTTAACTGTTGACACACGTTACAATGAATGTCTTTATAACATGTCCATCTTGCTCATCATTACATTTTTAAAAAAATATGTTTTTATTGCTCAGCAGGCTGTGGCTCAGCTATTGAGTGTCGACCTAGGATGCAGGCGATCAGGGTTCGATTCCCGGTCAGGGCACATGCCCGGGTTGTGGGCTCGATCTCCAGTAGGGGGTGTGCAGGAGGCAGCCAATCAATGACTCTCTCATCATCGATGTTTCTATCTCTCTCTCTCCCTCTCCTTTCCTCTCTCAGAAATAAATAAAGATATATATATATTTTAAAAGTGTTTTTATTGATTTCAGAGAGAGGAAGGGAGAGGGAGAGAGAGATAGAAACATCAATGATGAGAGAACCACTGATAGGCTGCCTCCTCCACACCCCTTGTGGGAATTGAGCCAGCAACCTGGGCATGTGCCCTGACAGGGAATCTAACCATGACCTCCTAGTTTCATAGGTTGACCCTCAACCACTGAGCCAAGCCAGCCCCGCTCATCATTACATTTTTAATTGCTAGCCAATACCTTATATAGAATGAATATTTTATTAATGTTTGCGAATGAATTCAGACACAAATCACTTCTGTCTCTTTGTACTGCCTATAAGATTTTCTCTTATAACCCAAATTTTATTCTCCTACAAGTCTCATTTCAAATTTTATTTGATTCAAAATGTTTCCCTAGCTTTTCCATTGTGAACTGCCATTACCGTTTTGTTACATGCTGTGGCATTAGTTTTCCACATGATAGTGTGTGTGTGTGTGTGTGTGTGTGTGTTACTTATTAACCTTGGGTGCATGAGATTTCTCTAAACAATTATGTGTATTATGAGATTATTGAGACCAATGTCTCAAATATATATATTTGTAGTCACAGTACTGCTCCCACCTTTACCCTTTGCTTCAAATTCTTTTACAATCACAGGGATCTTAATATTATTTTTTAAAGTTAAGTTACTGAAATTACATCTTTTCCTGCTTGTGATTTCTTCCATTGCAACTTTTAATATAAGAACAGTTGAATATATCTCTCTTAATTAAATAAGAAATTCCCTGGTTTAAGATGGTTCAATTTATAATTGTGCCACTTTACAATAGTGTGAGAGTGATACTCATTCAGTAGAAATGGTACTTCGAGTTTGTCTATTTTTCTGACTAACAGCATTCCCAGTGAAACTCTTTCCTGTTGATGGGAAGTGGCAGTGAGCCACAGCTCCCAGTCAGCCATGTGATCACAAGGCTGAAAAAATGATACTCTACAGGGCACTATGTTGCCAGCATTTTTTTTTTATGTTGTGTTTTGTATTTTCACATTCCATCATGTCTACAAAATGCCCATCTGTGCCTCCCACTTGTAGCGAGAAAACGAAGAGGAAGGCAATTACCCTTGAGATGAAACTCAAGTTGATCACTGCCCAAGTGTTGGCTAATATAAGTGTTCATATCACATTTCAGGCAGACTAATCTATGATTCTCAGTAGTTTAGGTGCAGTAACTGTACTTTTTACTTATATTTTCAACTTATTATGGGTTCATAAGGATGTAACCCCATTAACATCTGTATATCTTAAATGTATCTAATTTATATATCTTAATGTGATCCAGTGGAGTTTAAAATCAGTTACAGTATTTAGGTAATGATAAAGTGCTTAGGTTCCCAAATATTATAGGTGCTCTTGACTTGACATTTATGTTAGAGATGGTTACTAGTGTCTGAAAAGTTATCCTAAGTTCAAAAATCGGTAAAGCAGAATACTAGCCATCCTGTCAGCAAGGTGTTAGAATTGATGTGTTATTGCCTATTTTACAACACGATAGAGGCAGAGGTTAACTTTTAGATTTTTGGCCAGTAGAGATAGAAGCATTTTTCATCCACTGGGGCCAATAACAATAAAGATTGTGTTTTATGGTCCTGTTAGACATTAACCAGTGTTGTAAATAATACAATAATATTTTCCTAATAGTTCTTTGTTAAATTGCCTAAAGTGTCAAATATTCTTTGGACCATTTTTAACATCTTATTGGTCCCCTCATTAATTAATGAGTGAAATAAAATCTTTGATAGGTCTTTATTATATACATTTGCATGAAAGTCACAATATTATCTTTTTGAAAATTATACTATAAGATTAGGTACTTTTAATGGAATTGTTGCTGATAGTGTTTTATCTAACTTTACAGTCATTTTATAAGCAAGATAATGCTTTTTGTTAGTAGAAATGCAGACTGAGAAGCTAATTTAACAAAGGTACTAATAGGTATTTTCTCATACAATTTGTAAGAAAAAGAAAACTGCTATTTTGAAACTTCCAGCAGTATGAGAACATTCTCTAAGAAGATCCATGCAATTCATCTTAGGGAGTGAGGAGCTCATTATTTGGGAAAAGTATTAAACTATTTTGATAAACAAAGATATGTGATGTTTAGTTCTTATGCTGTGAGTATTTCAAGTGGTTCTCCACAGCTTTGTAAACTTAAATGTACAGGAATTCACCTTGGTGTTGTTTGTATATGTAGATTCTTGGGTTCTAGTTTCAGAAATTTTGATTGAATAGCTATGTTTGAAAGAACTTTATCAGCCTTCACCAAATAGTACCCTGTGCTGGCTACTCTCTTTTGGCCTCTTAACTCCTTCGCTCCACCTTTCTCTCTGTTGCTTGGAGCCCTAGGAGACCGAGTGCTGCACTGTATAACCCAGGATTCCCTGCCCTCTGGAACCTGGTTGGCTTCAGCCAATGAAGGCATCTAGCAAGAGGCCAGATGAAGAAAAATAATGACTTCAGGTTATCAGGCCCCTTACAGCTGTGCTTTCATGTGGTTCTGAGAGAAGCTGCATCCCTCTAGAACTATATTTCTGACAGGTGACTAAATTCACAGGGAATTCAGCATTTATATTTTCCCACTCTTATTAGCCCTGAATGGTTTGAAACCTCTCATGAAACAACTTAATTCCATCTACAACACTAAAATTATAAGTAACTATAGTTAGTTCAATGAAGGCTCTTGGAAATACGTGTTGAGTGTGCCATCATTTGAAGGAGTCATGTTTGATATAAAGAACTGAGATGCATGCTGTCCTTGTGTTCTGCTTACTAGGTTTAGTGCTCTAAGATGCCTGTGCATACTTCAGCCAATTTCTTCTTGTATCTATATACTAAGATGGATAGCTGAGTAGTTTTTTAATCCTCACCTGAGGATATGTTTATTGATTTGAGAAAGAAAGGGGGAGAGAGAGAGAGAGAGACATTAATGTGAGAGAGAAATATCGATTGGTTGCTTCCCATATGCTCCCTAATCAGGGATCAAACTTGCAACCCAGGTATGTGACCTGAGAATAGAATCTGCAAACTTTTGGTGTATTAGACAATCCACCAACCCACCTGAGTCGACCAGCCAGAGCAGCTGGGTAATTTTAATAAAGATGGCTCTAGAATAATAAAATTACTTTAAAGATTACTAGTTCTGAGACTTTTTTGGCTTATTATCTTTTATAAGATGATAATCATATACTTCTAAACAATACACAAATACACACCTGAAGGCTTAGGTACCTCAGATTAAACAAACTCTTGCCTAAAATATAGACATATAATCCAGTAGGAAAAAAATGCTTGCAGAGTATAATGCACCTTGAATTATATATATATACACACACACACACACACGCACACATATATATGCATATATATATACACACACACATCCCAAAAATGTATACACATTTAACAGTTATTACCTCACTTAATTTTCACTCCTTTTCAGGTTTAACTGATTTGATATAATGAGTGAAGCCAGACTAAGTTTTGAACAAAAAAATTTATCCTAAAGTGCCACTAGGCTTGTTTTTATGGGGATACATAAAAGATAAAGTTCACTATACAAAACTAGTAACAGCCGACGAATTGAGAGTGCACAGATACTGAACAAAATTATTCTTGATGTTTGTGATCCCATTGCTTTGAGTTATCAATAGAGTTGGATGAGAATGGTCATCGATTTGAAAACAGACATTGACAAAAAAATATTCATTTCTGTAGATTCTTTTAAATTGTGAAAATGAACTTTATGTTAATAAACACTGACTCTATAATCATTCAAAGTGTGTATACATTTTTGTTGAACACTCTCTATGTGTGTGTATATATATATGTATATGGCTTTTAATGCCATTGGACCCATTACATATGTTTAAATAAATATATTAAAACACACATTTAAATGCATGCATAATAGTCACAAAATATCTAGATAAATTGAAAAAGATATCATGATACACTTGACTAATCTGAGATTTTTTTTAATAAGAATTTTATGTGTCAATTCCTCAAACTTTCAATTCTTATTAAATTAATATAATATGATTATATTTCTCAAGTTCTTTTTTATGGCTATAAAATGATACAGGATTTTACTGTATAGATATTTCCCTTTTCCCTGAAGTATCAAATCTATTTTTAATCACAGTAATACATAAAAATCAAGAGAACAATATTTTGGTTCCTACCTTTGCATAAAATTGCTACACAATTAAAGACTTCCCTTTTTTTGTTTTTAAAGAAAACATAATAGTTTTTTGTTCCTATCTACTCACTTGCCTTTTTGGAGATGTCCTTGGAGTAATCTTGGCTGGTATGTCAATTTTACTCACAGTACCCACATACTTCAATCCTTTTTTCACAACTTCAGATTAAATTTATTAGTTACAGTTTAAATTAGTAAAATTCTGTTATGACCTAGCCTTGTTAATATAAATGTAAAAGTCACTAGGAAATATTACTAAAGTGTGAAGTAAGACTGATATTATCTTGCATATTGTAAAGCAGTCTCAACTGTGAAAGGATGAGATTGGAGATCCAGGTAGCAAATTAGATTGATGTGCTGTCCTCCACATAATGGCATTTTCATTTCAGAGCCCTACCAAGTCCAAAACAAAACCATTTTTTATAGTTGTTCAAAATCCCAAGAGAAATGAGTTCAGGTGGTCTCAACTTAGTTTTTCATGTACAAAGGGACACATCAAAAAGCTGTCATAGACTGATAGTAATTTATCACTTTCACTTTTAAAAAGCCATGGGATTACAAGCATGAAGCAAAAACAGCAAAAATAAGTATTTCCAGAAGCATTTTTTCCCTTTTTGCTTTAGCTAGAAGTTTCTATTTTATTGGAAGAATCATGTTGTAAAACAAATAAAAATTACATGTTTTGTCATGACATATTCATTAAAATGTTCTTTAAATATTCAATTAATATTTAAAACAGGAAATTTTGTCATGTGTAACCATGGCTTATAATAAATATAACAGCTAAAATATGTTTTTATACATCTTCAAAGACATTAAAAATCAAACAGGCAAACGGACCTTAGAATTTTTTTAATGTATTTTTATCATTCATATGGTACATAATAGTCTCTTTAAATATACAATACTCACAGATTTATATGTTCTAAAGGTACTTTGAAAATTTTATGTCAGTGTATTTTTCAAGGAAACCAAGCAGCAGTTGAAAATAAGTATAGTTAATATAAAATAAGTGTAGTTCATATAAACTAAAGTTTATATATAGTTTTAAATTTTTAAATTAAATAAAATTTTATTGAGTTTGATGCCTTCAGAAGTGCAGTGTTGTGTCATTACAATGTGAATAAATCATTTTAAATCTTTGCTGTGGACATTCAACTTTTTATTTTCCCTCAAATATCTTGTGAAATATTGATCTCATGGAAATCTGAAATGTCAACCATGTGACAGTTAAGAGAAGTATATCAGTATTTGAATCAGTACAGATGTGTGGGTTACAAGGACAGGACACAGTGCAACTTATTTAAATATTATTTGGGTCCTTTCTTGGCTAACCAACAATTCTTAAATTATACAAAATGTAAGATATTTTTTAATAATATAAAATTTAAAACATAAAGTTACTATGCATGCTAAAATGCATTTCCATTTTGAATACAGAAAATAGGAATATATCCAGGTGTCCTTTAAAATAAATTAGAAGAAAGATGAGGGATGTCAGAGCTTATTAAGAAGCAACAGCTATTCTATTCCTGGAAAATGTCATAAATAGATAAAACAAAAATTAACTCTTGTTAGCTGATACTGGGAAAGAAAATTTCAGTAGAAATTCATTATGATTATCCAGCTGATAATAGTAAATTCTTTGAATCACACAATAGATGTTTTCTTATTATAAAAAATGTATATAGAACCAGGTTACAAAAATGAATATTTTATCATATTTTACTTTTACAAAGTTTCAAGGAATCATGTGGTTGAATGGCTGAACTCATGTCAAATAAAATGTAGCATTAATATATCATTTAACAAATGTACATTAAAAAGAATATTATTACTTTATTCACTATAGAATTCTTATAAATCTTTCATTAAATTTTATCACATTTTGCTAAGGAGTTTTGTTGTTATTGTAATTCTCTACAAATAAGTAGCTTTCACACTTTGTCACTGAAAAAAAGCATCATTATTTCCTTCAGAGAATTGGCAAGAAAAGAACCTTACGTAGAAGAAATGATGAACAAATCTAATATTTTGTACAAAAATTCAATTAAAAAACTTTCCCACTTCAATCAGAACCCATAAAAAGTAGTGGAAAACTGAAATAAAAGAGAATGAAATAACTGTTTAAATTATCTCAATATTCTCCTAATGAGGTAAATTAAATCCCTCTCATTAAGATGGTACAGAATTAACATGATTAAATCCCCCTTAAAAAAAATCTCTGATTGTTTAAAGAAGCTCTTTATGAATCCCAGATAACTACATGGTGTTATTGCTCACTGGAAAAGCTAACTTTTTTTCCATTGATTTCATTTTATTATATTTTAGTAAAATTTATTGGGGTGACATTGGTTAATAAAATTATATGTTTCAAGTGTACAGTTCTATAATATATCATCTGTATATTGTGTTGTGTGTTTACCAGCCCAAGTCAAACCTTCTCTCACCATAAATTTGACTCCCTTTAGCCTTTACAACTTTCTCCCCACCCCCCTTTTGCTTTGGTAACCACCATTCTGTTGTCTGTGTCTATAAGTGTTTTTGTTTCTTTGTCTGGTTTATTTATTTGTTGCTTTCAGTTTTATATCTTGCATGTGAGTAAAATAAAAGAAACATTTTTAAAGAAATCTGCTTATCTCATCATTTAATAAAGCCTTTTTCTAGGTCTTAGGTTAGTAAAAACCTGTCCTTTTACCAACAGCATCATTTGTCTCTTAGACTGTTTCTTCCACTTTTTGTTGTGAGTTTATAAGAGGAAGTTCATAGACAAGAAGATGAAAACAGATATAATACATTTTACTCTTGATCCAGTTCCAAGGGCCGACAATTTGCACAGGTTTTGTCAGACTGTCATCTTTATAGGACAAGCTTTGCCTTCAGTCAACTATCTTTAAAAATGACAAAAATTTGCCAAAATTACAGTGGCTACTGGGGAAACTTTTGATATGAGAACAATTATTTATTCATTTGGGAAATGTCTTGGAACAAAAAATAGACAAAATTTAAAATATGAAATGGTTGTTCTTATTGTCTATCTGAAAACTGAGGTTCTGGTTAATTAATTATTTATTTATTTTTGCAAATAAAGTTCAAATGGAGATTAGAAGAGGTATGTATAGACATTTTTATTAAATATTGTTTGTAATGGCAAAAATAGAAACAACCACATTCTCAAACGCTCCTAAAAGCATAAAGAATACAGTGAGGCATATTTTTTATATAATGAAATATCACACACCACTGCAAAAATTAGACACAAAGCATTTTGAGTATAGTGAAACTACTCTGTGTGATACTGTAATGCTAGATATATGTCACTATATGTTTGTTAAAATTTATAGAATGTACACCACCAACAGTGAACCTAACATAAACTATGGACTTTAGGTGATTGTAAGGTGTCAATGTGTTCATCACATGTGACGACAAATTTACCACTGTGGTGTAGGATGTTAATAGTGAGGGAGGGTATGGAAAAATCTCTGTATTTTCCTCTCAATTTTTCTGTGAACTTAAATTTTTTATTAAAAAATAATTTCTTACAGAATACTGAGGGGATGAAGGTATTGGGCTTCCTTATATGTCTTAAATGTTAAAAAGTGAATTTTCTTTTAAAAATATTTTTAGGGTATTTCCAAAAGAATTTGAAATTACAAATTTACTCTGTAAAGGATATTGTGACAAAGGAAAAGACAAATGTATAAAATTTAATACCTTCATCGTTTTAGATTCTGTAATAGTGAATTTTATGTGTCAATTTGGCCATGGTGCCCAGATAGGTGGTCAAACCTTATTCTGGATATTTCTTTTAGGGTGTTTTTGGATAAGAGAAACATTTTATTTGGTGTAATTTAAGTAGAACAAATTATTTTGTATAATGTAATTGGGCCTCATTCACTGAGTTGAAGGTCTGAATATAATAAGATTTACTTTCCCTGAGCAGGAATGAATTCTATGGCAAGCAGTTATCCTAGAGACCTGTATGTAGCATTGGCTCTTTCCTGGCTCACCACCCTGTTGGCCACTCTGCATATTTTGAACTTTCTAGTTTCCATAATCACATGAGCCAATTCCTTAAAATAAATCTCTCTGTATATATACACATCCTATTATTTTTGATTCTCTGGAGAACCCCAACTAATGCAAATTTAGACTGTCTCACAACCTGCAATTGGTCTAGGCTACCTAAGAAGCTGAAGGACAGAAAATAATGTGGGTACAAACTCTCCAGAACTTTCTCTAAATAGTAAAAAAATATATATATATATTCTTAGAAAAAAAATTTGATTTCATGTGCTACAGTATTAACCTTAAATTCTGCCACTGTCACATAATCTTATCTTTGGAAAGAATGACTGACGACTCAGTGACAGAAAGTTGTGTAATAAACTTTAGACATACCCATTTATCAACCAATAAGTCTCACCACTGTGTCTCCAACCAAAGAATATTATGTTTTCTCTTGTGAAACCACACCTGATAACTTAATAAGAATATATTTATTTTGTAATTATTTAAATGCTTTCATGGAGAACTGTTTCTTGAGATAACGCAAGACTCCTTACTCATAATCAGGCCAGTCATAAGTACAGTCATGTGCCACTGAAGGGCAGGGATACATTCTGAGAAATATGTCAGAAGGTGATTTTGTCATTGTGCAAACATCATAGAATGCACTTACACAGGCCTAGATGGCAAACCTGCTACACACCCAGATGGTATAGCTTATTACTCCTACACTACAAACCTGTATAACATGTTACTCTGCTGAATATTATAGGCAACTCTAGCACAATAGCAAGTAGTTGTGTATCTAAACATATATTAACATAGAAAAGGTCCAGGAAAAACATAGTACAAAAGATAAAGTGTGTGTGTGTGTGTGTGTGTGTGTGCTTGCATTCCTACATGATTGAGGAGAGGAAGGTTATGGTAAGAGGCACCTTCAGAAGGAGAATATATGTCAGGAGAAGGGGGGAGGGAGGGAGAGAGAGAGAGATGGGAGGAAGGGACCTAGAGAGATAAAGCTTGAGATAAAAAAATAAAAGGGAGACAGAGAAAGAGTGGGAGAGGAGGAGAGAGGGAGAAGGGGGAAACAGGACTGAGAGCACAGAGGTAAAGAGAAACAGAGGAAAGGGAAATGAGTTTGCGTGCATGAGTGTGTTTGCTTGTGTCTGTGTGCGGACAGGGCATGGTGGTTGGATTGCATAGTTTGCTGAGCCTCTTCATTTATTTAAACAAACCAGAGGTAGCAGGAAATTCAACATCGTTGTTGAATTCAGCTTTTTTTTCTCCTAATATCACGAACAAGCTTTTGGCTTATAATTCGTTATAATCTCATAGGACCACCATTGTATATGTAGCCTTTATCAACAAAACTTTGTCATGCTGAGCACGACTGTAATTCAGATTTGACCTACTATTTTGCTTGTGTCTAAATTAAGCTCCAATTGAAGGGTACAGGCATTCATGGGCTTTTTTTTTCTTCTTTTAAGTTTTATTTTTATTTTGAGGTGTTACAGATGCTCCTCTTATCCCCATGCTTTGCCCCTCTTCGCCTAGCTCTTGCCCCAGCCCAGACCTTTACCATATCATTGTGTATGTCCATGGGCTATGCATATGTACAGGTCAATACTTTGATTACTCCCCACCCCACACACTTTCCCTCTAAGATTTGTCAGTCTGTTGCATGCTTCCATGTCTCTGGAACTATTTGTTCTCCAGTCTATTTTGTTTATTAGATTAGACATATAAGTGAGATCATGTGATATTTATCTTTCTCTGATTGACCTATTTTGCTTAGCATAATAAACTCCAGGCCCATCCATGCTGTCATAAAGGGTAAGAGTATCTTCTTTTTTACAGTATTCCATTGTGTAAATGTAGCACAGCTTTTTTAATCCGCTCCTCCATTGCTGGGGACTTGGGCTATTTCCAGATCTTAGCTATTGTAAATAATGCTGCTAGGAACATAGAGGTGTATATATATTTTCTGATTGATGTCTCAGGAACCCTGAAACATCAATCAGGAGTTCATGAGCCAAATATTCTTCTGATATTAATAGACTTATTACTGTTAAATATATTAATGTTTAGGTTTCCTCATACATATATTTACCCAACTTGCATATTTTCCTCTAGAAGAAGGCAAAGGCAACCAAAACCATAGTTGAAAACAAAGTAACAACAAGACTTATCATACTTGTGCCACTCATTGTAATAATCCTCCAAGACACAAAACACATCAAGAAAATATAATGACTTTATTAGTACTCTAAGACTAATGGGGGATGCCAATTCCCTGCGTTCCATGATACTGAGTATAAGTAGTATTTTATCTTCAGTATCACCTAAGCCTACACATTTTACAATTGTTTATTAGAACTTGCCTTTAATTTTTTAATGCGCTTTTCATTAAATTAATTATTTTTTGGCCTTTTTCTGGAAAGGCCTAAAATATACATGTAGTATGATGCCTCAAAGGTTGACTAAGACACTCTCCATTTTTCATAAGTTTCTAACCAAGACCTTAATCAACTTAAATTTCCCTATGATTCCATTACCTAATATATAGATCACCTCTTACTATGTTTTATTTATTTATTTATTTACTTATTTATTTTTAATTATTTTTAAATTTTTTTAATTCTCACCCGAGGATATTTTCCCCATTGCTTTGCAGAGAGAGTGGAAGGCAGAGAGAGAGAGAAACATCAATGTGAGAGAGAGGCACATATATGTGCTGCCTCCGGCACGTGCCGCAGATGGGGCTGGGAGTGAGCCTGCAACGGAGTTATGTGCTCTTGGATGGAATTGAACCCAGGAACCTTCAGTCCGTGGGCCAATGCTCTAATCATTGAGCCAAACTGGCTAGGGCACTATGTTTTATTAATAATGTGATGCCTAAGATTGATATCATATATTTAATTAGCTCAAAAAGAATATAATGCTTTTAAGGAAAAGTTTTACTTTGTCAAAACAAAGGATGTGACTTATCCCAAAATATACTGTATTCCAGGAATGCAGGTCTTTCATGTATGACAGATTTCGCATCAGTAATTTTTTTTTTTTTTTTTTCATTCTGATCAAGAAGTAGTTAGAAGATGCCTTGGTCTCACTGACCAATATAAGCAATGAGTTCATTATTTTTCTGAAATCACTATGTATATGTATAATATAACCAAGTTTTCAGTGATTGAACTTCTAAGCAGGAGTCAATATTTTATGATTTAAAGTGAATACCTTAGTAACCTCCCATCCATTTATGAATAAGTGATCTAGATAAGTCCATGATGTTTTGGGTTTTTTTCCCCTTCTTTATTTTATTTTATTTTTTCCATCCGATTTAACTTCATGGGAATCATCAAACACCAATAGTTTATTATTACATTTCTTTTTACTCTGACAAAATCCTACCCATCCTGTTTCACATCAATAATGGCTTTAGCTCAAATAATGGAAGCTTTGGTGAGTTTGAATTTAGATTTTTTTTTAAATTGATAGTTCCCCATGCTAAGGAATTTTTTTCTGCTCATTTGAAAACTCAATATATCAACAAGTAAATTTATCTTTTATAAAATCATATTACTCCCTCTCACATGTTCAAGCATTGATGTAATTCTTTAGATCATTGTACTTCATTTTCATAATCAGAATACGCAGATACAAGTAACTGAATACTATCAAGAATTATAATCTATGCTCCAAACATATTTATTTTTTTAATTCCTATAGAAAATTTAGATATAATATTGTATGTTTGTTAATGAGCTTGCTAATGAGAACAGGAAATTTTCAAGATTTATCAAAACAGAATTTAACTTATCCATAGTATATGACCCTTTATATATATATATATACCAAAAAAAAAAAAAAGGCAGCCCAAGTGGCAGAGCACAGTGCACACTCTAGACCTTTACAAATGGGTAGAGATAAGATAGCTAACATTATTGTGGTAACAGACATGTTTTGCATGTAGTGTGTGACTTTGTAGTGCTTTGGAAGCAGCAAGCACTCTTGATATCACAGGGAATTTCACTTCAGAATATCCAATAGATTAAAGAATTATTTATGCTCTGAAACTTTTGAAGTATATAGTCACTATATAATTAAGAGCCTGCACTAAAAAGGATAAGTTAAAGGCAAAAGGAAATGTTTTAGGTAATCATTATGAAAGACAGAAGCTTTAATTAAGTCTTGGCCCCTTTCACACCCCCAAAATTCCAACTCTTTAAAGAAGTACAAAGAAGCTATTATGAAATGCTGGTACCACAATTTTAAAAAAAGAAAAAAGAAGTACTGCAAGAAATCTGGCTAGTTAGTGCATGAAAATAATATTTAGCATTTTCAGATCAGTCACTTGCTATTCCCCAAAAAACCCTGAAATAATTTTACACTGAATTTTCTACCATAGGAAGGACAATGGGGGTACTTTACTCAACCATTATTGGAATGAAGGTTTGACTTAAAGACTGAAAAATCTCTGCTTTGTATCTCATCTGTCATTACCATCATCCTGATAAACCTGCAAAAATGGGATATGAACAAGAGGTCTTAGGGCACATTTGAACACAGTCAAATTAGTTTCATTTACTATTCTCAGCAATAAATTTTAAATGCTTTTGTCATTGTTTGCTTACTTTACCATGGATTGAAGCTTTACTTGATGGATGGAGGGCTACTGATTTAATGTTAACAAAAATATTGACTCATTCTAAATGTTGGGGTTTCTACTCTGTCTCTCCAGTGAGAAAAAGCACAAATTTAGAGTGACTGAGAATTGTAAAGCCTTGCTACAGGATTACTCAGAAATCTCACTCTCCAAATTACACTCAACCTTCAGGAAAGCTAGAAACAAAAAGTACTATTTTAAAACTAAAATTTGCAAAGCATTTCATGAATCTTGATATTCCATGGCTTAGGATTTGTTATTGGCTCTAGTGTTAAAGAAATCAACTTCTGTGATTCAACTACTCATTGTTCAGTAATAGGTCAACCCACCAATTTAAGAATACCACTCTAATTATAGACTCTGCTCCTTTGCAAACAGACATGCCCAAATACTGCAAGCAAGTTGTGTAAAATACTCTTTCTTATTAGGACATGCAATTGAACCTTTTTTAACATTGTTTTAACAACTTTTGCATTATTAATTCCTAGAGACCTAATATTCTGGGAGAGATATCAAAGAAATACTGTCTGCAATCTCCTATTGGAAGGACATTGACGGCTTGTGAGCAAAACTGAAAGAGGTTGGTTGTTGAAATCACAACTATTTATTTAAGAGACATAAGCTATCCTCCTATCAGTGGAAGGATGACTGGCTGAAGACTTTAAACTGAGAATTCTTAGAAATTATCCAGAAGCTGACACCTGCAGGCTCATGAAGGTAACTATGTAAAGCTGAAGTTTCTCCAAAGACCCAGAGAACAAGATTCTGAAAAAAGAGAGTATCATGCTTTAATACACGATAGTATACTTTATTTTTACAAGTATTTTATTTTCTCTTTGGGGGGTTTAAGATTTTGATTTCAAGACACTAATTAGTTCTTAACTAAGATGCCCACAAGACCCTTTTTCTTAACATCGCTTGACACATTCTTAGCTATTCTTTAGTATACGTCTAATATCTACAATTAGCTTGCGATTTGGCCAACACCTAAAATTCAGCCAACTTTTTGGTCTTTGTCTGGGTGTCATCTAAGTCCATTGTGAAAAAAATAGCTTCAGATATAATGTTCTCAACTAGTGAACAATTTTAGAAGCAAACATTACAAAAAGACAGCTAAACAAATAAAAATTTCTCTAACATTCCACATAGGGAAAAATCTGGGGCCTTTTTGTAAGGGTTTTGTTTATAACCAAACTTTCATAAATATAGAGCTTGGGAAGACACTATGAAAGATATTATATATATTGAAGTTTTCTCACTTTTACATACTTTAATAACAAGGCTCACTACACGAATTTTCTGACTCATATCTTTAATAGATGATCTATTACCGTCTGACCTTACTGCTGTTTTTGAATGACATTGAAAATGTACAGTGCAATTAAGCTACCTTTAACAGTGTGTTTGCTAAAAACAGGTAGTTAGGTAGCCCTCAACAAAGGGGTTTTTTTTGTAGCACCAAAGCCTCTAGGTTACTGCATGCAAACTGGACAGGGAATTATTTCTGTAGACTGTTGCTAGCCTTTCTGATATTCTCATATTCAAATGGACCCAGGGTCCATTTTTGCATATTAATTTCTTCTATCAAAAAATATATAGAGATTATTAGATAAATTAATTTAAGAAGAAAATACTTAGCCCTTGATCTGTAGCCCCAAAATTTAACCAACAAAAAAGAATTCAACTCTCTTTATTTCATACTTTACCAGGGCCCCAGAAAATGAGAAATTTTTATTTATTCTGTGATACAGATCATGTCTAAAAAACCAGACAAGATCATTAAGACCAGAGAACTATTGCCCTAGAAGTGCATTAGATTGTACAAACACCTGACCAAAACCAAAGATCCCTAGATACAATATTGACTTATTAGGAAGGACCATGTGCTTAGGAAAAGAATGCAGTAATACTTAAGTACCTAAACCTTCCTGTGATCTTCGATAATATGAAAAAGATCCAGGAAAAAAATAATTAAATCAGGTCATTTGGCTGATACCATTTATCTGGTTCTGTATTCTCTTCATATTCAGATAGAATCTTTTCTTGTGGCATAATTTGGGCACTCTTGGTTCTCAGTTTACAGGTGAAAAAAACTGATCGATTCTGCTCAGACTGGATAATGACACAAGGTGGGGACTTAGAAGTGGGCCCATCAGTATCGTCATAGTTGTTAGGGCTCAGATTTGAGAACATCTGAATCAAAATAACTGCTTGCTCAAAGTATTTCTTGCTTAGGAGGTAAGGCTATAATAACTGTACAGGAAATAATTGGAAACCTTTTTTTTTTTACGCAAACAATTTTCTCATCTGGGAAATCAGTTGCCTAATCATGATGGTAATTTGCACTTCTGTATAACAGTTCACTAACAGTTCATACAAATAGCTAAAAAAAAAAAATTGCCTTAGAGCCCTTACCTCACAAACCTAAAATATTGTGTCATATACTTAGCTACAAAAAAAACCCACAAAAACAAAACACAACAAAACATTTTCTCCCTTAAATAGATTACAATTTTAGTTTTCAATTAAAAGAAAATTAGAATAAAATAAAATATAAAATAAAATAAAGCTAAAAAAGGGAATTTTTGTGTGAAAACTAGATTGGAATTAGAGCTGACATAAAGGTATTATATGGTCTTATTGACAGGAACTATGTGAATAGTGATATCATCAATAGATAAAGTAATACAGGAGAGCATGCATATGTTGGGGGAAGATTCTTTTACTTTGGGGATTCTCTGTTTTGAAATATCTACATTGCATGCAGTTGGTCACATGACTGAGGTTGTCTTGGGAATTGGATGGGAGACAGCAAGTTAGAGTTATTAATAAAATGATGATCATAACTGTGAAGAAAATAAAAAGAGAAGAGAGAATCGTGTAACCCTCTGAGAGCAACAGGATGATGAGGTCATAGAGGAGACTGTAAAACAAACAAGCCCAATGGTGGAAAAACTAGAGCAATGAAAGTACAGCAAGCTTTGAAAGCCAATCAGGCTTTAATACCAGAAAAACACACTTAGAGTTTATTAGAGAAAAAGAAATGGCACCTCTGTAATTTAAGCATAGAACTGAGTTTTGGGAAAACTAAGAATGTACATTTCCAGGGGAGAAAAAATGGTGACAGAAACAGAGGCAGGGATTTAGGATGTGACTCCTGCTACCGAGTATGGGGAAGCAGTAAGCAGTAGAGCGATAGCAGGTGCCAAACAAGGAAGCGATTTGTGCCAGTTTGTCCAATACTGGAATACGGTTAAAATCTGATGTGCAATTTACTGAATCTATATGACCTGTTTGTTTCAATTTTCTTAGTTTTGTTTTCCTAAATGTTTCTCCACTACCTTGATTTACATTTCTCTTCACATTAAAACTTTCTTGTAGAGAAGAAATAGATTGTAGATTACTATCTGTAATATTCTAAGCTACAAAACCTCATATAAACATTAAAATGTATATAATATTAATAGTTAGCTAATGAAATTATGCACTTATTAGTAAAATATATAAGAACATTAATTTAAATATATTCCTTTTTTCCCCTCTGACTTTGGTATTCATTCTCCTTCCTCTGAGTGGGGAGGGAGCTGATGAATAGTGGGAAGTTATAAGAGTGCTAGGCCAGAAATTCAAACACATAAAAAAGAACCATCTAGTTTTTGATTTTCCAAATAATAGACAAGAAACTTGAAAGTCAGACTTCATTGGGAAGTAAAGAATTTTCAAATTGTTGTATCTATCCTAGTCAACTGGCACATTGGAGCTTTACTGTATTCCCAGTAATGTTATTTTGAGGCTATTTTTAAACAAATTATTTCAAGTTAAAGGTTTGTACAGATGTGTAGAGGAGAAAATATAGAATATATTTTTTCCTGAAGTATCATTTGTAATGACTAAAAAGGCTTTCATAATTGCTCTAACCTTTGTATTGTAGTACAGCTTCCGGAGAGGAAGCCATGGTCCTTTATAAGAGATAAAATTAAAATGTTGCCAAGATACCTTGCCCTAAAGCCATCTCCTTTATTTACGTGCTTATCTCAAAATGCCAATGGCCAGAAACCTCAGAGATAGACCCAAGTGTGTTCATGGATGTTTTATTTGCCAAGGAAATTGTTGTGTCTGAAGGAAAAGATGAAAGGGAAATAGTTGAATGAATTATTTGGCAATGCTAATGACGAAAATCTGGAAATAATGATACAATTGACATAAATGTCACCAGTTTCCGATAGTATTTGCTGACTTTTTGTAAGAATGAGGTAGTGAAGAGCATAGTTTCAAGAGTCAGGAAGTCTGGCTCTCTACCTTTGGTCAAGTCACAACACTAAATATGTTTTTAGTGTTAAAAAAGGAGGTTAACACGAATAGTTTATGAAAAGCTTCAGCTCTGAGATGACGTGATTCAATGTATTTTAGTTTTGTTATTTAATTATTCACCTCTTGCACCACTTTCAAAAAATTTTCAAGGGACAGTGAAAGAGACTTCATAAACCTTATGATACATAATCATGAAGTTTCAAAACTGGGACATGTGATGCTGATGTTTTTTATTATATTATCCTTTAAAGGGTCTTCTTTGTGTGAAATAAAATTGCTGTTAGAGGCAAACTTTTAATGCCTATTTTATTCATTTTTTGTGTAAATAAATGTGATTTTGAATGTGTGTATAATTGTGTGTGTGTGTGTGTGTGTGTGTGTGTGTGTGAGTCTTATACTTTTTTAGGAAGTGCTAAAGGCACTTGGTTAAGATATAAATCATCTTATAAAAGAGGTGCCAACTTTGAATAAAGTAGTTCACATGTTATTTCAACTCAAGTTCATTAACTGTTTTTATTTTTTTTTAATGCTGTGTAAAAGTTAATGCTATTGCCAGTCACATTGGCCTAAAATATTGATTGAAACCAGTGAGCACTCTTTTCTGCAATGACTAAATTTAGAGATTTGCAAACAAATCTAGAGATTATTAGATCCACTTTATTCCAGATAAGTACCAAGAAGGCCAGCCATTCATAAGAATGCAGCATCAACTTTTGAAAACCTTAACATTGATCTTGTTTTATTTTTAAAATTATTAAAACATATTTCTTTGGAAACAGCATTTTGTACTGTGCCAAGCTGGAATAAATGCCATAAGTTATGACATACTTTCTATAGTAATAAGATAATAAAACTCATGTCCATGAGAAACATATGACACTGATCTGTTTGTTTCAGAGTCCCACTCTTTCCATATATGCATATATGTTGAAAATATTAATAAAAATTATTTATCTTTTTCATAATAATTATAATATATACACATAAACATACACACATATTTATTTATATACACATATAACATATTCAGTAACAATATTTAAATTTTAGCCTGTCACAATCTTAGAAGTTTAAGGTAAAAGTGAGTCAGGACCTATTCAATCTAGAAAAGTTAAAAACTTTATGAAATTACTTTTAAAATATCAGGCTAAAAGCAAAGGAAAAATTAAGGGGAGAGAAGAGATAAAGGGGGAAAATTTCATATTTATCTTCAATGTTATTTTTTCCTTTGCTAATTTCAAATTCTAAGGTATAAAATCAGAACCTGTGGTTTGTAATAAGGAAAGTAAGAGCTTGTGTTTACTGAGTTTTTTATGCTTACTAAATTAGCAGTGCTGAATCAGGAAAGTGAAATGACTCACAGCACTTTGAGTAGGGCACAGAGAAGAAGCAAAACAGTAAATAGAGATTTAAAGGCTATTAATAATAAAATAGATTAAAGAACCCAGAGTAGCTATGATGACACAACTAAGACTTCTAATACTTAACCCTTAAACGTCACACCTTTGATGTTACAACTAATGGAGTGCAGGGTCTGCAATACGAAAACACCCTCAAGTTGGTGCCTCAAACATACTTCTTATGTGCAGAGAAATGGAGGATCAGTCTCCAGGTCATCCCCTAGAATGTGTAGGGTTTGGCCACAGAGCCTCGAAAATGGAACAAGTTCTGGGAATACTATCGCACTCTGAACAGGCAGATACAATACAGAGAAAGAAATTAATTGAGGCTTCTCTATTACTATTCTTTCCCCAAATTCTCCAAATAAATAAGTCACTCTTCATTCCATGTAAATGAGAATTTAGAATTCTATTTGGAGAATTTTAGAGAGAGAAAAAATAACAGAGCTCAAATAGCTCTCACAAAACAAGGTCAAGCTTAATAGGATTGAGCAGGAACAAAGTGAGAGGTAAGATGCGGTTTATCTCACTAAATACATTTTTTATTTGTAACATGGTGTCAAACAGAAGGTTGTCTCTGAAATGATAAATTACTAAATATTAGACATTGAAATAAGTTCTAATATAGACAGCTCTCTGGAGAAATCAAAGCAAGTATCTAAAACCCTGTTCAAAACTCACAAGCATCATTAATAAATGTAGGAGAAAAAGAATATGAGAAGAGTATTTTTGAAGAGGATTACTTACTGTCCATGTTCTTCCCAATGGGTCTTCAGTGGGCTCGCTCGGAGAGCTCACTTTGTGTTCCTGGATGTTTGCAGACCACGTTGGACAAAGTTGAACGGCATCCCTAATTGTCTGGGGTGGAGTCAGCAAACATTTTCTGTAAACAGCTAGATAGTAAATATTATAGAATTTGCAGGCCATATAATCTCACAACTATTCCATTCCACCTTAATAGGACACATGCATCCATAGATAATATATAAATAAATGCCATGTGTACGAAGAAAACTACACAAAAAGGTAGTAGACTGGATTGAGATAGCGAGTCCTTTTTTTACTGATCCTTGATCTAGAGGATAAAGAAAACAGTTCTCTGAATGTTTTACAAGTGGAGCTAAAGAAAGTGTAGCTGTTTAGGGGTTAGCTTTCTCTCATAAATTTATTGGATCAAAGGTTTTGTGGTGCTCAAGAAAATATATAGAGAGAGCACATGTGAGGAAAAGGCTTGGGTCATGTTACATCCTGGGAAAGGAACCACTTAAGGATATGATTATAGATTCCCAAAAGACAGAGAATTGGTATGGACTTGATCACAGGAAGAAACAGTAGCTGAAAGGGGAACAGTCAGCCAGAGTAAATGTGCCATCAACATTCATAGAAAATGCAAAATGTATTAAAATGCCATGAGCTTGAGTCAGCTTTAAACACTTGCCATCTTGAGGCAGTGCCACCAGAGTAAAATGTTTTCTCAGCCTTTACTTCTCCCTCTGACTCTGGCAAAGTCATAACTGCAGTTAGCAACATGGAGGTTGAGGGAAAAAACCAGTCTGTGAAAGAGAGAAAGGTCACCTATGGGCAGTTGGAAAATTCTGTTGCAGTTGTTAGAATTATATTCAATTCCAGTTACTTAGGAAATGATTCTGAATAAACAAAATTTTCAGATAAAAGTCATCATTGGTTTTTAATTCTATGGAGTTTAGTCATAAAAACATCTTCAGGCATTTACTTACAGCCTTTTCACTGTGTATTTTATACATGTCAAAAACTTTAATTGTAAGGATTTTTTGACCAGTGTAGATTAAGAGCAGTAAATTTAAAGGGGAAGGGAGGCCATTGCTAGGTAGCTCGGTTGGCTACGGTGTTGTCCAGATACACCACAGTTGTGGGTTTTATCCCTGGTCAAGGCACATACAAGAATCAACCAATAAAGGCATAAATAAGTGGAACAACAAATCTATGTCTCTCTCTCTCCCTTTCCCTCTCTCTTTAAAGCCAATAAATTAAAAAAATAATAAATGTGAGTGGAATTGGCAGTGAGATAGCTAGGTATGAATCATATATATTCACAGTTTCGCATTGATGCAGAAGAAAACCCTCAAGCAAATTAGCCAGAAGACAAAATTATGGTACATTTTAATAGAAATATTTATTACTACAGTCAATTATTTTTTTAATTGTACATATGGTATTTTAAATAAAATACATAAGAAAAGATATTTTTCAAATGTTCTATTGTAAAAATCAATTTATGTTTAGTTGAAATTTCAACTTATACTAAAAAGATTAATTTCTGAAATGCCCCTGATATGTCCTTTGATTTAGGATTATAGCCTTCACATGTTTGTTGGTATGATATTAAAGTAGGAAAGTTCATTAGAGGTCCACTGATTACTAGTAAAGAAAGTAATTTGTATGGGAGGTAGGATTACTTAGTTAGAAGTTCTTAACTCTTTATATTTTGTGGCTACCTCAAGGTATCTGGGAATAACATAGAAGATTTGTCATCATTTTGCTGTCAAAGGGTCACACAGGAGACAGACAATATAACCCTAGACAGCTGCATCAAATGCCTGTTTCAAATAGGCACAATAATTTTTTCAAGAATTTTATGACCCTTTAACACACTATTAAATAATCTCTCAAATTTGTTCTTCATCAAATAATAATTTTTTATCTTAAGACAGGGAAAGGAAGTGTAGAAAATTTCTAAAATCAATTTCCTTGATAACTGCAGGGTATCATAACCTTTTTTTCTCCCCCTGGTGAGTCGCCTCCCATCCTATATTCTGATGGGAATAGGTCTTGTAAAAAGTGAAATCTTCCTTAATCTAGGCATCTGTCAGCTATGAAAACTTTGGGTTCTACTAGGAACCTTGAAGTTTGCCCTCCATAGCTGCAGCATTAAAATATCAAAATTTGATTCAATCTACGTAAAGAAATTTGGGAATCATTCAAAGACAACAGAATTGAAATTACATTCTAGTACTTCATTTTAATATAAAAAGTAAATGTTGTATAATATTGTCTCATTCAGATTGAAATGAATAATCTGATCCTCAAACAGCTACAAACAACTTCAGACCTTTAATGTCTAAATTGCAAGGCCAGGTTATATCTCTCATTTCTGTGCCCATCCTAAAAACATGACTTCCTGAGCCCACAAAAACAGTGATAGAAGAGGGAGATCAAAGCCTCCCACTCCCAGTATTTCCAGATACCTTTTCTAAAAGCTAAAGCTGCTTTCTATAATTTTTATGCATAAAATCAACCCTGTTTGCATTTGGTAGCCCTTGTATAACTGACCGTTACCTGTTGAAGTGAGTAAGCAATAAGGTTGTATTTCTTAGCTTTATTTATTACTTAATTGGGTGCAATAGGTGAACACTTTAATGAAGGACTTGCTGGTTAATTTCAAAGGTGTTGAAACGCTCACAGAAGGATTAAAAACATTAAAAGATTAGGGCAGAGCTTCAACTTCACTAATCAGTACCCATTGCAAGACCTTCAAATATATTTATAGAGACGGCAAGGGTAACTTTATCAAGGAATGTACAAAAGCAAATTAACCTTGCAGTTTAAGTTAACACATCAGTGGTCTCCAATGTGTTAAAATGTGACAGCACATTTAAGTGTTTTCTTTAATTACCATACTACCAAATGTTAATATTACAAATCAATGTGCTGGAACCCTTGAATCACTTCAGTAGCTCTCAAAGCCTCTGAGGAACAAGTTTGGAAAACACTGCACCACAGCATGCTGTGCCTTAGAGCCATCAGGCTTCCAGGAAGCCCTGCACAATTGTCACTGAGTTATCTTGGTGAGGCAGGAGACAATAAAGGCCAGCTTGGGACAGAGACATATGATGAAAGAGCCAAATATGGACAACTAAGTTTATCATATGTGAATATTCATAAGGCATTTCTCTGACATTTTCCAAGATTTTCAGTCTTTATAAAATAGAAATTTGATCTGAAAGTGTTGGGAAAACACTTTTAAGATAAAACTGGGCGCCTGAAAAACTTTGAATAACTGTGCCATACCAGGTCAAGGAAGCTTCTTAGACATTTGCCATTTGGAAACTCTGAACAGATGGGCTTAATGACCTTTAGTCTGAAAGCGCGTGTTAGTAAGGCTGAGGCTGTTCTATTCCCGTGCAATAATTTTTATAATTATAACAGGGTAAAAAGAATCGTGCGGACTTCTTTATACTATTTATGCTACAATATATCTTGACAAGTTTGCATTTTTCTATTTTGTAGTATTTCTGCTGGCAGGTGAAGAAAGTCATCTCAGAATTCCAAAAGAAAAAAAAAAAAAAAAAAGGTATAATTTCAAGTCCTCACTGTCAATCATGTAGAGTACAAAAGAAGGCAGGTCACTTTGGGGGGAAAATAATCCAGAAATGACAATGCCTTTTCTAGTCATTTTGATTGAAGATGAATTGTATTTCTAAATTGTTCTAAAATGAGAGTTTCCAATTTTGCTTCAACCAGTTAAAACTGAGAAATCTCACAAGCAGTTAAGTACTAACTAATTATTTTCTTAAGTAGAAATACACAAGGATTTTTCTTAGAAGAAAATATCTCTGATAATCTCTTAGAGCCCACAGTCTTTCACTATTATATTATAAAGGGATCAGGGAGTTTGAGGTCAGGAAAAACAGTTACTTCTAAACTTTGGCTAAAAATTACTCTAAGTTACTCTGGTATAATAATATCAGGAAATCTCTAAAACTAGCCATTGGCATTATTGAATTGAGACATTTATGAAGCAAAACCTTCAGATTCAGATTGGCTGAGATTCCTAACAAAATTAAAACCTTATGTTCACAGATGAATTCCAACAAATCTCCAGAAAGAATTCACATTAGAAGAATGCTGTTGATGTTTCAAAACCTAGATTGCCTCTCTGTAAGGTTTTGTATACCAGGGTAGCCAAGCGTGTGCCTAGATCTAATGGGCATGGAAGAGAGAATCTGCCTTAGCATGGGTATATGGCCGGGGTGATTCTGTAACAACCACATACAACCTGAGGAAGTAAAACTCAAGGCAGTTCACAGTGTACTACTGGGACACAGGTAGTTAAAACAACTTGTCTCTTTTTTAAAAAATGTATATATTTTTTATTTTTTAATTACTGTTGATATATAAAATTATTTTAGTTTCAGGAGTACAACATAACTTACAAAGTGATCACCCTGACAAATCTAGTATCCATCTGACACTATAATAGTTATTACAATATTATTGACTATATTCCCTACGCTCTACTTTACTTCCCCATGACTACTCTTTAACACCGATTTGTACACCTTAATCCCTTTACCTTTTTCACCTATCTTCCTTCCCTACTCTTTTCTGGCAACTATCAAAATGTTCTCTGTACCTATGAGTATATTTATGGTTCATGTTCTGCTTGTTTGTTTAACAGATCCCACATATAAGTGAAATCATCTGCTATTTGTCTTTTTCTGTCTGACATATTCCACTTAGCACAATACCCTCTATGTCCACCCATGTTCTCAAAGATGCTAGATATTATTCTTTCTAAAGTTGAGTCACATTTCATTGTATATATGAACCAGTTCTTTATCCATTCATCTCTTGATGGCCACTTAGCTTGCTTTTATATCTTGGCTATTGTAAATAACACTGCAGTGAGTAAATGGTGCATATGTCTTTTGAATTTAATATTTTAGATTTTTTTTCAGATAAATACCCAAAAGTAAAATTGCTGGGTCCTTCTATGTCTCGTGTTATAGTCTTTGTTTTAAAGTCTGTTTTCCCTGGTATATGTATTGCTTCCATGGCTTTTGTTTGTTTCAGTTTTCATGAAATAATATTTTTCTATGTCTTTACTTTCTATCTATGTGTGTCTTTCCATCTGAAGTGAATCTCTTATAGACAGCATATCTAAGGCTCTTGTTTTGTTATTCATGCAACCACTGTATATATCTTTTGACTGGTGCATTTAATCCATTTGCATTTAAATCAATTGTTGATAGATATGTATTTATTGACATTTTATTATTGATATTCTTTATACTTTTTTTTCTTCTTCTAAAGACCTTTTAACATTTCTTATAATACAGTTTTGGTAGTGAACTCCTTCAGCTTTTTCTTATCTGACCTTGAAGGTTTTTATCTGACCTTCAGTTCTAAATGATAGCTTTCCTGAATAGAGTTAATCTTGGTTGTAGGTCCTTGCCTTTTATCACTTTGAATATTTCATGCCAATTCCTTCTGTCCTGCATAGTTTCTTTTGAGAAATCTACTGACAGTCTTTTGAGAGCTCCCTTGTAAGTAACTAATTGCTTTTCTCTTGTTGCTTTCAAGATTCTCTTTTTCTTTAACTGTTGACATTTTAATTATGATGTATCTTGGCATGTGCCTCTTTGGGTTCATTCTGTTTGGTACTCTCTGCACTTCCTGGACTTGTATGTCTATTTCCTTCACCACATTAGGAAGGTTTTTCTGTCACTTTTTTTCAAATGGGTTTTCAATTCCTTGATCATTCTTTTCTCCTTCTGGTAACCCCACCATGTGAATGTTGGTACACTTAAAGTTGTCCCAGAGATTTGTTATACTATCTTATTTTTTTAAATTCTTTTTTCTATTTGCTGTTCTGATTGGGTATTTTGTACTTCCTTATCTTCCAAATCTCTGATTTGAAACTCTGCTTCATCTACTCTACTGTTAGTTCTGAATAATGTAGTCTTCATTTCAGTTATTGTATTCTTTATTTCTGAGGGATTCTTTTTTATGGTTTCTAACTCCATTTTTATGGAGTTTCCTATCTCAGTGTTGAAGTTCTCACTGAGATCATGCTTCTCTCCATTTTGATTTTCTTTTTTTTTTTGGAGTTTTGTTCTGTTCTTTAATTAGGGATATGCTTCTTTGTCTCCTCATTTTGGCAGCCTCGGTGTACTTGTTTCTATGCATTATATAGACTTGCTGTGTCTCTTGGACTTTGTGGACTGGCTTTATGTAGTAGGTGTCCTGTAGAGTCCAGTGGCACAGCCTCCTCGATCACCCAAGCAGGGTAAAAAATTAAAATATAAAAATTTGTTGTATTTCTATATAATAACAGAAAATTAGAATAATAAATTCTGAAAAGAATCCCATTTACAACCACAACAAAAAGAATAAAATAGTAGGAATAAATTTAACTAAGGAGGCAAAAGATCTGTATACTGAATACTGTTAAACATTGTTGAAAGAAATTAAAGACACAAAAAATGGACAGATATTCCATGTTCATGGATTGAAATAATTAACATTGTTAAAATGTCCATGTTACCTAAAGTAACCCAAAGATTCACTCAATCTGTATCAAAATCCTGAGAGCATGTTTTCACAAAATAGGACAAAAAAATTCTAAAATTTGTATGAAACCACAAAAGACCCCAAATGGCTAAAGCAATCCTGAAAAACAAAAGCAAAAAACAAAAACAAAAGAAAACCAGAGGTATCACACTTCCTGATTTCAAACTATTCTGAAAAGCTATAGTAATAAAAACAGTACTATATTGAAAACAGACACTTGGATCAATTAAACAAAATTGAGATTTCTGAAATAAATCCACACATATATGGAAAACTAATTTATGACCAAGGGGTCAATTACTTCATACAAGAAATGTCTCTTTAGTAAATAGTGTTGGGCCCTGGCAGGATAGCTCAGTTGGTTAGAGTATCATCCTTATACACCAATGTTGTAGAGTTATGGATTCAGTCCCTAGTCAGGGCACATACAAGAATCAATCAATGAGTGCATAAATGAGTGGAATAGTCTAACAATGGATTGACATTTCTCTCTTTCTCTTTCTCAAATTAATAAGTGAAAATTTAAAAAATAAAAATAAATGGTGTTTGGAAAACTGGACAGCCACATACAAAAAAATGAAACTAGACCACTATCTTAGACTATGCTCTAAAATTAATTCAAAATGGACTAAATATTTGAATATAAGACCTTAAACCACAAAACACATGGAAGAAAACATAGGAAGAAAAACAGTCTTAGTAATGCTTTTGTGAATTCAACTCTAACAGTAAGGGAAATAATAGAAAAAAATGAACAAATGGAACTGCATCAAACTAAAAAGCTTCTGTAAAGCAAAGGAAATGATCAACACAATGAAAAGGCGAGGGTAAAAAATATTTGTAAATCATGCATATATAAGGGCTCATTCAAAATAATAAAAAAACTCATACATCTCAAAACAATAGAAAAAAAGCCCTAATTTTTAATAATGGGCAGGGGATTTGAATAGATATTTTTCCAAGGAAGTTATGCAGCTGGCTAAACAGTACATGAACAGATGTTCACATCACTAATTATTAGAAAATGCAAATCAAAATTACCATGCAATGTTATTTCACACCTATTAGAATGATGTTATAAATATCCAAATGGCTCTTGGCAGAAAAAAGGTTCCCCACCCTTGCTTGTAATCATCAGATTTTCCCATCAGGGCCAAAATTATCAACTTAAAAATTAGCCTGCTATATTTGGTCAAGCATTAGAAAGACAAGAAACAACAAGTGTTAGAGAATATACAGAGAATAAGTAACCCTTATAGACTTTTAGTGGTAAATTATTACAACCACTGTGAAAAAAGTTTGGAAATTCTCCAAAATTTTAAGAATAAAACTAACATATGATACAGCTATTTCATTCTTGGTATTAAAGAATATGAAGACTTTAATATATATATGAAGATCTATGTTCACTGCAGCATTATTTACAATAGCCAAGATATGTAAACAGCCTCAGTGTTCATCTATGGATGAAGAGATAAAGAAGAAGTGGTACACACACACACACACACACACACACACACACACACGGAAAATGGAATATTAATCATAAAAAGGTGACATCTTGCCATTTGGTCAATATGGATGAACCTTGAGGATATAATGCTAAGTGAAATAAGTCAGGTAGGAAAAGACAAATACCATATGATTTCATTCATATGTATAATATAAAAACATTAATATAATATAATAATATAATATAATAATATAATTAATATAATATAATATATAATAATTAATATAATATAATAATATAATATAAAATATAATATAAAAAAAAATCAAACAAACTAAACAAAACAAACTCATAGAGACAGACAACAGATTGGCAGTTACCACAGGAAGAGGGAGATGAAAGGAGGGCAACAGGGCTAACGGGACTCAACTGTACAGTTAGGGATGGAAACTAGATTGTTTTTGTGATAAGCATGATGTATATATACAGATGTGAAATTATAATATTGCACACCTGAAACTTATATAATGTTATAAATCAATGTTATCTCAATAAAAAATTAGTGAATAGATTACAATTCCATCTTGGATATTTACCAGTTTAATACCAAGATTTGTAAGATTTGTAAGATTTGTAAGATTTACTTCTCAATCACAAATTTTCATGATGCATAAGAATAAAGAAGAGAAAAAAGGAGCAAAAAAGTTGTCTAGCTCTCAAATGTATTTGGCCCTGATGGGAAAATCTGATGATTACAAGCAGGGGTGGGAAACCTTTTTTTTGCTAAGAGCCATTTGGATATTTATAACATCATTCATGGGCCATACAAAATTATCAACTTAAAAAGTAGCCTGTTATATTTGGTCAAGCATTTAATTAGTTCACCCCTAATGTGATGGCTGGAACTGCTTCTCTTTGGTGAGGCCTTGGCAGGGCCAGACCAAATGATTTCACGGGCAGTACATGGCCTGAGGGCCAGACATTCCCCACCCCTGATTACAAGTTAATCATGAATTTTAGCCTGAAGCAACAGGAACGAAAATAGGGATAGAGTGACCTTTTAAGTTAGATTGATATAATGATATGGAAATCATTGTAAAAAGAAACCTAACTGGGCAAAAAATAAAACAGATTTTTTTCTATTCAATCTTTGAAATATTTAATGACTTAAGTAAGTCAAAATGTCAGTTATAACATTACTTATATATTTTAAAAGTGTTCTTGGTTTTAATAAAATCAATGTTTGAAATACATCTGTGACATAATGAGGATAGTGACCTGCAGGCATATCAGTATTACTTGGCCAGTTCTATTTTCACTGCATTATATCAGTGGACTGTCAAAGGAAGACTAAAGAAGAAATAGGAAACATATCCTCGATTTCAAGTGTTTGAAATCTAACATATATAAAATATACCCAAATTTAAAATATCTTGTATGACTTGACAGGATCTTCCGAGGTGGCTAAAGAAAAAAATATGAAGAGTTCAGAGGCTTGGGTGCTAATCTCAGCTTCTCTAAAGGTTAGGTAACATGTTTGTGTTTCCATACTTGAATCTTAAAAATTGTAATGATTTATCAACCTGCTCTATGTCCATGTGAAGAAATGGTTGGGAAAATATAAGACAAAATAAAGCAATAAAATGGTACAGTCTTGCAATAGCTTGTTTTTAGTTATGACAGTAATGGGATGATTGTCAAGGCTAAGTATTACGTAAAATATAAAAAAAACTGCATAAAAATAAAAATGAATTATGACTGATCAGTTTAACCAAAAGTAATTGTAAGCAAAAGTAATTACTTTAATACACTTGTTGATTAGATACAGAATAATGTCTTTTCAAAAACACTAAATCTATGTTAAAGTTGTTTATGGGTAACTGATGTTTTTAACATGAATCATTAATTTTAAAACTGTTTAAGAAATAATTTTTATTGACAAGCCTTATTGCTCTATTAACAGAAAAAGATGATTTCTGAATTACCATTTGTATGGACAATTTTTATCATTAGGAATCAGAAATTTGTATGAAAGTTTCAGCACATAAGGAAGAAGTTTTACCAAGGTTGTTTTATTTGAAATTTTTAGCTTTAGAATCTAAGAACTACCTAAGCATCTACCTAATGCTTTATATTTAAAACAATAAGTTGTACAATATACTACATATTTAGAAATTCAGTTTAAAGGAATGGTGGACTGATAAAATGAATTCCTGGAGTTGTTAGTTTTTGTTAAATTCAGTTTCAGTTTTTCTATTTGATCATTTCTTACATTGTCTTTGAGAACAGGCAAGAGATAACATGACCAAATCACACTGAGGTGCTGCCTGACCGTTTCAGACTTAGGTCTGCCATCCTTCCTTTAGCTACTTTGATGAAAGTTACTGTATCCAGTCATCTAGTTTTCTTATATTAATATTTATTTATTTATATTTATTTATTTATATAATTGAAATATATTTAGCATGTAAGTCAATTATGTTAGTTTCAGGTATATAAATAATGATTTTATATTCATATATATTATATGTCACCACAGTAAGTCTAGTTAACATCTATCACCACATATAGTTACATATTTTTTTCTTGTGATGAGAAATTTTAAGATCTTTTTATAAAGTTTCAAATATACAATACACTATTATTAAATATAGTCACCATGCCTTATGGTGTATACCATAACTATACCTAATGTATACCTTAATTAATACATTATTAATTCTAGCAGAATAGTAATAATAGTAATAATGAGTCAGGGCTAACAAAAAAAACCAATATAGACCTTTCAAATGAAGGAATAGTTGAGAAACTAAAAAACTGTTGGTAAGTAATTAGGATGCTATGACTACCTCTACAGCTAGACCATTAAGTCTCAGTCTTGCAGACGTATTAAAATATTATACCTATAGTTTATCCCAGAAATCCTATTGCAATTAGTCTCAATGTGGTCTTGGCATTGGAATTTTAAAATTAAGGGTGCAAGTCAATGTTATCATCCAATAGATTAGGTGCAGCAGGGGGAAGTGTTTTTGTTTGTTTCTAGTATGTTTCTATTGATTTTAGAGAGAGAGGAAGGGAAATGGAGAGAGAGAGAAACATCCATCAGCTGTCTCCTGCACACTGCCTACTGGGAATTGAGACTGGGCATGTGCCCTGACCAGGAATGGAACTGGCGACCTCTTGGTGCATGAGATAACACTCAACTAACTGAGCCACACTGGTCAAGGTGGAAGTGGTTTTTCTATAGCCCACAAACCACAGCCAAGTACTGGAACTGGATAGGAGTTGACCAATGTTAACTGAAGCTACTGGAAGGGCCACAAGAAGCAAATATAGAGGCCTTGGCTGCATAGCTTAGTTGGTTAGAATGTCATCTGGATACACCAAGGTTTCAGGTTCAATCCTCAGTCATGACACATACAAGAATCAAACAAGGAATACATAAATAAAAATGGAACAACAAATCAATGTTCTCTTTCTCTCTCTCTCTCCCTCCTCCTATTTCTCTCTCTCTAAAACTACCTGGAAACCAGAGAGTATGGCAGTTTTGAAAATATAGTTCTCTCTAGCACTGAGGGAGGAAGTTTGTAAAGACATTTGAGATAAAAAGGAAATTGCATACAATAGAATAAGACTCAGTCATAAAAAAAAGAATGAAATTTTACCATTTGTGACAGCATGGAAGGACTTAGAGTAGAGGGTATATTGCTCAGTGAAATAGCCAGATAAAGACAAATATATGAATCCTAATCTTATATGTAGAATCTAAAAAATAAAATAAATGTATAAACAGAATTGAAACAGACTCATAGACATAGAGAACAGACTGGTGGTTGCCAGAGGGGATGGGGGGGTTGGTAGAATGTGTGGGGAAAAAAAGTGAAGGGATTGAGAAATACAGATTGGTAGTTACAAAATAGTCTCAGGATGTAATAACATAGGGAATATAGTCAATAATATTGTAATAACTGTGTATGGTGCCAGGTGGGTACTGAAAATATCAGGGGGAGCACTTTGTAAAGTATATGAGTGTCCAACCACTATGCTGTACACCTGAAACCAATGCAAAATAATATTGAAAGCAAACTGTAATTGAAAAATTAAAATTAAAATAAAAAGAGAAGATGATCATCAGCCATATTTTCTATATGATCATTTAGAAAATCTTCAAAGTAAATATGCTATTTCACACTAGTTTCCAATTTATCCTGCTATTGATATTAACTATTTTAGTACTCTAGTTCTATTAAATGGTAATAAAAATAATACCATTTCAATTTTGTATTTATATATACATACATATCTACAATGTTTAAATGTCTAAATGTAATCATCTCATACATCTTCTTTTTATTTTCCTTTGCACTTTATTGCTGCTGAAACATTTATGGTGTCTTGACATGTAACCAACCATAAGGGATTTAAATAAGAACACATCACCTCACATAGCAAGGAGACCAGAGATAGAGTAGGTTCCATAGTTACTCACTGTTCCATTGATATCTCCTCTCTAGCCTCCTTCTCAGCTCTTTTTTACCAGGAATGTCTCTTTCTCCTCTAATGGTTATAACATGGTTATAGTAGTTTCTGGTGTCACATCAATAAATAATGAAATCGTGAAAAAAGATAAGCACTTCCTTCTGTGGCCCTTTTATTAATAGAGAAGAAAATAATTTCAAGCCATGACATCTTAAATTTCTCTTTCACCAATTATCACGTGGGTCATCTGTTTCTACCTTAGTCATAGGTTGGTGAGAAAGTCAGTACCAGCAGTTTTAGCCACCAGACTGGGAGACGGAATGTTGGGAAGACAAGAGTCTAGGCCACTCTATCTCTTTCAGCTTCTACCACTTCCATCCCTCCATCCAGACCACTCCAATACCCAACCCAACATAACCCATGTTGCCAGTCTAGAATATCTTCTCTTATTAGATGTGTCTCTCTGGAATTATATACTCCTACACTGACTGGTACATATATATACACATACACTTGTATACACAAATTGCTATTATCATTCAACACAATTTAGTGGAAATTCTCCCAGGCTGGCTGGTAGAACTGTAACCCATTCTCTTTAATGATTTGGCCTGATATTATTAAATAATAAATTACTATTCAATACAATATTTGATTATGTGATTTCATATAATATTATGAATCATTACCTTTCCTGGACTTTTATTTTAGGGTTTTTGTCCAATATAAACATTGCCATGATAAACATGTATGTAAACATGTTCATTTATATAAGTGGCTTATTTCTAGGCATGAATTTATCAAAAGGGGGTACTTGATCAAAGAGTATGTTTTGATTATTTATGGATATTGTTAGATAGCTTCATTTTTTTTATATATTTCCAGCACTGATAAAAATTCCTGGAAGAGGTAGAAACTAATGTTTTTCTTAATTTTTGCCAGTTTTGTTTAATTAGCTTTGTCCTAAATACTGGTAAAGCTGAAGATCTTTTCTTCTGCTTATTGACACTTTCTGCAAATTTCTTATTCGTATTCTTTGCACAGCTTTATATCAAAATATTTGTGTTTTCATTGTTCATTTTAGTAGATTTTGTATATGTTAAATGTTTGACATGCTTGTTATTAGCATTATGTTTTTAATAAGATTTTGGGTATCTCAGATGACTTTCTTAAGGTATATTTTACCATACAAACACTTAAGTATATATTTTAACATGTCTAATTTTTGTTTGCTACTATCTGATATCTTAGTCTTAATTGAAATATTTCCTCTGTGGTGGTATTATCAGAGCAATCTCTCTGATTTTCTTGTAAGATGTTTTTGTATTTTTTAACATTATTAACTTTATTCATCAGTACTATCATTTACTTTCAGATAGATAACCAGAGGTGTCAACAATATTATTAAATAGTTCATCATTTTCCTACTGAAATGGACTTTCACATATTTTATTTAATAAATAAATGTATATATTATAGAACTTATTCCTAAATTACCTATTCAATTTTTTCATTCCCTTTGGCAATTCTCATACCAAAGCCATACTTGTATATGTCAGCTCCTCTATACCAATTTTAAATTTGAGAGTAAAATTTATAAAGTAAAAAAATGTGAAATACAGCATTGTTTCTGTAAGATCACACTTTTGGATGATGTATACCATGTATGCTTTGTAAATGGAGAGATTTATTTTTTCTTAGGATTACACAAAATAATAATGTGTCTTACAATAGGGGCTTCTTACTTTACCTAAAAAAAAAAATACAGTATTAGAAATGCCCTTATACTATTTGCCTTCCATGTCAAGATTTCTCATTTGGCACTTACTGTCCATATATTTTTATTTTATTATTTCAGGAAAAACGTGTATGTGTGTGTGTTTGTAATAAGGCAAAAAGAGAGAGTCAAAGAGATGGGGCAAGAGGTGCATGAGAGAGGAAGAGAGAGAGAAGGAGAGAAAGAAGAGAATTTTGTTTGGCACATCACTGGCTCCATTTCTCTTCATTGTCTAGAAGCCAGATATTTGTTCTGGTCCATTGGCTGGTTTTGAGAGTAACTTGAGTGCAGGCATCCTTCATTATAGAACACTCTCTCTTGAACTCAGCAACTAAATAGATTAGGAAGCATTTTAAAATTAAAATTTATTGGGGTGACATTGGTTAACAAAATTATATAGGTTTCAAGAGTGCATTTCTATGATACATCATCTGTATGTTGCCTTGTGTATTCACCCCCCACGTCATAGCTTCTCCCTTCACCATGTGTTTGAATCCCTTTTTCCTTTATTACAGCCCCACACCCCTTCCCTCTGGTAACCATTGTATTGTTGCCTGTGTCTGAGTTTTTGTTTGTTTGTTTGTTGTTGTTTGTTCATTTGTTGCTTTTAGTTTTATTTACCACCTATGAGCAAAATCATATGGTTCTTAACTTTTTTGGCTGACTTATTTTACTCAGCATGATATTCTGAAGGTGCATCTATTTTGTCACAAATGTCAGTATTTCCTCTTGGCTTATGGCTGAGTAGTATTCCATTGCATACATGTACCACATCTGCTTCATACAATCAATTTGTTGAGGGACACTTTAAGTGTTTCCGTGTCTTGCCCACTGTGGGTAATTCTGCAATGAACATAGGAGTGCATATATCTTTGCAAATAAATGTTTCCAAATTTCTCAGCTAGATACCCAGGAGAAGAGTTGCTTGGTCATATGGTAACTTTGTTTTTTTATTTTTTGAGGCACTGCCATACTGTTTTCCATAGCTGCTGCACCACTTTACACTCCCACTTGAGATAGCCCCTGTATTAGGTTTTGTGGCTGTTAAATAACACATATTTATTATCTTATAGCTCTAAAGGTCAGTGGTGCAAAGTAGTCTCACTGGGATAAAATCAAGGGGCAGGGTTGTATTCCTTTTGGAGGCTTTAGGGAAGAATCCTTTTCTTGCTTCTAGAAGCCTCTCGCATTCCTTGACTTGTGGACCCTTCAAAGCCATCAGTTTCCTCACTCCAGCTTCTGTTTTCATTTCAACATCTCTTCCTCTGACTCTTTCCTTCCTCTTTTATTTATAAAGGCCCTTGTGATCATACTGGACTCATACAGATAATCCTAGTTTATCTCTCCATCTCAAGATCTTCAAAATCCCATTTAAACTTGATACATAGTCCCAGGTTCCAGGTATTAGGACAGTACTCAAAGAAGGGAACTCTAGCTGCTTAATGCATAAAACTCAGGAACCAAATAGATTTGAATAATGCAGCTTCACTCATTTTCCAAATCAAGAACAAACAGATTCAGATAGTTAACTGTAGCTATATTTTCCCTTAGTGGAGTACTTATGTGTGATTTTTCTGAGTTATTCATATCCTCAAATAGCTTTCTCTTGCTGTGGCAATTGAATGGTATTTTAGATGATAAAATTCTCCCTGTTGTCTGAATACATAATCTCATGGCTTTCTATTTTGTCTTGTGCATGTTAATCGGTTGCCTTCTGATGTTCTTTTCTTTATAGGTAAGGTTTTTTTTTGTCTTGAGTTATTATAATACTTTCTCTTTTTATATAGAATTTAGAAATTCTCCCTGATCTGTGTCTTTGATCCTTTATCCCATTAAATTCATTGAGCCCTTTTAACTTGCAGATTCTTCAGTCCAGATAAATTTCCTATTTAATACACTTAATGATTATCTCTTCTAATTCTACCTTATAGTTTTCTTTAGAATTCCATCTTTTCATATTTTCTGTCAGCACTTTAAAATATTTATTGCATTATGTTACTTATGTTGAATTCAAGGGTGTATCTCTTTCATTATTTATGTGCAGAATTATTTAGTTGATAAATTACATTATTCAGTTGAGGAAACATTATTTTGTGCAGAATTTAATCTCTCAGAGTGATATCACCATCATCATCATCAGCAGCAGCAGCAGCATCAGTTTATTTAAAGTCCTGGTTTCTCTGACTCCAAGAAGTGAAGAAACTGAAAGAGGTTGATTGTCCCAGTTCTTAAGGTGTATTGGTATCCAAACATCAAGGATCAAGGGATCAAGAAGGCTCCATAAGATTCAGAAGGGCCTGAGAGACAACCTTATTTGGCACAGATATAGAAACAGTTTGCCTTTTACCATCTTTTTTCTTAACAACATCCATCAGACTTGATTGAGCCCCAGTGAGTCAACTAAGGAAACCTGCAAATGACATAAGAAACTCCAGCCTTTGGCAGAGCAAATAAATACAGATTCAGTAAAATAAAACTGTGATGGCATAAAAACAACTTGTAATATAACAACAACAATAATAATCATATCACTTCGTCAAGTCTTTATCAGAATCTGCTGCCTTGCTGCTTTTAACTATTTGCTCAGTGCACTAAGTAGAATCATATACCAATTATGTTGGGATAAAATCCCTCAGAAACCACTTCTTCCATCCATAAGGCTTTCTGAAGGCTCCTAAAGTCCTTTGAGTCTGAAAAGAGAAATGGATTGGCCCTAGCTGGTTTGGCTCAGTGGTTAGAGGGTCAGCACATGGACTGAAGGTTCTCAGGTTGGATTCTGGCCAAAGGCATGTATCTTGGTTGCAGGCTCTATCCCTGGCCCTGCTCCAGGTGCCTGCAGGAGGCAATCTATCAATATCTCTTTCTCACATTGATGTTTCTTTCTCCCTCTCTCTCCCTTCCACTCTCTCTAAAAAGCCAGGGAAAAAATATTCTTAGGTGAAGATTTATGAAAAACTGGATAGAAGGTGGAAGCAGAGAAAGAGGAAAACACCATCAAGTTACAATGTTCCCCATGTTCTCATTTTACCAGAATCCCTCTGTCTTATCCTGATCTTTAAACTAGCATTCATTAAGCACTTAAAGTTTGACAGGCCTGGACAAAGGTCTTTATAAAATTAGTTTTCTGGTGGGAAACTCAACAAACTCTGAAGCTAGCCTTCTATATTTACCTCCTGCCTCTTCAAATAGGAGCTGTTTGAGATTAAGAAAGTTCTATTTATCAATCTGAACATTTGTACACAGGAAAAGCAATAGTACCTACCTATTGGGTTGTTATGGAAATTAAACACACACACATAAGTTTCTGGGAAATATTAAACAATATAAAAAAGTTATTGTCATTACCAAGTTATTTTATTCTGAAAACAAATATATGTGGTAATTATTATGATCACTATTTTGTTGTTGTTGCTGTTATTGTTGTTCTAATAAGAAAACTTAGGCTCTCAAGGAGATGAAGTATGTGATCCAAATTTAAACAGTCATATGATGTAAAGCCAAGGTTTGAAAACAGAATAGTGGAACCTAAAATCCATGTTCATGAAATGAAGTAGTAAAATGATCCCCTGTTTATTTGGCTGCTTTTCATTAATAGAATTTATTTACATATTTAGTCAATTACCTTTTGATATAAGAATTAACACATTTAGCAGGAAGAAACTTGAGGAGAATAAATATGTTTAATGTATTTTGTTAATTTAAGAATATGTATATATTTAAGAAACAAACAGAACAAAATAAACTCAGGGAGACTTATAACAAGAATTAAAGTGTTAGTTTCTCTTCTATTATCATGTAAGAGACTTTCTACCTCCAAACACTTCCTTCATCTGTATTGACTAACCTTCAACTGAAGTTGTGACTCACTCTCCATAGTATTTCTTGTGAAATCAATTGGCACTTTCTTTGGCTTTGCCCCTGGCTATGCTGACTAATCAATAAAATTTGAATTTTTCAAAGAAGTAGAATAACTAAGGCCACTGCACCAAAATTCTTTGAAATTGACTAATTTTAGAAAGTATGGAATTGGTTGATTTCCATACCTTCTTTGATTTCACAGCTTGAATTTCTCTAGATGCTCTGTTTTTATCCATCTCTAACCCATATCTTGTCCTTGATGAAGAGAATTACAAATCATACTATGACTATTGCTTATACATTTAATTTTTAGGTCAAATTCCCAATATAGAAAACACATCAGATACTAGTGTTACTGATACATAAGTAGACATGCAAAAGAAATTCCAAACATATTAAAGAAGAAGCATATGAAAATACTTATATTCCTTTGGAAAACTATTTGGCTATATATTACATTTATAAAAGTTTACCAAGTAAAATAAAATATGGTAGAGCTAGGGGCAGGAAAATAATGGAAGAAAGAAACTAAAGTATTTCTGTAGCATGAAATAAGTATATAAAGAAACTTGCTGTAAAGATATCTAGTAAAACCTGTTTTCCCCATCCACATATTTGTTAAATCATATGATAAATTTGATGCATGCAATGTTTATTACTAAGTACTTAATATTATTAAAAATTACAAATAATAAAAAATTACACCATAGATTTTCCATAGTTAAATGAAAATAATTTTATACAAAATAAAAATGACCAAAACTTGTTAAAAGTAAGAATAAACTTTTTAATGTTGTTCAAAAATAAAAAGGGACAAAAGCAAAATAAATAAAATAAATAGAATAAAAGATGAAAAATGAGATTTTTGTTAGTGGCATTTGCATTCATGCAGTAGGTTTGCCATGTTGGGTCTGTCCAGTTGCTCTCCAGCACCTCACAATTATCCTTAAACTCAATACATTTTGGTCAAGTGAAAAAGAAAAAGAGTTTATGTTCAAAACAAAACAGAAACTGACTCAAAGATACAGAGAATAGATTAATGGTTTCCAGAGGGGAGGGAGGTTGGGGGAGTGGGTGAAAAAGGTGAAGAGATTGAGAAGTACAGATTGGTAGTTAATAAAATAGTCATGGGAATATAAGTTACTGCAAATGTAGTCAATAATATTTTAATAACTATGTATGGTGCCAGGTTGTTACTGGAAATATCAGGGGGAAAATATTTTAAAGTATATGATTGTCTAGCCACTATCCTGTACAACTGAAACTAATACAAAATAATACTGAATGCAAACTGTAACTGAAAATTTTTTCAAATTAAAGTTAAAAAGTTTATACCAATTATTATTTTTCAATTGAAAAGTTATTTTTCATATAATGAAAGGTTTAGATTTTTGTTTGTTTTTCATCTACCATTCAGGTTTAACTGAAAGTGTGTGCCTAGACCTGCTCTTCAGGTATACACTCAGTAGTTAGAGCAATAAATTTATAAATTGAGAGTGAATGATAGTGAGTTAGAAATTCTGTGGGACTGGCAAATAGAAGACCTACAAAGAATGAATATGTAATAAAAATCAGAAGTGTTTGTAGGCTAGTAATAGAGAAAGAAGTTTTAAAAATCTGATATTATAAAATGCAAAATAAATGATGTCAGTCTTTCCCATGAACTTTTCTTTTTCAGAGTTAACTATGTACCTGCCATTGAAGCCCATGCTTATGTCATTCTTTATTCTAGTGTCTTGTCAGATGACTATGAAATGTCTTTAAAAACCAAATAACTATCCCAGAAATCATATTACTTTTGTTTGCTTATAATTTTAATAGAAAAATAACATATTATAGCCTAAGCATAATATTAAAAATTATAATTTTTATTTCACTCAGTTCAGTATTCTCCAAGTCTTTTCTAAGGCTGGACATATAAGATTTTTAAAATTTATTATTAAGATTGATATATCATCTACAAAATTAAATTCATGTTTTGCTCTTTGGTAAATCAAAATACTTCCATTAAATGTCTAAAAACAGCTTGTTTCTATCACCATGCACAGAAAAAATCAGCAAATGCATATTAATCCACATTCTTTAAAAACAACATAAATCGCAGGCTGGTATAAAGAGTTTTTCCATAATGCCGATTAGCTTGTACATAAACGGTGAACAAAGAAGATATTTAAGGTAACGCAGATGTCATTTTTGTTGACATACTGTTTGTCCCCACACAAAATATTTTGCACCACCGAGGAGCGGTGAAGATACTGAAGGAGGCTGTGCCACATACACAAGGCCGTTCCGGCCGCATTATTTCTGGAAACTGCTTGGCCTCCTTGTATCTTCGAATGTTTATTCTGTCGGCCGCCCTCCTCTCTGTATTTTGACTTTGTTTCCATAACTCATTAGTCTACATTCTTTATCATAGCTACTTACATTTTAAAATCAGTAAACGTTATTTTTACTGAATATTTTTGGATTTACTAGAAACCTTAACTTATTTAAACTATGGTAGTATTGTTTGTTTAGGATAATCACGGTTATTGTTAGTGTTGTGGTATAAAATCACATAGATTTTGAGTGTACCTTTCCAAACCCATTTTAATCATTAGCCCTCATATTTTTAGACTGTAAATTTGCAGAATATATTTTTTAAGTAATTTTGTTATACTTTGGGTTGTAGTAGAAATGTTTGTTAGACATCTTAAGGCATATGAGTAATAACTTTGACTCTACTTTCAACATTTATAGCAATTCTTTGTGGCTTTTTTGTGGTGCTGCTCTTTTTGCACTATGGGTAATTCTATAGTGAGCTCCTTGCAGAGCTTACCATCTAAGAATTATGGAGTAATTACTTCACAGGCTTATTTCTAAAACTATTAACAAAGGAATACATTTAATTGATCAAAGCTTTTTAGGTTTTATTTATTCATTTATGACACAAATATTTATTGAGTCCCATTTTGTGCAAAAAAAAGTAGTCTCAAAATGTGCACATGAATTTTGAGTAAACTAGAACTACCGCATGATTTTTGCATTGTACTTGGGGGACAATGAGAAAAAACAGACAATAAACATGAAAATATTTTTTGCAAGACCTTTTTAAACAGTAATGCATGCTATTAAAAATAAAATTATGTGACTAAAGTAAGGGTGACTTTAGTTTAGGTGGTCAAAGAAGGAATTTCTGATAATAGGGTATTTGAACACCGATGTAATTGTGTTTCTGAAAAGAACAAAGTACAGTAAAAGTTAAGAAACTAAAATTCACTTTTCAAGTTTTGATGAATTAAAACTTCAAATAGGAAGATGATTGAGACATAATGTGCAATTTTAAAGATGTTAGTTCATATGATTTTCCTTTTAAGTTGCTTGGCTCAACCCATAATTAGACATCATTTCAATATATTACTTCATATAATTCTCTTTCCAAAGGGAAGCTCATGTTTTTGTTTAAGGTGTGGAGTCTGTTTTTGTGTCTCTGCCCTCAAAAGACCTGATCTCTCTCTTCTACATAGAAACAAATCCTAGGGGCTAATTCCAATTGTAGTAGTTCACCTTCAAGTACTAATTCAAGTTGAGACAAACAAATATTTGTCTGGTTAGCTCTATATTATATCCTGGGAAAGCTAGAGCTTGTATAAACAAATTTAATTGTATCCTAAAATGCACCTACAATATCCTCAGGGTGTTCCTGCATGTAGAATAACATGCCATTGAGAAAAAATTTACAGAAAATCAGATTTGTCAATACTTTGTAAGCCTCTGTGAAGTACTCCAGGACTGAAGAAGGACACTTACATCTTCCACATGCCATGATTAATAAGATACAACAGGGAATAAAGATTTACTAATAAAACTAATTTAATATAATAGTTGTCTTTAACAAATTTTCCTGTAAATTTGATAAAAAGTTTAAAAATTTATACCAACAATATTATCCTAAGAGCACAAGAAAGCATTTTTTATACACTTATCAGTAGACTAAACAAATTATCCTGGTAATATTTTAACAATTTCATAATTAATATACACGAATTTTGTATATCAAGTCTGTATTTTATAGTTTTTCCTCTCATTGGGTTGAATAGACCTTCACCGGTCAGTTTTTACTTTATTTCAAACCTGAACTTCCCTCCAAGCCCACCCCCACACACGCAAAATGATTATTTGTATCTTTTATACTTAAATGGCTGAACTTCACATTTGAATCCTCTAGACTGTCATCTTAGTTGTGGGAAAACAGTTATTAAATTAGGTTTTAAAGACTGTCTAATGTATTTTAAAATGTTGCATTTTTAGAGCAATGGAAGAAAGGAAGTGGAACAAATTATCCAGTTAGCTAAAGATTTCAAGTTCATTTTAGGTTCAATCACTTAAGTCAATTGCATTTGAAATTTTTAGATGTAATTCTTTCTGCAAATTTTAGATCCCAGGTGGCATCAAATGCAGTATTATAGATCTAAAGCTTTTTGTTATAGAAGACTTGCAGCATTAATAGACTGACACTGTTTGGATAACCTCAATCATTCATAAGCCTTTTAAAATACATTTATCATTTCAGAGTCTAATAAACTAACAGAATTCAATTTTCATGTTACTTGAGACTTTGAATCTCTTACCAGAATTCTGACATCCATTAGCCATTGTCTGAATTAGGTGACGGCTGTGGCAGAGAAAAAGCCATAACAAATTATCTCGTTACAAAGATAATATACACAACAGCTGGAGTTTTTCTTTGTCTTGCTCTCATTCTGACTGACATAAGCTGCTAGCTGCATTTTCCCACTTTCTGAATAATGTTTTTGGCAGGTTCAGAAAGCCATGTGCTTCACTAAAAGCTTTCTTATGATGCAAAGAAATAGAAACCAACAGCTTCCCATGGTTTTAGTAGTTTTATTTTATTTTATTTTTTGCTTTTGCCTGTAATAATCAATTCAATCATTTATTTTAATGTCTGTGTATGATATTTCTGTGCCTCTGATTATGCTTCACTTATCTTACTTTTAGAAAATGTCAATACTAAAATGGTTTAGTACTGAAATTACTTTATATGACTTCAAATGACTTTATATTAGACTTCACTTTATATGAGACTCAATATAAAATGTTTTTAAAAATTCATAAAACATGTAGACATTTCAATAAAACTGAGCTCAACATTTTAACAATAAAAACTGGAAAAACTTAAGATGCAAATTATTCATTAATTTATCTCTTATTCCTAAATGTAAAAATTTCTTAAAACCTTTGAAAGATTAATATATATTTGTTTATATCATTATCTTTCAGTTAGTACTCTAAAAATGGAAGCATGATTTGAACATTGTTTGTCGTGTTAAATATCTCTTTATACATGTTTTCTTTCTAAACAATGATGTCAAGCAGAAAGTATATGCATTATCTATTTAAAAATCACTGTGTTCACTATATGTAAAAATACCAAATTATACATTAAGCACAAGTACTAATGCTCCTTCCCCTTCTCTCTCTCCCACCTGTCTTTCTTTTCCAATAATGCTCTTGCTACAATGATCCATGCCTGGAGGGACTGTCTCACTGACTTCACTAAGAAATATAATCAAGCCTCAGAAGACTTAGTCTGTCATTCCAGCTCTTCTCTGTACTTGATCCCTCTATACACAGTTCAGCCTCAGGAAGAAGCATGATATAAGCAGAGGGAAAATAAAGCTGTAAGGATTATCAACTATGGGAATTAGGTAGTGTTGTGGGTTTTTTTTATCTCGAAAATTTTAATCAATTATTAGAAGTGAGAAAAGAAAAAAAATAGAGATTATATCCTTAAATGTGCAATGGCTAAGAAGAAAACAAAGGTGGGAAAATCAAACATCAGTCTATTGCCTTTTAAGTTTCTCTGCCAGTGATTACCTCTCCTCTACTTTTTGAATGTTAATTTTTTCAAGATGTTATTCATACATAATTTAACCAAGCCCATTTACACATCACCTTCTCTTAATCATTTTATGAGCATTACCTTTACATTATGTTTTCTTCTCTATAATATATGTCTGCCACTTAAAAGCCACTAAAATACATAGTGTAGGGGGCAGTTTGGTCTTGGATATATATACAGAGCTGGCAAAAGTAGGTTTACAGCTGTACTGTGATATTCTTTTGAGTTAATAAAGCTGTTGTAATAATCATAGCCTGCATGTCTTTTTTCCTTACAAATTCTAAACCTACTTTTGTGAATGCCTGTATATATTTAAAACATTTTCATTTAAAACAATTTAATTACATATAGATGTCATGCATGCGTGTGCTTGTGTGTGTGTGTCTGTGTAGAACATTATGTCAGCAGACAGCTCCGGAGCAGATGACTCAACTAACAGAAGTTGAATCTGTTCTTCTTGGTCACATTGACTGGAAAATGCACAGATTCACCTGTTTTTCAACCTAATTATTTTAGAGCACAGCAGCTGACCATTGTATTTTTAAATCTCAAACTTGTTTTAGTTTTTTTTTGCATAAATTATTGCATTTACTTATTTGGAATGTTAGGCACTGTGTCAGGTTTTAGAAACACATTAGTGAACAATATGACTTGAGCCCTGACCTCAGGATGCATCAAATATAGTTGCACATTCTGTTTAATCTGCTGCAGAAGCCAAGCTCAGTACTATGTCCTCTGATATATTTCAGTCCTATGCTTGGTCCCTTGGAATAAATATATAATTATCCCCTACAGAAATACAGAAAGAGAGATTATCTTAGCTCTTTTCCACTTTCATCACCATCCTTTTGCCTTCTCTTTCATTTTCTTCACAAACACACATGCACCCTATTCATACTATTGCACATCACAGCTAATTTAACAGCTCCTCAAAATAAAGGCAATTCTTCCTTTGTAAGAGACTCAGTGATTTCTATAACAAATGATTGTTATAACTTATACAATATTTGTACACAAACAAATTTCTTGGTAATTCACACATTCTTCCTTCATTGTTTCAGTTGCAACTGGACATTTTTCAGTACCTGTAATCTCTAATATACTTTAATACTGCATCTTCTGAGTGCAGGGTAGTCTGCACATTGTTAATTCTTTCCCTCTTGAATTCGTACCTACACATGAGAATCTGGATACATTGTCTCTACAGATTATTAGCTATGTGCCCTTTTGCAAATTTCTTAATCTCTATTATTCAATTTCTTCATCTGTATATCAGGGATAGTAGTCTCTATCTTGTAGAGTTGTCATGAGAATTAAATGAATCAATCATGTAAAACATTTAAAAATGTTCTTGGTTTACAGTAAGTGCTTAGTAAGTGCTATTATACTAGGTATTAAAAATGTCAAGAACAATAAAATGTGATTCCTCCCCTCACTGTTACTACTTACTCACCAGAGTAAACACATACATGATGTCCTGTAAAGTTGTTGCTAAAGCATGAAAAAAGTTAGCAGTCATTCTTTCAACATTCACATAGCACCTATTTGTCTTATCTTTATTGAAACAAGTATTGCAAGCCAATATTTCAGACTCTGCAATAGAGACTCAGAAAATGTGGTTGAAAATCCTGGATTTGCTAAACTTATAATTTGCCCAAACCTCAATTTCCTCACATGTTAAATAAAGGTAAAATTTAATGAAGGCATACTTCTAAAGCACCAAGCACCCTGTGAATACATATAAACCTAACCATGTCATTATAAAGCTCAGTCCCCCTCCTGTTCTCACCATGATTGCAAGTATCTGTCATCCAATACACTGTGGTCAAAGTACAATTTAATAAAAAACACTATATATATATGTATATATATACACACACATGTAACATAAATAAATATATAAATAAAAACTCTAGTCCAATAAACAGGTCCGTAAGAGCTACTATCAAAGATAGTATAATAATAAATGCTGTAATCAAACTATTAAAAACACTGCTGAGAACATAGAAGATAAAATAAAAGTATCTTTCCTGAGAAGTAAAGGTTTAGAGAAGTTTCCTGGAGGAGATAATTTTATTCAGAGTTTTGAATAATAACTTGCAGTTAAATGTTACAGAGAATAGGGGGAAAGCTTCTTTCAGCTTGAGGGAGCAGCAAGAGATAAGGCACCCTGTTAACAGGGTGCATGAAATTGAGGATGCTCACGTTTTCCAGAGGGACTCGGGTGTGAGGATCAAATGGGGAAACGTGGCAGGAGACAAGACTCAAATTCCAGTGGCTCATATATGGTTGAAGGACTGGCAGGTAAAGACTTTAATTTCTATGCAATGAGTGTTATCAAGAGAGACATTTATCATTTCTTACATGACCAAATTTTATTATGGTTTTAATCCAATTTTTTATAATCTTTTTTTTTTTTTTAATATTACTAACCTTTTAAATTTTGATGCTCACGAGTGCAGCACACAGTGTTTCTCTATGTCAGCACTAATGCCATCGGGACCAGATAGTCTTCCTTCTGGGGGCTGTCTTGTGAATTTTCAGATGTTTAGCAACATGTCTTCCCTTACCCAGAAATGCCAGTAGCATCCCTCTACCCCAGTTGTGACAACCAAGAACGACTCCAGACATTTCCAAATGTTCTGTGTGGAAGACAGAGTTGTTCTCAGTTGAGAACCATGGTGCTAAGAAAAACATTAGGATGAAACTTAAGAGGCTATAATATATAAACTGTCTTTATCACTGGAAAGTTTAATAAATATATGTATATGACTTAGTTCGCCTCTTCTTTCCATTTCTCTTACTAAATTTACATTCACATGTTGACTGTACCTGAGGGGGAAATGTAATAAGTACAACTACTACCTGCTTAAACGGGTCAACCTTGTTATATGGAATTTTGCTGTCATGTAAGCAACTTGATAATTTGGTACATTAAAAAGGAAATAGATCTAACATTTTAAGGGCTTTAAGGCAGAATTACTACATTAAGAGAGAGAGAGAAGAATTATTTCCTGGGAACAGCGTCGGAGGGTAAGGAGTGACACACAGCAGAGGCTGGACTGAAGAACCTAAAAAAAATTAAGTTGGAACATAGCTTGGAGAAAAGCAGTTAATGAAAATCCCCTGGTGGTGCCACACTCAAAAGATATTTTAACAACAGGGATTTTTAATAATCCTTATTTCATTGTAAGCTTAATTATTCTCCTCCCAGCTTACCCAGGTCCTTTTCATGTGTCTGCCAGCTGTTGAAGGAATGTAGTTGTATGACAGGGTCCATTTGGTCTATGAGTAGTAATGCACATAGACTGTGAGATAACTGAAAGCTGAGAGATTTCAGTGAAAACAAGTCTAGGGTGGAGATGGCTGAGAGGAGTTGAGTCTCAGAAATTTGAGAAATGCTGGGGCATCCTTGAACTACCACATTATGTGGGTGGGGTGGCAGCCAGTCAAACCTAGAGTGAGCTTTTCTGGAGGACTCTAGATAACACACATGTAAATTATACATGTCAAGATGGATCACACCGTGTCTTGGCATTCAGTGGTATGTCATAAACAAACTCAGTCGCAATAAGGAACTAAGTGATTATTTGTTAGCTACCTGGCAAACTTGGGGGTAAAACCTACCTCCTAAACACCTCAAAGGTCCTCTCCTTTCCTTTCCTTTCCTTTCCTTTCCTTTCCTTTCCTTTCCTTTCCTTTCCTTTCCTTTCCTTTCCTTTCCTTCCCTTCCCTTCCCTTCCCTTCCCTTCCCTTCCCTTCCCTTCCCTTCCCTTCCCTTCCCTTCCCTTCCCTTCCCTTCCCTTCCCTTCCCTTCCCTTCCCTTCCCTTCCCTTTCTTCTTGCTTTTATTTTTTCAACATAAACATCTCCAAGGTAATGTTGTACAGTGTATCTTAAAAAACAAAGTACTTTTTGGAGATAATTCATCAGAGGACATACTTAGAGAGAAGAGGGGGAGAGAGAGAGATAGAAACTTCCATGTGAAAGAGAAACATCTATCAGTTGCCTTCTGTACACTTCCCAGCTGGGGATCAAACTCACAACCCAGATATATGCCCTGACTGGGAATCGAACAGCAACCTTTTGGTGCACGGAACAATACTCAACCAACTGAGCCACTTGGGCCGGGCTGTAAGAAATAATTTTTAACAACACACTACATTTGATTTCAGAATACAGAATATATCAAACCCTATACTTAAATAAAACGTTCAGGTTTTTAAAAATCAAACTAAATGAACATTATTTCTCAAATGACCATGGGGCGATAAAGATGGGATAAATCAAATATAGGTTTTATCAAATAAAATGGGACATGCATTTTCATTTTACAGGTTTAAGATTTTTAAAAATTCAAGGATGTCAAGAGGATATGAAGTTTTTTGACTGTTATCATGTATCTGTCCATCCTATTGTCCAGACCAAAGAAGACAAAATAACCATCAGTAAGAATGCACAGAATATTCTTGCTTAATTTGGCCTACTAGTCTACACATGTTGTTACGGAACATTTGGAAAACAGTAATCCATTCTTTTTGTACATAGCTTGGCACTTTGAACAAACAAATATATATGATTTCTGCTCAATCTGCAAATTTTCTAACCTTAACCTTTATTACCCAGCATCTCTATCCTGGAGTTGTTTTGTATTAAAAATTCTTCACTTATTTCACTTTTAAATTGTATCGTTCCTTTCAGCATTCAGTATATTTCTAGTTTGAATTTTATTTACCAGTAATTCCCCGTTCTCAAATGTTTGTCTGATAAAGTCTCCTAATGCCCCAGGAGAGAGTATATTATAAGGTTAGATTGTGAGATGTCTGAGTCTTTTGTCAATGTTGGTTGGAGGATAGCTTCTCATATTCCTTAAGAGAGGAAACTGATATCACATTGCACATCAGTAACATTTTTTTTTCCTATAAGAGATTGGCCAACAGCCAGTGAAACACTCAGTGGAGTTTTCTATTGATTGTCCTGTGGCTTGCAGAGGGTATATTTTCTGTATCTGAAGCAGTTTGGTTGTATTGTGTAGAGGGGCAAATCTCCTGTAGACTAATGAATATAAAGATGTGATTTTTTTTCAGAATTGAAGCGATGGAGTCATGGTTTTTCTAAGGCAAGAAGAAATAATTCAGTGCAAGTTGGGATTGATGCTGATTGCATGATTCCACATTCTTTATTAAATAAGATGCTTTTTAAAGACATGTCATTACAGTTATTTGATTAATTTTTTGTACTTTAAATCAGATATTAAGTGATATCAGCCATTTAAAGAGTGTGGGCTTATCTGGAATGATGCTTCAATGTTTCTAATTATTTGAAGTTTCCTCAAGCCTCTTTGCGTTTGGACATGCCTTCTCCACCACCTTGTGGTTTTAACAATACAAAAACTTGCTCTTTAAGGCCCACTTCAAACTCTACTTTTGGAATTCAACTAAAGGTGTTAAAAGTGACAAAAATATATTGTGTTCAAGAACAAATAATATTTAATAATTAAATATGTAGAAATTTGAGAAACAGACAATTTATATAAAAGCAAGTGTTTCATACTGAATTATAAACAATTAGATAAAAAGAAAGTAAGGCAATGTTTCCTTGTACAACATTAGTCACCAAAGCTTATTTTTTTGTGTTTATAGTTGGAAGGAAAGTTAATAAGCACTAAGGTTATCTCTAAAGAAGAAACATACACGTAAGAATCAGGATCACTTACGACACTAACCCTACTCTTCATAAAATAATAGCCTGATAATATGAGAATGTGAATGTTCAGGTGTGATCCATTCACAGAATTGTGTAGCAGGGAGGGCCCTGGTGACAGAATTTAAACCTCCGCTACCATGAAAGAAAATGAGTCCATATGCAGAAGGATTAAAAGAGGAAACAAAAGGGGAAGGTACACATTATTTTACACACCTTCGTAAACTCATGCAAAAGTGTTTGAGACATTTGAGGCCCACAGACCTTTTCTATTTGACATCAGCCAGCATGATAGAAAAGCACATTCTTGCATCCCATGTGGCACACTTGTTCCCCTAATTAGTCAGCAGTGCTGCACGGGGAATACATGCAATGGGAAGAACTGGAGACTCACCGTCCTGGTGTCTTGTATAGGCCACTTGTTGGATCCACAAGGCTGTGAGAACTTGTACAGGAGGATTGGGCTGGTCCAGAGACAGCAAAGAAGGAAGAGGGACATCACATGCTGCTCTTCCTATCCAATTAAAACATATTCTTTATTCTCTGCAGCAACTATGAAGTCAGAATAAATCTGTCGCTTGTCTAATCCATTAAAAGAAGTTATTTGAATCCCTTTTAAATACTAGAATAAGCAACAGAATTTGAAGAATTGTTTTTAAAGTAGGAATCCCTCCACTAAACAGTAAATAAATTTCTCTGATAAGAACGAAATTTATTATAATCAAATGGTTTCTCTTAAAAGCAAACAGAACCAACATTCTTTTCCTATAAAGAAAACAGGGTTCTCTAGAACCTTCATTTATGTGACTTTTTTATTTTATTATTATTTTTTTAAATATGTCTTTATTGATTTCAGAGACAGGAAGGGAGAGAAAGAGATAGAAAAACATCAATGTGATTGGTTGTCTTCTGCAGGGGATTAAGTTGCACGCCCTTGGCTGGAATTGAACCCAGGAGCCTTTCATTTGCAGGCCTCCACTGTGACCACTGAGCCAAACCAACCAGGGCTGGCTTTTTTACTTTTAATGCTTGGATAATGGGCAAGTAACACATCAGCAGGTTCGTAGCTTCTGGTTAGTGTCAATTCAGAAAGATTTTCCCCTCCTATTGTGAGAATGAATAAAAAGCGTTACACTCTGCAGATATATAAAGACTGCAAGTTTCACTGAATTTCTTTCTTAGAAGGCCATTAGAAATCATCTGTTCCACTTCCTCATTTTATGTGTGAGTAAAATGAAGCTCAAAGAAGTTACAACTGTGTGTTCAAAAGAAACAAACAACAACCAGGTATTGTAATTTCATACTTTGGGCATGTGCCCACAGAGAGTCTTTCTAAGGAAAAGACTCTCTCCAAGCCCTAACCACTTTCAACTTTATCCTCAAAGGTGAAGTTTTATTCCTGAAGAAAATCAGGGCTGAAATACAATGTTTTCTTATGGTCATATTATAGTAAAGACCCTTAGTGACTGTAAGTTGTCTCAGTGAGTTCTGAAAAAACATTTAAGAAAATGAAACCATGTATATAAAATAAATTTTTAATGTTAGTGCTTTCAATTATATTAAAAGGAAGTGGTGTATTAGGTTGGCACTTCATCACATTTATTCAACTGATAGTGTGAATATATTGTTATAATAACCAAAACTGGGCATAAAAATCATTCGAAGGTATATGGAGAAGCGGTTTGTAAATGTAATGCTTTGTTAGTGGAGACTAGCATGGTGGTGGTGGGTAGTGATTATAGCTCAGATTCCACCACTGTCTCTATTGCAACCTTCTCTGGGCAGTTAAGTGCTCCTTTTCTCTGTCTAGACACATTTAAAAAGGAGTTTCAATTGCTCCAAGGTCACTTTCAGACGTCTGCACAACTTCAATTGAAATAATTCTGTTCATGACTCTATGCATTTTACAATTTATGTTTATTATTTTTATTTGTCTGTATTAATTTTTGTTCCCCCTGTTACATAACTGACAGAACAAATTCAATCCTACTTTTTGGGGAGTGCAATTTGCTATTTTTTTCTTCTCCATGCCTACTTCTGCATTATTATAGCAGATTAATTACATTCTTTATAGCAGTATCTTATTTTGTCTTAATAAATAGATAAAAAGGGGAAGGTTAAAAATAATGGAAACTTTTTTTTATAAATCTGTATTTGTCAAACACAAACAAGATCTGAGTATTTATACCTCTCATTTATAAGTCTTTAGCTTTAAATCATAATGTGGAAAGCTTCGTAATACCCTTATTCACTATACTTCTGATTGAACACTTTAATAGAACACTTTTTTTCAAAAGTGTGCATTTTTTTAAATTTATTTTTATCCTTTAAAATATTACAGATGCCCCTTTTATTTCCCCATTGATCCCCTCCACCCAGCACCCATTCCCTGCCCCAGGCCTTCACCACACTATTGTCTGTCCATGGGTTATGCATATATACATATAAACTATTTGGTTAATCTCTCCCCATTAACATCAGAAAATCAATGGCATTTTTATACACCAACAAAAATGTGTATTTTTAAATGCAATTGTCAATGCCTATTTTATACTGGTGCCTAGATTAGACACATTAAAAAGCTAGTTTATATTCTTGGTAAATTCTACATCAGACCCTCAAAATAGAAAATATACAAAGCATATTTAATACAAGCATTTTACTTTATTCTAATATCTTAATAATCTACATAATATCAAAATCTAGAATTTAAATAAAACTACAATGACTAAACAAATATATTCCTAGGCCCCAAAGGAAATGATAACTCACATGTTGTTTATCTGGGCTAATAATTAAAACTAAGTGACATCGTTTTTCTGACATTTGCATCTCAAAATAAATCATTGATTATAATTTTTATTTAATTTTTACTTAATTAAAAATGTAGTAAAATATAAAAAAAATACATAGTGTGCAAGACCTTCCATGTTTCCATTGCTTTTAGCTTCTTCCTTTAATGAAATTACATGTGATTATATACTTCATCACAAAAGTTTACCAGGGATATGTTCCAAAACCTTGAATGAATGCCTGAAACCACAAATAGTACCAAACCCCATGTATCCTGTGGGTTTTTTTTTTTTCACGTACATAACTTTTCACTTAAAAGAAGCAGTTTACGGCTTCTCTTTGTGTATCTGCATTGCATTTAGAGGGCCATTATTAAGTAAAATAAGGCTTAGTTGAATACAAGCATTGTGACAGTTGATCTAATAACCGAAATAGCTACTAAATGACTAAATGTTTAGGTAATATATACAGTGTGGATACACTGGACAAAGAGATGGATGCCTCATGTCCTGACAGGACAGAACTACAAGGCCTTAGATTTCATCACACTGCTTGGAACAGCAAGCGATTTAAAGCTTATGAATTCTTCATTTCTGGTATTCCATTTAATATTTTTGGACTGCACTGACTGTGGGTAACTGAAGCAATACAAAGCAAAACCATGGATGGGGGGGGAACAACTGTATCGTCCTGTACAAATTCTGCTTTCAAAATAGCAACACTATACTGAAGTAGGAATTTCTTTTTATTGCAGAGGCTAATCAGTTATCTATACATTTAAAACAAAAGATTTTTCCAATTTACTCTATTCAAAAGGATTTACTGCTGGAAATAATTTGTTTGAGTTATTATTGTTAGGTATAAAACAAATGTTGCCATGCAAATAACTGAAACTATTTTAATGTTTTTATAGTGATGGATGGAGAATTGAGTTGAGAATTTAGAGACCTATGTTCCACTCCCATTACTATTGCTTGTTAATTGTGTCATATTGGATAAATTGCTTCACCTATAACTGGCTCTCATTTTCTTCATGAATAGGTGGAATTTTACTAAGTAATCTCCAATATGGTTTTCATTTCTTCATTTAAGTTTGAAATTATATGACTATGACAAGTTTTCAAATAGGCAAACAAAAATTGATCTCCATTTAGCCATGGATGACTGCATAACCTATTTGCTATGTTGGACTTTTAATAACAATTATATGCAAAGCATTTTGTGTGAAATGCATGAACTGTGACTTGAATAAGGGGTGATTTTTAAAAAAAGAAAATTAATAAATTCATCACAGCCTTTAAAAAATTAGTCTTCTAGTATGATTATAAAAGGCAATATATTATCACTTGAAAGATTTTTAAAATTAGAAAGAATGATATCCAAAAGGTTAAGGTCACTTTTAATAGAATGACCCAAAATAACCATTGATAATATTTGGGTATTTTTTCTTGCATTTTTCTATCACACGTTTATTCAACAAATGATTACTGTGTATTCCATTGATTTTTTTTGACCTTTTCTTTATTCCTTTGAAGCCCTATTTCTTTCCTTAATTCTGTATATGTATGTTTACTCTTCAAATATAAGGGCATTGTACTTATATATTTTTTCCATAATTATTTTAAATTTAATTTCAGAACTTTTGCTTAGAAATCACTCATTAAAAAAAACAATTGAAACCCCCTCTGTAGACAGCCCTGATTTATTCCCCTCTTTTGCTCTCCCAAGTATGATAGCTTTCCAAGACATATTTTTGTATTTTAATACATACACATGTATTCATACACAACAGAAAATATTACTTTGTATTTTATATTTGTTAGAACTTTTCCTAGTTTGATATATTTATTACTTAAAAACATATTTTATTATTGAATTTTCATTCTTTCCCAGTCATTTTGTTTTTGCTTTCCTTTGGGAAGAAAAAGATAAGAACCATATGATTTGGTTGATATGTGGAGTATAAAATTAAAAGCAACAAATGAACAAATAAGAAAAACAAACAAACAAAAACTCATACACACAGGCAACAGTATGGCGGTTACCAGAAGGAAGAGGGATAGAGGGGCAGTAAATGGTAAAGGGGGTCAAATACACGGTGATGGAAGATAATTTGACTTTGGGTGGTGACCACACAATGCAACATACAGGTGATGTATCATAGAAATGTATAGCTGAAACCTACACATAATCTTGTTAACCAATGTCACTCAATAAATTTAATAGAAAAAAATAGGGGGATTTTTTTCCCCAAATAATAGATTCTTCCGTACCTTGGCTAGCTGATTCATATTTTTTATATTACCTTTAGTAATTATTTTATTTATATGTTGAATTCCTGAATATATTTGAATCAAGATTTGAGATATATGACTTAATCTTTTTTAAAATGTTATATTTATTGTTTTATTGTTGACTGTAATACAAATGTCCCAATTTTCCCCACTTCTGTCCCCCCCAATCCAACCCCTGCTCCACCTCAGGCCTTTACCACTCTATTGTATGTGTCCATGGGTTATGCATATAAGTCAGTCATCCCCATCCACGTATCTGGACAATATTGTTTGTCAGTTTATTTTGTTCATTACATTCCACAGATAAGTAAGATCATGTTATATTTGTCTTTCTCTGACTGGAGGTATTTCACTTAGCATAATAGTCGATGCTCTCGCAAAAGGTAAGATATCTTTCTTTTTTATAGCTGCATAGTATTCCATGGTGTAAATGTCCCACAGCTTTTTTATCCACTCATCAACTGACGGGCATTCGGGCTGTTTCCACATCTTGGCTATTGTAAATTATGGTGCTATGAGCATAGGGATGAATATATTCTTTCTGATTGGTGTTTCAGGTTTCTTAGGATATATTCAAGGAAGTGGGATCACTGGGTCAAATGGCAGCTCCATTTTGAATTTTTTGAGGAAACTCCATACTATTTTCCGTAGTGGCTGCACCAGTCTGCATTCCCCCCAACAGTGTACTAGGGTTTCCTTTTCTTCACATCCTGGCCAGCACTTATTCATTGTTGATTTATTGATGGCAGCCATTCTGGCAAGGGTGAGGTGATATCTTTTTGTAATTTTGTAATTTTAATTTGCATCTCTCTGATTATTAGTGATGTTGAGCATTTTTTATTTTTAAACTTTTCTTCTTTTATCACCCTGTTTTAATTGTTGCAACTTTATGGCATTTTGTGGTATTTTAAAGCAAACCTACCCAACCTTTATTGCATTTACTTACTAAAGGTAATATTTACAATTCCACATTGTTAAATATCTTTCTATAATTTTTTACTTCTTAAAAATTTTTATATTGTTTTTATTTTCAATAGCTTACTCTTGAAAGCTTAAACCAATATGAAAATATTTGTATCTGTATATATGGTTTTTGTAATCACAGAATTAGTCATGTTTTAGTCATATATTTTTTTTTTAAAGAAGCAGAGAATGGTTTTATATATATATATATATATAAAGTTTCTTTATCTTCATTGTTGAGAATATTATAGATGTCCCCTTTTTATCCCCACCGATCCCCTCCACCCCACATCCATCCCACCCCCAGGCATTCCCCACACCACTGTCTGTGTCCCTGGGTTATGCTTATAAACATTTAAGTTCTTTGATTAATCTCTCTCCACCCACACCCCACACCCCACCTTCCCTCTGAGATCCCTCAGTCTTTTCCATGCTTCTATGTCTCTGAATCCACTTTGTTCATCAGTTTATTTTGTTTATTACATTCCACATATAAGTGAGATCATGTGGTACTTGTCTTTCTCTGACTGGCTTATTTCACTTAGCATAATACTTTTTAGTTCCCTCCATGCTGTCCCAAAGGGTAAGAGATCCTTCCTCTTTACAGCTGCATAGTATTCTGTGGTGTAAATGTCCCACAGCTTTTTTATCCGCTCATCTACTGATGGGCACTTGGGCTGTTTCCAGATCTTAACTATTGTAAATTGTGCTGCTATGAACATAGGGGAGCATAAGTTCTTTGTGACTGGTGTTTTGGGGGAATATATTACTATCATATGTAAATGTATGAGTATATATTATAAAAATTTCAGAGTCTGCCAGCTATAATATTTAGCAAACTATTTGGTGATGCTAATAATTTTTTTATAGTATACAAAATTTTAACAAATAAATATTGTCAATGGAATTTTAGAATTTTTTAACTGATAAAAATGCTATGATACATTTTTCATAATTTATACTTCTGGAATGATCTATATCAATTTTTTCTCCAAAAAACTCCAGACACATCTCCTATGCAATGGTATTCAACTACTTTCACCAGTCCTAAAAACTTTCCTGAAAGAAAATAATGCTGAAATGCCACTAATTTTTTTAAAATATTGAACAACATATTCTACCTTCTAAAATTCCAAAATCATCACTGCAGCTATAGATATGATATTTTATTAAATAATCATAATTACTTAAAAAGATAATTTTGGGTAGATTCTCAAAAATAGTATTAAAAATATATACCAAATAACTTTTCAGAATAATATTCAATGCAATCATCTTATACAGTTTAACTAGGAATTTAGTTAGCCCTTATTAAGGATTCACAAATTAAGCACCAATTTTAAAATAAAGTATATTATGGTAGTTTATGCTTCATAGAATACTATCAGATGGTTGGATAGATAAATGATAGATAGATGATGATAGATAGATGATAGATAGATGATGATAGGTAGATAGATATAGATAGATAGATAGATAGATAGATGACAGATAGATAATAGATGATAGATCGATGATAGATGATAGATATGATGATATGTAGATGATAGATAAATATAGATAGATGATAGATTAGATAGATGATAGATAGATATAGATAGATAGATAGATAGATAGATAGATAGATAGATAGATAGGTAGATAGATAGATAATAGATAGATAGATAGATAGATAGATAGATAGATAGATAGATAGATAGATGATAGATAGAGAGATGATAGATAGATGATAGATGATAGATAGATAGATAGATAGATAGATAGATAGATAGATAGATAGATAGATGATAGATAGATGATAGATAGATAGATAGATAGATAGATAGATAGATAGATAGATAGATAGATATAGATAGATAGATAGATGATAGATAGATAGATAGATGTGATAAATAGATGATAGATAGATATAGATAGATGATAGATAGATAGATAGATAGATGATGGATAGATAGATGATAGATAGATGATAGATGATAGATGATAGATGATAGATAGATAGATGATAGATGATAGATAGATAGATGATAGATAGATAGATAGATAGATAGATAGATAGATAGATAGATAGATGATAGATAGAGAAAGATAGATGATAGATGATAGATAGATATAGATAGATAGATGATAGATGATAGATAGATAGATAGATAGATAGATAGATAGATAGATAGATAGATGATAGATAGATAGATAGATAGATAGATAGATAGATAGATGATAGATAGATAGATGATAGATAGATGATAGATAGATAGATAGATAGATAGATAGATAGATAGATAGATAGATAGATAGATAGATGATAGATAGATGATAGATGATAGATAGATATAGATAGATAGATAGATAGATAGATAGATATAGATGATAGATGATAGATAGATAGATAGATGATAGATAGATGATAGATGATAGATAGATGATAGATGATGATAGATGATGATAGATGATAGATAGATAGATAGATAGATAGATAGATAGATAGATGATAGATAGATAGATAGATAGATAGATAGATAGATGATAGATGATAGATAGATAGATGATGATAGATAGATGATAGATAGATAGATAGATAGATAGATAGATAGATGATAGATAGATAGATGATAGATGATAGATAGATGATAGATAGATATAGATAGATAGATAGATAGATAGATAGATAGATAGATAGATAGATAGATGATAGATAGATGATAGATGATAGATGATAGATAGATAGATAGATAGATAGATAGATAGATAGATAGATAGATAGATAGATGATAGATAGATGATAGATAGATGATAGGTGATAGATGATAGATAGATAGATATAGATAGATAGATAGATAGATAGATAGATAGATAGATAGATAGATGATAGATAGATGATAGATAGATGATAGATGATAGATGATAGATAGATATAGATAGATAGATAGATATAGATGATAGATGATAGATAGATAGATAGATGATAGATAGATGATAGATGATAGATAGATGATAGATGATGATAGATGATGATAGATGATAGATAGATAGATAGATAGATAGATAGATGATAGATAGATAGATAGATAGATAGATAGATAGATAGATAGATAGATAGATAGATAGATGATAGATGATAGATAGATAGATGATGATAGATAGATAGATAGATAGATAGATAGATAGATAGATAGATAGATGATAGATGATAGATAGATGATAGATAGATATAGATAGATAGATAGATAGATAGATAGATAGATAGATGATAGATAGATAGATAGATAGATAGATAGATAGATGATAGATAGATAGATGATAGATAGATGATAGATGATAGATAGATAGATAGATAGATAGATAGATAGATAGATAGATGATAGATAGATAGATAGATAGATGATAGATAGATGATAGATAGATGATAGATGATAGATGATAGATAGATATAGATAGATAGATGATAGATAGATAGATAGATAGATAGATAGATAGATAGATAGATAGATAGATGATAGATAGATAGATGATAGATAGATGATAGATGATAGATGATAGATAGATATAGATAGATAGATAGATAGATATAGATGATAGATGATAGATAGATAGATAGATGATAGATAGGTGATAGATGATAGATAGATGATAGATGATGATAGATGATGATAGATGATAGATAGATAGATAGATGATAGATAGATAGATAGATAGATAGATGATAGATGATAGATAGATAGATGATGATGATAGATAGATAGATAGATAGATAGATAGATAGATAGATAGATGATAGATGATAGATAGATGATAGATAGATATAGATAGATAGATAGATAGATAGATAGATAGATGATAGATAGATGATAGATGATAGATAGATGATAGATAGATAGATAGATAGATAGATAGATAGATAGATAGATAGATAGATAGATAGATAGATAGATAGATGATAGATAGATGATAGATGATAGATGATAGATGATAGATATAGATAGATAGATAGATAGATAGATAGATAGATAGATAGATAGATATAGATGATAGATGATAGATAGATAGATAGATAGATGATAGATAGATGATAGATGATAGATAGATATAGATAGATGATAGATAGACAGACATAGAGATACACATGTGTGTGTATATATATATATATATATATATTTCCATTATTTGATGAAGCATGAATTTATCTTAACAAATATAAGTATAGGTAAAACAAATTAACTTAATCTAAATTAAAGAAAACTCTAAGAAGATATATAGACCATACTCACTCCATGCTGATTTTAAAAGTACTTGAAAATTAATAATACTTATCATGCTGTTATGAATATTACATATATTGTGATACTGGGCACAATTCCCTAAAGAATTATGCACCTTCTAAAGTCAGAACAATATTACTTTAAGTGTTACTTAGTCTCTCTGGAAGTAGACATAATCTATAGTCCAAAAACATGAATGATCTAGCTGTTTAAAGAGCATGCCCAATGTGCTCCAAAGAAGTCCTACCTTTTATGAAATGTCTGGACTTCTCTGAAATGGTGGTTAGTCCAAGAATAGAGAAGCTCAAGTGTCTTTTAAAGATTCTTCAGTGTGCTCCTCAAGAGGGTGGATTTTAAAGTAAAATCTCTACTCACAGCATGACCTCAGAGACAGTTAAACTGCTTTAAAGTTTTAACTTTGTTACAGAGGCTTAGAAGTTTAAAACAGTCCAACAGGAGGCCTGGAAGTTGGAGGACAAGTAGAATATTTTTAGGGTTGGGCCAACTTTGAAGCACAACGTGAATGGTATCAATAGTGTAATAAAATCTAATATCAAAGGATCTGTCTACAGATCAGTAAAAATTTAAATAAACTTAAAAGATTTTTATTATTAAGGCAAGTAGAGCATTTCATTACAATCTTTTTGTTACCACCAAACCAAATAATCGGCCACAATCATTTTACCACTGTTATTTGAATAAATGTAGTGTCAATTTTACAAAGAGAGAGATATTGCTCACTTAAGATACAGCTTATACCTTCCTCTCAAATGGTATTGGGATATGACTATAGTTTAGAATATTTTTAAGCTGTTATGCTTTTATAATCAAGTTATTAACTTAAAATACATCTAGATAAGGTAATATCTATTCCAAGAGAACCAGAATTTTACTTTGCACAGTTAGGTATGTTTTGAGGGTGTCTGTGAAGTGGCATTAACAATATTCTTGATCCCGTTGTCATTTGTAGTCAGTTTAAGCATTCCTTTCAGAGTTTAATACTATGAAAACGGAGATGAGAAATTTAACAATGGATGGCAGGATTTTAACTTTATTAACATGAAAAATTACATACATCCATTTAGAAAAACAAGATACTTATTAATTGAATCTATTCATTTGGAGCCTATTTTAAAAATTAAAGCCCTAGAGGCAAGCTCTCTCAGTACACACCCATGCCCTTTCTTTCTCAGGCATGAACTTTCTCCCAAACTCCAAGGACCCCACGAGACTGGCAAACAAGGGAGCAGCGCACCTCGTCCTGGGCTTACCCCCGAAGCCTGTCTCCAAAGCCCTGTTTTCTATGACATTTTGCTGAGCCAAAGCAGCCCCGCCTTTGCTCACTCCTGTCAGTGACTTTACTTCTCACTTAGTGAGCTAACAGCCAGCCCCCTCTTGGCCACTTCTTTCCTATAATGTTTCCTATAATGTTTCTAGGGAGCCAGAGCAGGGCACTGCCTAGGCTCTCCTGTTGCTTCTTCTATCCTAAGCCCTTCCTTCGCTTCACTATCCCAGCTTTCATAAACGTACTCTCAAAAAAATTTTAAACAATTTATCTGGATTTTCAATCTGCAGCTACAATAAGGCTAAACCACAATTGCTATTTATGTCTTCTAATTTACTCTCTTATTTCTAACTTTGAGAATTATGTGATTTCAACACATTTTCCTCATATCTTTCTTATGATTAAATAAAATTAAACTTATGAGTAAGTTTATATAAAAACTGTTAAGATTTTTATCTTCTTATATTACTGACGTAGATTTTAAATGGTGAATCTTGGCATCCTGTTAAATTCTATCTCAATGACTTTCAATACATTTCCTCAGTCTAATATTTTTAATCCTGCACATTTATACTTCACAGATATGCATCACCCACTAATTACACAAATATGTGTTTTTATCTTCACCCAAATCATTAAAGAAAATACAGAACAAGTTATACAATTTCAGAAACTCACCTTCCATATTGCCCTTTTACACCCTTTGGTTCTTTTCATTCAACTATTAATTATAAAATACATCTGAGGAAATAGTTACAGTCTATTCTCATTATTTACCATAATTGTGTTCTATAAAGTCACAGCAGACACTAAATTAGCAAATACTGCTTCATTGTCCTTAGGAAAAAATACAGGATTAGTTTCCTGTGAACTGGCCACATTTCCACTGATCAATCAATACATAACCTTTTTTTATAAGTGTTTCTGTTTAAAGATACCTTGATTAACATATATTGCTGATTCAGGAACGTTAAAATCACTGACAACTGCACTATAACTCATGCCTGGAGGAAGATTATCTAGCACAGGAATTTTCTCAGCAAGACATATCTTAAGCTGCTTCTACTTAAGAAACCTAGACAGCACTCACTTGGGAACTATTTTCAAAAGAAAAAAAAACACAGGAAGAAAAAGCACAAAAATGCAAATATGTCGCACTATGGACTGTGAAAAGGCTCTACAGTATGAGAACTTAATCAAGAAGACAAACATGACCATGCTGATCTCATATGAGAATACATACACTGGGTGACTCAGATTTTTGCTGCACTGCACATGCATATGTCTATAAATGACCTGAAACCATAGTATTGATTTGGGAGTGAAAATAACTGTTAGCAAGTGGGTGAATTCACAAAAACAAAATATGCAAACAGAAGAGTGACTGCATATATTAGACACCACCCTTAACTGCTGCTGAGAGAAGTCAAATAAGACCTTCTGTATTCCATCATAAAGCTTTTAATCTCTGTGTATATGGAAAAGTTCAATTGTCACAAATGTTTTGTAACTTATTTCCTTCACTCTTTGCACGAATATTCATTAATAAAGGAGCATGTTGCTCACTTTATTTGTTGGGGGTATAGCAGGGATCAGAGTATGAGAGGTGGTTCCTAGTCCCCACAGAGATCCCAGTGAAGGACTTGAACTAGTGAAAAGGCTGCCAGTGTGATGCTCTGAATGGGAAAGCTCAGGTTGCAATTGAGACACATGGAAAATACGCCATGTGTTAATTGTTTGCAGGTTAATAATAATGCCTTGGTGGACAAGACCTTAAAGCTGAAACTTGAGGAAATGTGAATAAAAATTCTCCAAGTAGAAATTGAAGGCGCACGATAAAGAAAATATACATCCAACAGCATGGAGGGAACTAGAAAGTATTATGCTAAGTGAAATACGCCAGGCAGAGAAAGACAAGTACCACATGATCTCACTTATATGTGGAATATAATAAAGAAAATAAACTGATGAACAAAGTGGATCCAGAGACATAGAAGCATGGAACAAACTGAGGGATCTCAGAGGGAAGGAGGGCGGGGAGGGATGTGGGTGGGGAGAGGTTTATCAAAGAACTTAAATGTTTATAAGCATAACCCATGGACACAGACATTGGTATGGGGAAAGCCTGGGGGAGGGATGGATGTGGGGTGAAGGAGATTAGTGGGGTTAAAAAGGGGTCATATGTAATATTCTCAACAATAAAGATAAAGAAACTTAAAAATAATTTTAAAAATTGAGAAAAAAGTAAAGTTGATGTTTTGCCACCTCAAAAAAAAAAAAAAAAAAATTAAGAAAGAAAAAGAAAATACATCCAAATGCTTAGAGGTAAGAGACAGGCATAGAAAGTAGCTTAGTGCAGCAATTGGTTGTGGAAGTGACAGAAGTTGATGTTTGAGGATTATTGTTAAGGGAAAAGAAAATGGTAAAGGAGAAACAGTAAAATAAATTTATCTAAAAACGTAAGCAGAGGCCAGATGAAAGGTGTTAATATTAGTTGATTTAAGGAGCTGTCAGTACTTTCTGAGGGTAAAGAGAATAGTAAATTAAAATGGCATGATAGGAATTAATGTTTATAATGACAGTTTTGCTCCAGATTTGAGATTCATTGAGGATGGCTGGGGGAGCAAGTGAAGAGTAAGATTAGATTCTGATAAGCAAGGAAATCTGTAAGAGGCTTTTCAGTAATCCTAGTGAAAGATGATAGGACCTGGCCTTCAGGAGGATAGTAACAGTGAAGGTTAAGACCAATGAATTACTTTAAAAGATACTTAGGAGTTGAAGTCAACTGTTGATTGATTAGATGTGGGTAGTGGTTGTTGAGAAAGGCATTCCACTTTGGCCAGAGGTTTGTATGTGCATAAAACCACCTTTATAAATGAAATGCATCCCCTCCCTCTCTAGACAAAGAGCAGGCTTGCTTTCCACTCATTATAAAACTGTTTTCCTCCTTTCTCACACAACCCACTGAATGTGCAGGTATCCATCTAGACTGATGTACATTGCCCCATGGAAATTGGAGGGGCATGGAAAACTGGTATGAACCAGCAGTTCTGGCTACTTCTTTTGTCTTGAGTAATAAAGTCCTTTGTCTCTGACCCGGATTCATATATCCTCTGCCAATATCTATGAAATAGTCATAAACTAGTTTGTTAGCTTGGAAATAAGGTAAATTCCAAGACTGTTCTGAGTTCCTGACAGTGGTTAAATAAGAGGGATCAGGAATAATTCCATGGTTTCGGATTTGTGTCACTAAAGACCACTGGGATAGGAGTCATAAGGTGGAGAGGGAGTTTAAGTGAGAAGAAAACAAGATCTGTTTTAGAAATGTTGAATTTGAAACATCTAAAGCAACCACATGAAGAGAAGCCTGGTAGCAAGTTCTATGTGTAGATCTATTGACAAGGAGACAGATAAAATATTAGGGATTTTTAGATCAAAATTTAATATATAAAATAATATGAGCTATCCTAGAGAAATCATCTAGACTGATTAAAAACAATTTATGAAACAAAATTCAGAGCCATATATGCATTTAAAGGATGATTTGGAAAGAACCAGAAAATCAGGAAAATCTGAAGCTACAGGAAGAGATAGGCAATGGAGTGGGTTAAAATGAATATGCTCTACAGTGTGAAATCATGCTAAAGCATCAAAAGAGGATTGTATTTGACAATTTGTCACTGATAACTTTAACATAAATAGTTTTTATTATAGACTTGATGGAAGTAAAAACAGAAAATATATGTTATGCAATGAATGGTTTGTAAGGAAGTAAAAATAAAATGCTAAGAAGGAAAGGGAAGAGATACGATGGTGGTGAAGCATATAGGAAGAAAGGGGTCTATTTCTTAATGTGGAAAATATTTGAGCATATTTGGGTTTAGATAGGAAAAGATGGCAACATTTATGGAGAAATGCTTCTGAAAAATGGTAGAAGATGGTATTAGCTTTTAGATAATCTTTGCTACTGTATACCAAAGAAGTAGGGAAAGGTGGGTAATAAGAGGAGAGACAATCTGTTGGCTTCTCACTTTTTCAGTGCTGTAAAAAAGAGAGTTTATCAGCAGAGAGGGGAAGCAGGTAGAGCAGTCAAAGGTGTGAGGGTCTGGATAAAATTTAAGGGTTGCTATGCAGAGACCACTTTGGGAAGTATATGATTGTCTAACCACTATGATGTATACCTAAAACTAATACAGAATAATATTGAATGTTAACTGTTTACTAAGTTAAAAAAAAAAAAAAAAGGAAGCAAGAGTTGCCTAAACATATACAATAGGGTGACTGAGTACTTTGAGAGGACAGGTGATGTTGAAAACCATGAATTAACAAAGGGACAATAATTATTAACAATATTTTTTTCTATAATATAATAGACCCCCTTTTAAATTTTTGTAACATTTCTAAGGCAGCCCTCAGCACTATAGTAATGTCATTGTATAATGCAGTTTAAAAATGAAAGACCTTTGAATTGATGGAGTGAAGGGACTTTTCATTAACTGTTGATAGAAAAGCAATGTAACTGATTAGTTATGTGTACTGGCAAAAGAATGCCAATTCTTTGGATGATAAGCTGTAAGTATTAATTTGGGTAAAATATAAAAGGAAAAACAGAAATCTGAAAGGGACAAATTAGAAAAAATAAAAGGGCTGGATGTTTCAATAAGGTTAAGAAAATTACTAGTGGGAATTTAAGGTACAAGTTAGATGATAAGAATTTGTCATGGATTTGAATTGTGGAATCCATGTAAAGTAGTTTTGATTATTTTATTAAATAAATGTTTACTGAGCTCCTCTTGCATCCTGATAAGTGTTGTAGGTGCCAGAGATATTCTAGTGTAAAAGTTAAAATGCCTACACTTCTGGGCGCTATAGTATTGCAAAGAGAGGAATTTATCACAATTTGATTTGGTGAGTATGCCTCCAAATATTTTTCAAAATGTGTGGGTCTAGTTTATATTGCTTTTCCTTTGTAAAAAAAAGAATTATACTACAAATGCTTTGTTTTTCAATTTGTTTTTCTCTTAACAGTCTCTTGTGCATATCTAGATCTAACATCAAATTTAACAACTATAAGTTATAGTGTAAAAGTAGCATAAATCTTCTTTGATGGGACTTGCATTTCTGATTTTCCAGTTTTTGTCTATTATCTACATTGAATTTGAGTGACACTATTGGAAGAATAAATAAATAGAAGTAAAAATATTACATCAAAGAGTGTGAAGACTTATATTTTTTAAAAATATATCAAATTATCACCAGCATGTCAACTTGTATATGCACTAACAGTTTTAGAAAAATATCTAGTTTCCTGTATTCTTACCAATACAGAGTCTTCACCATTTTTATTAACTTTATCAGTGAAAAATATAATATTGTTGTTATAATTTATGTTTATTTTTTAAATTCTATTTTGATATTTTTAATGAGTTGAGAAATTATTTTTACCTTTTTTACATTTTGCATTTCCTTTTCTGTAAAATTCTTGTCTTTGTCCATATTTTCTATTAGACTGGCATCTGTCTCTTAGTGAGTCATATATATATAATTATATATATAATTATATATAATTCAGAATATATTTTGATATAATAATTTTTTCTATAATATATTGGCATTTCAGAACAGGTTACTTATATTTTATTTAACCTCCTGTCATATGTCTCTAAAAAAGCATAATCTTATAATAGTAACACTTGGAAAGAGCAGAGTCTGCATGTTAAAATATTAAATTGCACCCTATCTTTGTAGTTATTCAGATATGATTTTGATAGGATGATTTGTTTATAGAATCACATCTAAAGTTGTTTCATAAAAAGTGTCATCTGAAATCCTGCCATACAAATGATAAGTACAAAAATAGTCTGGATTATGCATTTTAATTAAAGAATATGCCTACGCACTTAATATTGGGAGTTAGATGAGAAATCAAATTCTCTAGTAAATATACTTATTAGAATTTAAAAGACAGGCTAAATAGATATGGTTTGTATTCCCAACATCCTCCAATTATACCATATTCATTTCCATCTTTTAGCTTTTATGCGTACATGTCATGCATGTGAAATAAGCTGCCAGGTTCTGTTATGAGTTAACTATATAGTTGAAAACAGAGAAATTGCCATTTGTGTTACCAGAACCAGTGATTATTTCTCTAGCAGATCTGGTTATTTGTTGTTTGATAATGGTAATCGTAAGGGTAATAATTTTGTCTGTCTTGTTCACCACCTATCCTCAGTGCCTACACCAGTAGCTAGCAAACAGCTGACAATAAGAATTTAGATGAATAAATTCAATTGATATCATTCACCTTCAATATTTATTTAACAGAAACATGTATGTATATAAAACAACCTAGGCCTAAATAGTTCATTTTAAATAGTAGGCTGCTAAAAGCAAATTCTCCAACACATAAAACATATGAACTTTTAAACAATGCTGCTAATAGTGCATTTGTAAATTCTTTCTAAGACATTGAAGACTTCCTCTCTTATTAGACAAAAGTAGGTTTACAGCTCTGAGTACACAGAACAGTTTACTCTTGTATTTTATTTATTAATTATTGTATTATTTATTGTTATTATTATTAAGCTACTTTTGCCCACCCTTGTATTTTTTTTCTTCTATGCAGCAAAACTTTATGTCTTTTTAGAAGGCAGGGGGGAAAAAACCACAGACTACTATTTGCTGGATAAAAATCACACTTGAAAATAGCATCAGGGTTCTATGTCTATGAAGAGATTTAAGCCACCCCACACCTTGGAAATTTAACTGCCTTCTCATTTGGTATATTTTATATCCACATTTTATTGTCTGTGTAACTTATGGCAAAACCTTAAGGCAGCAACCGTGTCCTTGAATATACTATATTTTTCTACTACACAGAGAACATTCAATAATAGTAATTATGCCACAATATTTTATTAAATGAACTTATATTTCTACCCTATTTATTTTTGTTGGGGAAAATTTTATAATTACAAAGGTTTTTAGCAAAGTTTCTCCATCTCAAAATCTCAAAAATTTGTAAAGTGCTTTTTACCTGTATTCTTAGCTTTTCATATAATATAATTGACAGTAATGCAAATATAATTATCATCTCAATATAAATAAGAATAATGGCACAAATAAATAAAATTACTATTTTTAAAATATATTATCTTATCCACTCATTTGAGCTCTATTATTTGAATTTTTAAAACAAAGAAATATATTTCTTTCTATCACCTTTTGTTAACAAATATACTTGTGCTGGCAAAAAGTGATAATTTAAATAATTATCTGTATAATCAGGTAAAAAAATGGTTATTAAGAGCCAATAAACACTCACTCCTTATGAAGGTTAATGCTCATATTTCTATTAATAGTAAGCTCTATCAAGCACAAAGTAAAATGGAAGATAAACAGTAGCTACAATACATGGTGTCCAAAAATACTACCAGATTAAGTAGGAATAACATGTTTCATATAATTATATAATTTTAGAGTAAATTACCTCTAATCTTGATGAAAAATATGCTTCAAGTTGTAAAATTTCTAAGTAAGTTATTCATATTGACAAAATTCATTGGTCTCTGTCTGTTTTCTATATTAGTTTTTCAAGATACTCAGAACTTTGGAATTTCCTGTCTTTTATTTTGTTTTACTTTACTTGATCTGCTAATTAAATAGTTAATGGGTAATGAAATGACCAAAGTGTAGATGGTAAATTTTAAAAAAGGCAAATATGTACATTTTTTTTCCTTTCTGGAAGGGACAGTCTACAGTCAATCTAAGCAAATAAATTCACTCATTTTACAATGGTAAACCTATTTAATTAATAAGGGGAAAATCTTTTCTAAGTAAGATAATGCATTTGTTGTTTTTTAAATGATTTACATCAATTTATTTTTTTAACTTTAATTCAATGGGAGAAAGTTTAGATAATGTTGAAGTAGAGTTTGAAGATTCTGAAAAATTATAGAAGATAAGGAAATGATCAAAGACAGAAAGTAGTGGAGTAGAGAAAAATGTTGAATCTTAGAGACATGAATCAGTAAGTCATAGTCCATTAACCATAGGCCAGTGAATATCAACTATTAGCATAATTTCTTGATAAATTACTTCAATAGAGAGAATACAAAATGTTAATTATTTGGAACTTGGATAGTTTACTCATTAGTGGGAATACAACAGTGCCTGACATATAGAAAGTACACAATAAAAATTTTTTATTTGCACTATATCTAATATAAAGGAATTTATTCTGGGTTGACATTGCCCTTTATTCCTAAAGAAAACTAAAACTTAATCCTAATTTTAATCGATATAAGCTTTAAACATAGGTTCTTCAAGTATCTGTTTACAGCACTGTCCTAATAAACCACTGCTTGGATAAGACCTAGAGGATATACTCATCAAACTTGTAGTTGTAAAATCAGTTAGATGTAAAAATCAAACTACCCCAAGGACTTTTGCAATTTGAGGACAAATAAAGACAAGTGAGATTTAAAAGTAATACAGGCTTTAGTTTTGATTTCTATATATAAGCTACACATAAAATACAATATGGAAGACTTAGCAGCACATAATGAATGGGGAATTTAATGAAAAATATTTTGCATAAACTAGTAAAATAGTACAAATGATATTAAAATGAAACAAGCACATTCTTCAAATATACCTCAAGAACACATTTGGTAATGTGTTCCTCAAACAACATCTCAAATCTCTGTTCAGTTTGGACAGCCTATTTTATGGCATCTTTAACATTCAAGATATATCTATAACAGGGTGAACAGAACGATATGATAACTAGAAATCATGTCATATGGAGAATCAGTAAAGTGAAATATTTACACTACAGAAAAAAATATTTGAAGTGGTAAATGTTACATGGAAGTAGATGCATACTTGCCCTGGGGTATACTAGAGGGACAAAACAGAGATTAAATAACACAGCTTATAAAGAGGAAGATTTTATTAATTTATAAGAAAGAATTTTCTAAAACTAAATGTTATAGAACAATGGGACTGGCAATTTTGTGAGATGACATTTTTCTTTAGGTGAATATTTTTAAGGAGAAACTGCCTGAAATGTTAGAGGAGATACTCAGTTTGGGTAGGAGATGTAGTTGACAGCTAAATTTCCATTCAAGGCTCAACTCTATTAAATCTTTGAGAGAAACTTCTATTAGAAGTCTCCTTTTGCACAAGTTCATATTTTATACTGTATTAATATGTAAACATTAAATGTATCATATTATTTTAATCTACATATAGTATTTATAAAATTTATTTCATATATATAACTTAGATGAATGACAACTTTAAACTAATGTATTTCAATGGTTATAATTTGCAGTTTTCTTGTGACATTATTTGTATTTAAACTAGTAGATTTTTCAATATATTTGCATACCTCACAATTGAGTCATGTAAAAAACAACACAATGTGAACTGGCAGCCCTTCACAACTGCTTTTGAGATTTTTGAATTCTCAAGCAGAAATGCATAGAATAGAAATGTAACTTCTCTACTCATTTCTTTCATTTGTAAAGGTTTGCTAACTTGACCCTGAAGTCTGCAAAACATTCAATTCATCAGTAAGCTGGAACACTGTATGTACATGGCAAACTTTGTTTTTTATTTAAAGAAGTTGCTTCAAAATGAAATATGATTCTTAAATCATGTTGCAGCATGAATTTTAAAAACCATACCAAACTGCATTTTTAATGTATTTATTTTATTTTATTTATAATTCATTTTTAATTTTTTAATGTTACAATATGAGACATTTTTGTACAGTGGATAAAATAGAACTTTTTAAACTCAGCTATGCCTGAATTCAAATTACCTAAAATTGCTGAATTCTCCTTTATTAAAAAAAAAAAAAATCACTTAACTTTTAATGTCAGTTTCTTCATCTTTAATGGTTATAACAACTGCCTCGCAGGATTTCAGTTTAACTAAAGAGAATTCTGAAGTAAAGTGCTCAGTACAGGTCTTGTCACGCAGCAGGTCTTCAATATATATTTTATAAATGTCTTTCCTCTTAATTACTTCTAAGTTCTTAATTATTTTATTCACAATTAAAGAATCAGTATCTGCTTTTAAAAACTCTTTTATTTTGAGATATATTAAAGATACAGATAATGGACTATACTAATTATATACTAATAAAATATCCATCTGAAAATAACAAATTTTGAAATATTTTAAAATTGTCTAATATGCTATTGTGAATTAAATAAAGGCTTTGATTATTATAACACTTGGATCTGGGGTATTAGTATAATTCAAAGAAATATTTTTAATGGTCTTGTATTCCTTTATTCTGCATTAGATAAGGTGATAACATTGTATGTGAATCAATAATATGATTTATAGTTTTGTTTCTTTCTCTAACATATTTTCACAGATTCATTTAACATATTTGAATTAATTTCTCTCCTTTGACATATCTTTCACCCTCACTCACCTAATAACTGACAAACTTTGACAGTGGCCTGCACCCTGGGATAAAGCTAACTGGATAAAGGAAAGAATAAAATTATAACCCAACCTCACAAAATGTAACTGGATAGAAATACATTGGTTCTAGAATTTAAGTTCTATTATTCATGCACTATGTCTTTTTAAGGGAGGATTGGCAAATCTATATTTAAACAGACATCTGCTTAGAATAAAATGATTTGGTAAAAAGGCTCTCTTCCTTTGAGGTAGCTTTTAATTTTTCTTTGACTTGACATATATCTTGACTTAATTTCTTTTTTTTTCCTTTTACAGATCTGTAATCTAACTACTTTACTGTTATAAGGCCAAATATCTATAAATATGCAATGATGTAATAATTAAAACACATATCAAAGTAATAGAGTATTTTATACATTGTCTTTCCAAACAAGAAAACATGTTTTCAGTAAATATGTTACTAGATACAGTAGAAAAAATTATGCCAATTAAGATTGTCTAATATTTTTAGGTCATTTACAGAAAGTCTGAAAAACATGTATCATACATTTTCAGTGCACCATTACTGGAACTCACACATTATGCAAAGGTTTTGTTTCTGTTCAACTGACAATCTTGAAATACCTTTCTGTGTTGAAAAATTGTTTTCGACAACTACTGTACTTATATGACTTGAATAAGTTGTTGAAAATGCCTTCATGAATTTTGTATTGCTTATAATATGCTACTGTTAAGCATTCAGTTGGATTTTCCTATATGTCATCCTATCTGGGATGTTCAAAATAAACAAATAATCAAAATCAGATTATCAACCAGGGTGCAAGTGAAAGTTCTGGAAATCTGAAACATAGATGAACTTATTTGTGGAGACCAGGTACTACCAGAATTGATGGGATGAAAGGGGAAGCAAGTATAGAAAATAAGTGATAAAAAGGAAGAAAAAAGGAGGGATAGTTGAATATAAAACCTAGCCCAGGCCCTAGTAGGATCTTTTGGGCAAGATGCAGCCAGGTGCTTGGTCGCCACTGTACTTCCGTCAGACACCAGGACTGAGCACCTGGGCATGGTGCCTGGACACATCTAATTGTAATTTGTCCAATGATGTATTTTCATCTTTCCCTACAGATTCAAAGTTCAACATATTTGACTGGTCAAGTTTGGGTCATGTTCAATGTTCAAGGGGAAGGAAAATATATCAGGCCTGTAAGCATTCCAAAGTGGGATGTGGGGGCCTACAAAACAGGGCATACCACGCCTAAATTAAGACACCTGTTTATGCTCAGAGGCGTTTCACAAAGATACATATCTATAAATCCAAATATTTTTCTCTTCCTTCTTTCATTTATTTATTTATTTGGTGCTCAATGAATTAATAATGGCTCATTATACTATAGAGAACTAGTAAGCATAAAATTACAAAGAAAAAAACAGAAAATTCACAACTTCACTAACAAGTAAACACAACTATAATATTGTATTTCTTTCTGGTCCATTTTTACTTGTAAGGATATATCCATGTGTACATTGCATATATATCTATACGTATACATCTACAACTTTCATTTGTTTAAAATAACGTGCCTGCCGGGCCGGGTGTGGCTCCGGGCGGTCGGGGTTGTTCAGAAGGAGCAGAGTCCAACGTGAAGGACGGGAGCCCACGGCGAGCCCACGCAACGGGCAGGAGCTAAACTACACAGAGCCAAGTGATACAAACCATAAACTAAAGGAAGAGGCGGAAACGTCATTCTGACCAAAAAAACCCGATTCATTGCTTTTATTCTATTTATTTACTTATTTATTTAGTAATTATTACTTTTATCCTCACCTGAGGCTGTGTCGATTGATTTTAGGGAGAGAAGAAGGGGGCGGGGAGACAGAGAGAGGGAAGCTGTGGTGAGAAACCCCCGCGGGTCGCCCCCCACGCCCTCCAGGCCAAGGGTCGCCCCGCCCCCGGCATGCGCCCCGCGCGGGAGGGGAACCGCAGCCCCCGGCACAGGGCGAGCTCCCGGCTGCACGTGCTGTTCTCAAAGGGAGGCCCCCCGGTGCCGGGCTGCGGACGGGGGCGCCCTCGCCGCGTCCCGGGGCCCGTGGCCGGGCGGGGCAGGCTGGGCACGGGGGCCTGAGGGGAGCTAACAGCCTGGGCCCGCGGCAGGGAAAGGCAGAGAGGTACACATTTTGAAATCTGCTTAACGCGATGCTGGGTTTTGTTTTGGAAAGTGAGCGGGAGAGAAGGAAGGACCATCGGTTTGCAGCGCGGTACATCTGAATTTTCGTGTACGACATCGAAGGCGGTATGCAGAAGAGGCAACCGGCATGTGACTTTTATCGACCAAAGTGCGTATTTATACGGTGAAGCTCTAACGCACAATTTGCAGATGGCTTTTCAGGAGGTAATTAAGGTTAAATGAGGCCACATGGAGAGGGGCCTGATCTGGTAGGATGTTTAGGTTTATAAGAAGAGGAGGAGATATCTGTGTGTGTGTGTGTGTGTGCCTGTCCGTCTGTCTGTCCCCCACTCTCCTCTCCCCCTCCCTCCGTGCCTCCCTCCCCCTCTCCCCCTCCCTCCCTCCCTCCCTCTCCCGCTTTCCCCCCTTCCCTCTCCCCTCCCTCCCTCCCTCTCCCCTCCCTCCCTCTCCCTCCCCCTCCCTTCCTCCCTCCCTCCCTCCCTCTCCCGCTTTCCCCCTTCCCTCTCCCCTCCCTCCCTCCCCCTCCCCTCCCCCTCCCTCCCTCTCCCCCTCCCTTCCTCCCTCCCTCTCCCCCTCCCTTCCTCCCTCCCTCTCCCCCTCCCTCCCTCCCTCTCCCCCTCTCCCCCTCCCTCCCTCTCCCCCTTCCTCCCTCTCCCGCCCTCCCCCTCCCTCCCTCCCTCTCCCCTTCTCCCCCTCCCTCCCTCCCTCTCCCCTCCCTCTCCCCCCCTCTCCCCCTCCCTCTCCCCCTCCCCCTCCCTCTCCCCCTCCCTCCCTCCCTCTCCCCCTCCCTCTCCCCCTCCCTCCCTCCCTCTCCCCCTCCCTCCCTCCTCCCCCTCTCCCCCTCCCTCCCTCTCTCCCTCCCCCCTCCCTCACTCTCCCCCTCCCTCCCTCTCCCCCTTCCCCCTCCCTCCCTCTCCCCCTCTCCCCCTCCCTCCCTCTCCCCCTCTCCCCCTCCCTCCCTCTCCCCCTCTCTCCCTCCCTCCCTCCCTCCCTCTCCCCCTCCCCCTCCCTCCCTCTCCCCCTCCCTCCCTCCCTCCCCCCCTCTCCCCCTCCCTCCCTCCCTTCCCCCCTCTCCCCCTCCCCCCTCCCTGTCCCCCTCCCTCCCCCTCCCTCCCTCTCCCCCTCCCTCCCTCTCCCCCTCTCCCCCTCCCTCCCTCTCTCCCCTCCCCTTGCTGCACCCACAACAGGCCCTGGGAGCTGAGCGCACCCGGTGAGAACACTGCCATCTGCAAGCCAGAGACCCCACCGGAGCCCAGTCATGCGGGCGCCCTGAACTTCCAGCCTCCGGCATTGTCAGTAAATACATTTTTGTTTCTTAGCCAGCCAGTCTATGGTGTTTGTTGTGGCAGCTCAAGGTGAGTAACACAGACTCTGTATTTCAGAAAAGATGACTGAGGAAGCAAGCAGAGAACAGGCACCGCAACAGAAACTGAGCAACACCAGCCCATCCTGAGATACTGTGAGTAGTCTTAACAGTCTCTGCTTGTCTTTTTATTTTTTCTGTTATGTCCAGTCATGTCTTTTTTATCTCCTTGGTGAAGTTTTAAAGATCCTCTTATTTGTGTATACCAGATCTTTGTATATTCAGAATACCAACTCTATTTCTCATATTTCTGGTTGCCTTTCGTCGGTTGTGGTGATTTCTTCAGGATTGTTAAATTGACATTTATCGAGGTGAATCAATAAGCCATAATATTATTGCCAGTCTCCAAATCGTGGTAGAATTTTTCGCATTTTCTAATCTCTCTGTTTCATACTTAAAATGATTCTGCTTTATGTAAACTTGGTTATAAACATAAAAAGCTTTATGAGAGATGAAAGTTGGTCTATTTTTTCATCGCACTAACAAAAAATCCTCTCAGCAGTGGAACAGATAAGGTATACTGCTTAGCAACACTATTCCATATATACTCTGTGTTGCTTAGCAGCAAACTTTCAATAAAGTGCTACTTTGAACTGGTATAATTCCTGTCTTCCTTGAGGAGAGAAATACACTGCTACGCAGATGCAGCCTTCTCAGTAGCTAGACTATGGAATCTGGACAGGGCAGCAAACTAATATTCTCAAGTACTTTTTGGCTCCTATAATCAGAAGGATGTCTCCCCAGACAATTTTTCTTGACCTACCAGGGACCTGAAGGTGAGCTTGTGAATATGAAAACTAATATCTCTCAAAGAAACTCATATTTTATTGATCTTATCATGCATCAGGACTTTGGGAGTTAGCATATACAATATGTCTAAAACCCAGATTCAAAACGAAAAAATTTTACCACAAGTTTCTTATGTCTTCTCTGCTTAATCATATTTTTCCCCCAAAAAAGCAATTTCTTACAATGATGAACTATCCAATAATAATGCAGTATTTGATAAGACTAGAGGAGCAAGCCACCAGCTGATTTCAGTTCACTAGCGTTGCCTTTATTGGTTTCCTCTCTAAATTTTAATATTTGTGATAGTTTCTTGGCCTTATTAGCACAGGAAAAGTTGCCAAAGAGATAACATGTTTAAAATCTTGATGGGAATATTACTTTCTCAAAATCCAGCCTTGGGATTTATTATATCTATTTAAATAAGAATTTATAATAAGAGAGAACATAGAATATGAAAGGGAAGTACATGTTTTCTAAATGAACATAGGATGGTAAACTCCATTCATACTTTTTATTTCTTTTAAAGCTTATCTCAAATGGGAATACATAATTTAAAACTAATAAAGTAGGCCAAAAAAATCACAAAGTCTAAATAAGAAAAGTTTTGCAAAGAAAATATAAGTCCCAATTATATGAGGTACCAAGAGCAGTCAAGTCATAGAAACAGAAAGTAGAACGGTGGTTGCCAGGGGTTCGGGGAAGTGGGATGTGGGGAGTTATTGCTTAATGGGTGGGGGTCCAGTTCGGGAAGAAGGAAAGGCTCTGGACGTGGGTGGCGACGGCGGATGTACAACAGTGTGAATTTACTTAGTGCCACTGAGCTGTATGGTAAATGGTAAATTTTGTTATGTATATTTTACCACAATAAAAAAACTGAAAAAGATAAATCACATGTAAAAATTTGTACGTATTATTAAACCAAATTAACACATATGGAAATTATTATTCTAAAATAGACTGGGAAATATTTAGAATTAATAGTAATCTAAAATTATATCATTATGTAAATAATCTGATGAATTACAGAAAATCATTATATTTATTTTTCAGGTGAAGCAACAGAGGCAAACACAAGTGAAGTCCCTGGACCCCAAATCACAGGGTGAGAAGGTGACAGAGCTTGGAGACTCGCTGTAGAAATTTATTCTTAAGCACTGTGCTACATTGCTTTCTTGGAGATCATTTCTTTCTATTAAGAGCTTAATATGGGTAAGATATTTTTAAAAGCACTTTACATGTATTATATACTTAATAGAGGACTAGGTTACTCACCACAGCAACTGTTAAATAAATGCATTAACCCTTTAATTCTCATATCAGTTTTATGATATGAGAATTAAAAGGCACAAGGCATTTCAAAATGTTAGCTCCGTGTCCAACATACAGTACACATGAAGTATATACCGTTATTAATACCACCTTTAGTTATTTCTACCAAATATTCTATTGGTCATATTCTAACATCATTGTCAATAACTCAGGAAAATATATTATTTGAATCTTATGAATATTAATTTATTTTAATAAATCTCTTTCTGTTCTTAGTGTATTTTTCATCCTTATTTTTCAAGGTTTTGTTATCAATTATATCTATGGAAGGTTTAACTACTCCAAGAATTTTTATCATAAGTTTCATTAACATAATGACTGTCTAATTCACTGATATATTATTATTTATTAAGAAAAATGGTGGATGATTCTTTGAGTAGGAAAGTTAAAAGTCTATTCATAATACACATATAGGCAACATATGCTATATTTTAAATTGTGAAATTTTAAGTTGAATTGAAATACTAATAAGCATCATGGTTGCTCTCTTTCTATATATAAGCTATTATGTTATAAGGATAAGAGTTTTATCCTATATAAGACACAACTAACTTTAAGTCAAGGTTAGCAAAAACAGTACACATTCACTATATACTAACAAGGTGAACTGTGACATGTGTCCACTTTAGCTATGATGGAGGATAGCTTTCATTTTAACAAGCTGGCTTTTTAGTTTGAAGGTAGAAAGTATTAGGCCCATTTTCTCCCATAACATTCTTTTCTTTTTTTAATATATTTTTTATTGATTTGAGAGAGAAGAAGAGAGAGAGAGGTAGAAATATCAATGATGAGAGAGTCATTGATCGGCTGCCTCCTGCACGCCCCCAACTAGGGATCAAGCCCACAACCGGGGCATGTGCTCTGACAGGGAATCGAACTGTGACCTCCTGGACCCTAGATCAATGCTCAACTGCTGAGCCACGCCCGGCTGGGCCTCCCATAATATTCCTAAGAGAAAGAAACTAAAGAAGGAATCAAAATAGCAGTTTAAATAAATTCAGGCAATTCAACTACATCACCATATATATGTTCTTTGGAAAAAAATACTCACATTCTTCTAGCTCACAGATTAAAAATGCCACAATGATGGTTGCCAGGAGAGAGGTAGGTAGAGGGATGGGTGGGAAAGGTGAAGGGGAATAGAATCAATAATAATGTGATAATTTCTCACAATGACAGAGGTTAAGAGACTTAATGTGGTGAGCATTTAGTAAGATATATAACTGTCAAATCACTGTGTTGTACTCTTGAAACTAATAAATATTGTATGTCAACTATACTTAAAAAATTGTAAGATTTCTAGCATGAATAAGTTTACAAGCTTACCCTTCAAATGATAACTACGACTATAACCAAAGCAGCAGCAATATTTATACATATAATTACAAGTCTAAATCTTCTCCAATATTTACACCTAGAATCACATTCAGTCCTGTTTTTTAATCCACTCAACAACCCTGTCTTTTGATTGGAGCATTTATTCCATTTACATTTAAAGTAATTATTGATAGGTATGTAGTTATTACCATCTTATTATTCAAATTTTATCTTTTTCTTCTTCATCTTCTTAAAGAAGCCCCTTTAACATTTCTTGCAATACCATTTTGGTGGTGATAAACTCATTTAGCTTTTTCTTGTCTAGGAAGCTCTTTATCTGCCCTTGAATTCTAAATAATACATATGCTGCCTACAAGAGACCTATTTCAGATAGAAAGACACACACAGACTGAAAGTAAAGAGATGGAAAAAGATATTTCATGAAAATGGAAACAAAAGGAAAGCTGGCGTAGCAATACTTATATCAGACAAAATAGACTTTAAAATAAAAGTTATAACAAGGGAAAAGAAAGACCCAGAAATTCCACTTCTGTGTATTTATCTGAAGAAACCCAAAACACTAATTCATAAAAACATAGCAACATTATTTATAATAGCCAAGATATGGAAGCAACCTTACTGTCCACTGATAGGCAAATGGGTGGAGAACAGATCGTACATATATAGAATGGAATATTATTCAGCCATAAAAAAAGAATAAAATCTTGACATCTGCAGCAAAATGGATAGACCTAGACAGTGTTATGCTAAGTGAACTAAGTTAGACAAAGGACAAATGCCATACAATTTCACTTATATGTGAAATTTAAAAAACAAAATAAATGAACAAATGAAACAGCATCAGACTCATAGATACAGAGAACATTTTGATTATTACCAGATGAGAGGAGGCTTGGGAGGATGGGTGAAAAAGGGGAAAGGATTAAGAAGTGAAAATTGCCAGTTATAAAAACAGTCATGAGGATGTAAAGTACAGCATAGGGAACAGAGTCAATAATATTGGAATAATTAAGCAGTGTCAGATGGGCACTAGACTTATCTGGGTGATCACTTCGTAAGTCATATAAATGTCTAATTACTATGTTGTACACATGAAACTAATATATATATATTATGCCAACTATAATTGAAAAATAAAATAAAAATGTTTAAAAAACAGAATTTCATTCAGTACATCCTTTGACTTTCCTCATCTAGCTTATTCAGTCTTTCAGCTTCTTTCTCTACTCCAGAACAGCATCTTGAATTGCCCACATACAACCTTTGCAAAGGCTCAGCTAATGAACTTTCTCTCTTTATTTTCCCTCCACAAGGCTAGAAAATTTAAGTATCTTCTCCACAGAGAATAAGTTGGTACAAGAAAGGGTTGAAATTCATTCCAAACAGTCATTCCATTAAGCGTGAGTTCTTATTGTCGATGCTACACAGCAGTTAAGGATAAAAGTGAAAGTAAAACCAATGATAATCACCAACACAGAATATTATGTTCACATTGGAGTTACATTTCAACAAAATAATTGTTTTGAATATTAATAGTAGATTACTTACTAAGAATTTTTCAAATAAATTATCAAATGGCTGAGAAACTAAAAGACAAAGAGATTTTTGCTGTGGTTCAGCTCCAGACTGAACCTTCATCTACTTCTTGAATGTAGCATTTAAAAACATAGATCATTGCCCTGGCTGGGTGGCTTAGTGGGTTGGGCATCATCCCATGCACCAAAAGATTGCAGACTTCATTCCCTGTCAAGGCACACACCTAGGTTGTGGGTTTGATCCTGGCTGGTAGGCATACTGGACGCAACCGATAGATGTTTCTCTCTCACATTGCTGTTTTTCTTTCTTCCTCTCTCTCCAAAAATCAACAAAAAAAGAATCGGTCATTTTTTTGCACTGCATAAATACAGCCACGGTTTGATAAAATTCGGTTTTCTATTTAGTTTCTGAAGCATAATAAAATTTCAATTGTTCCTGTTTACATTTTCAGAAAGATGTATGCACACTTATGCGAAGCTTCTATAGTATAGTTTTGTGGGGTTTTTTGTTTTTAAATATATCTTTATTGATTTCAGAGAGAGGAAGGGAGAGGGAGAGATGGAAACATCAATGATGAGAGAATCATTGATTGGCTGCCTCCTGCACACCCCTGTTAGGGATTGAGCCCACAACCCGGGCATGTGCCCTGACCAGGAATTAAATCACCACGATCTTCTGGATCATAGTTCAATGCTCAACCACTGAGCCATGCTGGCTGAGCTCTAATAAAGTCTTGAGGTTTAACAAATTTGTGGGCTACTTTGCTATTTGTTACCTCAGGTTCACCTGAACATAGATCTATACTTTTGTGGTTGTATTATCTTGTATTATACTCTATTATGTTTTTATATTTATATTTATATTATTTATATTTATATTTATACTTATATTTATATTTATATTATTTATATTTATATTTATAAAGGTTTTCTATTTTGTGAAATGTCAGGGCACAAAATAGAAATGACTCAACATGTTTTAAAAATATAATCAGATTTGAGATTACATGATCACATCAATACAGTTGAAAGTTTGGGGCTATTTCTAGATTAATAACTGTCAGTCATGCTTTCATTCAAATGCTACTTCTTTATGGAAGCCATCCATAATCACCCATGGTACTGCTCCCTTCTCTAATATGTATCACATTAAGCTGTTTATTTACTTAAGAAAATATGTCAATAATTTAAATGACTATATTCATTTGTATGTCTTTTTCTTTCACTGTAACGTAAACTCCACACACAGCAAGATCTTGTTTCTGTTTTCACCATGGCATACTGATCTAGAATATACCTGTGGGGCTCATAAATATAGAGTCTATAATAAATGCATAAATAAATACCATCATTATCATCACTTTTTTATTATTACTTATTAAAATGATGTAGGCCAGAGAAATAAAATAAAATAACATAGTAAACATTGACTATGCAATTTCATTCCTACTTGTTTTTAATATTTTTATTGATTTTAGAGAGAGAGGAAGGGAGAGGAGAAGCAGATAGAAACATCGATGAGGGAGAAACACCCATTAGCAGCCACCTATATGCTCCCTCCCCGGGATGAAGCCCACAACCCAGCCATGTGCCCTGACCAGGAACTGAACTGGCAACCTTTCGGCGTGTGGGACGGTACTCAACCAGCTGAGTCACAGCAGCCAGGGCTCCACTTGTGTTTCATTGGACAATGAGATTCTCTGAGATAATATAAACATTTTAGATACTAAATTTTGAAACAAAAAACTCCTAATTAATTTCTCATATGTAAAAACATTTAAAACAAAGTATTCTGAAAGATGTGAAATCATAACATCTACTCAAGAAAAATCCTAAAATATCACATATCCTTATAAATTCAGGATTCAATGAAATCAATTAGCTTTCTTTTTATTTAGTTAAGTATAGCTATGCAAAAGCATGTGAAATGAGAACCAAAAATGGAATTATGATACTTTGATATACCATATTGATTTTAACTATAAAATTATTTGTCATGCAAACTTGAATTTGGTAAGTTTCCATTTGTTTGTGAATTCCTGAAGTAGGGTGAATTGATATATTACTCACTGTTCTCTATGTAATCAGAGAAACTGCAATCAAATGTGGCATTCTTAAATCCAATCGTCATGTGCAGGCCTTATGAAGAGTCAGAGTAGGCAGCTGAGTATTCCATATGATTTGAAAGCATTGAAAATTATTTTACTTAAATGATCTTCCTCATTAACTTTCTTTGTGCACAAAATTTCATCTTTAAAAATCTCTTGGGGTTTAACTTTAGTTTTCACATAATATTTTGAAGTATGTCTCTTCTATATTTTACAAATGCTCTTTGAAGGTCCATCAGGGATTCAGGGAGGACTTCCCCCTTATACCCACCTAGAGAACTGATTTCCTATTTCAGGGAAGTTTTTCCTATCATGAAATTACTATTTAATACATAAAGAAGGGAAAAGTTGCCCTTGTAGGTGGACAGATCAGCCAAATCATACCTGGCAATAAGTGGTCTCTCATGTTGCAGATAGACAAAAGTCATATGCCCTTAAAGGGGATTAGTTGACCAAAATTAGATGCTAGAAGAAAGATTGTGAGTAGAAGGAGAATCCACACAATAAAAATCTTATAATATATTTAAGAGAATATTCAGTCTATCTTTCATCTTACTAAGGAACTAAGGATCCAAGAGATTGTAATTTGCTTATAGCAATGCAGTTCTAGATGAGAAATTACACCCACATTTCCTGACAACTGTCTCTTTTCTACTATGTACAGCTATTTTCTATTCAAATTAGAGAGGGGAAAAAATGCTGTTGGACTTTAATTAATCTTTTTTGTTTTTATATGTTCTTATTTTATTGTTGTTATAATAAAACTCATTTTGAATGAATTACCCATCAAAATGAAGCAACATATTTAATTTGTTAAACAAACATAAAATAATAAAACCTCATTTACTTAAACATTGTCCTACTTTCCAGCTTTAATTTGAATAATAAATGTAAAATTTTCAGTCATCATTTACCATTCCTCTTTTGTCCTTTGCTTTACACTTAACAATTAATACTCTTTAGCATACCATATGTTTTCCTTATATGTTATATTTCTTGTCCATTCCCTGCATCTTCTACCAGAATTAAACTTTATGAAGGCACAGATTTACTGATTTTGTTCCTTGCTATGTTTCAGGTGCCTCCAACAATTTGGCATATAGTCAGTATTCCATAATATATTCTGAATGAATAGATGGATGAGGTCTGAGACAATAGAAGCACAATCTTCATTAAACTAAAATGTTAACGGTGGCACTCTTACCACTAATACATATCATTTCTAATGCCAGACATAATCATTGTATAGGGCAAAAGCAAATGTTCCAAACAGGCAGTGTCAAATGAGTCAAAGAAATCCCATAGAACACGATAATTTTAGAGAATAGTAAATTTCACCTATTTTTATCTTTATTCTTGAAAGTATAACAGATGTCCCCTTTTTTCTCCATTGTCCCTCTCCACCCTGCCCTTGCCCTGCCCCCCATCAGGCCTTCACTGCACTATTACCTGTGTCCATGGGTTACCCGTAGATGCATCTAAGTTATTTGGCTAATCTCTTCCCAGGCCCCACCCCACTCCCAGCCTTCCCTCTGAGATTCTCCTATCTGTTCCATGCTTCTATGTTTCTGGATCTATTTTGTTCAACAGTTTATCTTGCTCATTAGATTCCACGTATGAGTGAGATCCAGGAACCCCTAGTACACTGCTGGTGGGAATGCAGACTGGGGCAGCCACTATGGAAAACAGTATGGAGGTTCCTCAAAAAATTAAAAATGGAGCTGCCTTTTGACCCAGCTATCCCGCTTCTAAGACTATATCCTAAGAAACCTGAAACACTAGTCAGAAAGAACTTATGCACCCCTATGTTCATAATAGCAACGATCCGGAAACAGCCCAGCAGTAGATGAGTGAATAAAAAAGACGTAGTATATTTACACAGTGAAATACTAGGCAGTTGTAGAAAGAAGGAGACAGCATGGAGGAACTTGGAGAGTATTATGCTAAGTGAATCAGTCAGAGAAAGACAAAGCTCATCTTAAATGGGCCTGTTCCTTTGTAGTCCAAATGCCCTTCTTAAGTATGTACTATTTCAGAGCTTCTAGAATTACATGGTCACTGACTGCAAGTTTTGTAGGATATGTTTGTCCATATTCCACTTTTATTGTTTTCAAAGTTTTCTAAAGAATAAAAGATAAATATATATATATATATATATATATATTCAGTATCTAGATACTCTTCAGTAATATCTAGATACTCTTTAATTAGCTATCTTGAACAGAAAGGTTTGGTTTAAAGTATTAAATTAAAAAAAAAAAAAAGAATCCAGAGAGCAATTAAAGGTAAAAATAATGTTAGATTGTCTGGTGAAAGTTGAAGATTACTTGATATTATTCCAGTTTTAATAGTCTCTATTATTTAATTGTCTAATACAAATTTGTCAGTAACCCAGTTTTGACATAAACATAATTTAAAGCCTTTGGTCTTCATATCTCTTTACAAATGAGAATAAATAATTTGATTTTTGAATGCAGTGTGTGATCACATGTATCACAATCAATACTTTTTAACCTATCTATAATGATAAAGTTCACTGTTTATTATAAATGTATATAACCATGGTGTCAGTTTTCTAAACTTATTAAGAGAGAGAGAGAGAGCTCTTTCAGCAATACAGTAAATCAGTATCTGATTTGATTTTGGTTAACTGCTTAACATTTCAGCTTGTCTTCAATCAACATAAAGCTTGTCTAATTCATTGGCTCTAAATGATTTAAGATTTTTATGGCATATAAAGAATGTAATTTAAAATGTAATTGTATTGAACATGGGTTAACAATCTTATATGTTAAAAAAGGAAAGTTGAGGCAGTCAATTACATAAATTAGCCCTTAATCATGAGCTAGGCTTTTAACACTAAAATGCTAGTTACAAGAAAACCAACATCTCCAACATCCTCAAACTTATGGTGCATAATCATGATAGCAAGACTATAAATAGAACCCTGATTATGAAAGAAGCAGTTACAGGTAGACTGTATTCTAGACAATTCTATATAACATAAAAAAAATAAAACTTCAAATAGTTGCAGTAGACCAAAAAAATATATAAAGTGATTAGAAGACTGAGGTCATTCATTGTAGGTGTAAATGGTTTCTACAACTAAATAAGTCTACATTATTATACAATCAATTTTATAGTAAATCTCTATTATCATTAATTTTTAAAATTATGTTACATTTTCCCTTTAGGTTTGAATGCAATTTTATAATTTAGAATATATTTTTAAAAAGTTTCTGTATCTTTATTGTTGAAAATATTACAGATGTCCCCTTTTTACCCTCATAGATCCCCTCCACCCTGCATCCACCCCATTCCCAGGCCTTCCCCAGACCAGTGTCTGTGTCTATGGGTTATGCTAATAAACACATAAGTTCTTAGATTAATTCCCCCCACTCCCCCCTCCCCACATTTCCACTGAGATCTCTCAGTCTGTTCCATGCTTCTATGTCTCTGGATCCACTTTGTTCATCAGTTTATTTTGTTTATTACATTCTACGTATAAGTGAGATCATGTGGTACTTGTATTTTTCTGACTGGCTTATTTCTCTTAGCATAATACTTTCTAGTTTCTTCCATGCTGTGCCAAAGGCTAAAAGATCCTTCTTTTTTACAGCTGCATAGTATTCCATGGCATAAATGTGCCACAGCTTTTTTATTCACTCATCTACTGATGGGCACTTAGGCTCTTATTCCAGATCTTAGCTATTGTAAATTGTGTTGCTATGAACATAGGGGTGCATAGGGGTGATTGGTGCTTTGGGTTCCTTAGGATATATTCTTAGAAGTGGGATCACTGGATCAAATGGCAGGTCAATTTTTAATTTTTTGAGGAACCTCCATACTGCTTTCCATAGTGGCTGCAGCAGTCTGCATTCCCACCAGCAGTGTACTAGGGCACCCTTTTCTCCACACTTGCCCTGTGTTGATTTGTTGATGGCAGCCATTCTGACAGCTGTGAAGTGATACCTCATTGTGGTTTTAATTTGCATCTCTCTGATGATTAGCAACTTTGGGCATTTTTTCATATGTCTCTTAGCCCTCTGCATGTCGTCTTTGGAGAAGTGTCTATTCAGGTCCTTTGCCCATTTGCCCATTTTTTAATTGGATTATTTGTCTTCTTTTTGTTAAGTTGTATGAGTTCCTTATATATTTTGGATATTAACCCTTTATCAGATGTGTCTTTGGCAAATATGTTCTCCTGTACAATGGCCTCCCTTTTTGTTTGCTGATGGTTTCTTTTGCTGTGCAGAAGCTTTTGAAAATTCAATAGAGAAATCAAAGTATTTTGGCTTTACTTAATAAATAACAATAGTGAAAATAAGGTAAATACTAAAAAATTATTTTTCTTTTGTCTTCTTTTCTTCTTGCCTCCTTCCCTCCCCATTTATCCCTCAAACATTCAAACAATATTTATTATAAACAAATTATATAAAATTCTACTTGGTACTAATGCTATAAATACAAATGAGACAAAACATCTCATAAAGCTTATAGTGGAGAATCTAGAAATATTGTCTAATGCTATTTTAAAAATTATATAATTAGTATATTATTATCAAACATCTCTTCTTTTACACTTATGGATGATAACTGTAGGGTTTTAAAATATGTGCTTTTCAAAAAGCCAGTAAGAATGGTTTCTAAACCAAGCACAAACTACATGATTGACAACAGCATGCTCTTTTCTCTTCTTCACTAGGCCCTGTGGAGGAAGAATGTCGGTGGAGTGTCTAACTCACGAAGTATTTCTAGCACATAGCACAATGCCTAGTACATAGTAGCTACTCAATAAACATACATTTTACAAATAAATGATTTCCAAAATTTGAAAATCTTTTTAAGACCTTGTGAGAATGCAACTATTATATATTTTAAACTTGTTTTATATCTTAAGCTTGGATAGATTAAGTCTCTTGGTATATGTTTTGGTAACAACTCATAATTTTCTAATATGGTATTTGCTATATTTGCTAATTACTAAGTAACTTATTATTATTATTTCACTTTCTGTTTAAGGTCAAAACACATCTACTTAGTTCATTGGATTGTCTCTGTTAAATATAATATTCCCAGAATCTATATTAATAGCTCAGAAAATGTTAAATTATTTAAAGAATTACTATGCTTCAGCTTACTGTAGGCTAATACAAACCATAGTCAATTTTTGCATGGTTTTTGTTATGTAGCCACACTATCTTAGGAGGGTAACATCATAAATTTTACATGATTTTTATGGACTTTTGATTTTTTGAAACTGAAAACTTATAAGGATCAGCAATCAACAATGAAGTTAGTCCAATTAATTCTAATTTTGCTTCTATTAGATTATAGACACTTAAAAATTTTTTTTTTCTTAAATTAAATCTATGATTTAAAAAGTTATTTGTTATTAAAATAAGATACACTAATCTTTAGGCAAGAAATTATATAGTTAAAGAAAAGGTAAAACTTAGTCTTCAATAAAGCTTTAAACTAGAGATGCTTTTACTAGAGATATTTTGCATTTTAACATCTAAAAAAATAAAGAGTAAGGTAACCTTTGAGAGAAAAAAAGAGAAATGTCATCTTTATTGCCAATAGGACACAAAAACATGACGGATTTTTTATTGGTATATTTAGAAAACTGATGACAAAGGTGTCTTGTCGGTGAATGCTAATGGTTGAATCTCCGTGAGCATGTGGGCACCGCGCACGGCCGCAGGTGAGAGAAGCGCTTGCTTCGCTCCCAGCCTCTCATTCGCTTCTTTCTGCGACCCGCGGGCTCCCTGAGAGCCAGTTTGGTCGTGGCATTGTGCACAGCGCCTCACTTCCGCACCTGCACAGCTGCTATCTCCCTGGCCTATGAGCCAGGGTACTTATTTCAAATCCCACATCCAATGCTCCGCATTTTATTCTCTTGGCTCTTGTCATTTAACAAAGTAGTCTGATAAACTAAGTCACACAAAGCTGGTAGTGTATTTTTTCCCCTTTACATTTGTATATTCAATTTATTTATTTATTTATTTATTTATTTATTTATTTATTTATTTATTTATTATTAATTTTATTATTGTTTAAAATATTACAGATGTCCCTTTTTCTCCCCAATGACCCGTTCCACCCCGTTCCTTCCCCCTGCCCAGTCCCTCTCCCCACCATTGTCCGTGTCCTTGGGTTGTGCCTATATGCATATAAATTCTTTGGTTACTCTCTCCCCCTCCACCCACCCGCCCTCCTCCTTCCCTCTGACATTCATCAGTCTCATCTATGCTTCCATGTCATTGAATCTATTCTGTTCATCGGTTTATTAAGTTCTTTAGATTCCACGTATAAGCGAGATCATGTGATATTTGTCTTTCACTGCCTGGCTTATTTCACTTAGCATAATATTCTCCAGGTCCATCCTGTATATTCAATTTAAAAGCAGATGTGTAAAAGTGATACTAACTTAAATTAGTGTAGCAATAATCAGGCAAACACATGGATTTTTCTGTGGGTAGATTGAAGGCATTTCAGGCAGGGCAGGATTTTCATTGACTTTCATATTCTGAGTCCTAGTTGCCCATCTTATTTTTATGCTTTCTTTAATTTGTCAGAAACAAAATATGTAATTTAGGAGGCCTACTTATTAATCCCCTTGACCAAAGAATACAGACTTTAAATTTTAAAAAGCCGTTTTATGAAACAGTTTTAGAAACAGAAAGGAATGATGCTTATGTTTAAACTGACTAATTTAAGGCATGTTATATTTATCACCAAGAGTGCAACGACTGCCAAGCTTGTCAGAACATTGCTGTGATGTGATTGTGTGAAGCTGCCACTGTGCTACATGTGAGGCCTTTGAGAAGGTTACTCAGAGATTCTTAGTACTTATGAATCGTCATTGCCATTACCTTTGGAATAATAGTTTAAGCCTCCTGGTAAAGAAGTTATATAGTATCAACATTTGAAAGAAAACTAAAAAACTCCCCCTGCTGGCAGAATTTACTGAGCAATTTATCTACGCTACACAAATATTTTTGTAGGCAACAGAAAGGGGAAAAATGATAAGAATCAATCAGTTGCCCAAGGAAATAGAAAAATCAGAAACCAATCAGCAAGTTAACTGCTCTGGGCAGAGTGGCTTTCTTATGGCTGATAGGTAATGATACAGGCAGAAAAACAGGCTTGCAGGTAAGTAACCCTCATTTTTCCAAAGGCAATACACACCATCTATTACACTGTCATGATGCCATAGCTGGAGGCTCAGAGAGCTCTTAAGTTGTAAATAGATTTTGGATCATGGTTAACGCCAAATGACTTCATTCTTGAGGCAGATTACAGATAGAAATTTTTCCAGGAAGGTTTGATGACAAGGCTAGCTAGTTGTAATTTTCCACTGTTGTAACATTTTGACCCTTAGAAAAATGTTGAATTAATGCTTTTTGACCCTTTTTTTATTGTCAGATTTTTTATTGTTGTTAGAGCAGCAGCGTCTTCTCAAACATCTAAGATTTCCATGATCCATCTAAACGATTTTCAACATTAGCTTTCAAAAACAAATTTAATATGGAGCATATTTAACAAGCAAGGCATAAATTGGAGCTGCTATCTTAGTGATATTTTAACAGAAAACAAAATTTTAATCCAAAGGCACTCAACTTAGAATTTCAGGCATTTGCACATATTTAAATATATGGGGTTATTTGGGTCTGTATCAGTTTTTTTACAAGATATTATTTCTAGAAACATGCTCTTATGTTCAAGAGTTTGGGAAACACGGCTTAATGTATATTTGTTAGTGTCCCCAATGTACATCAGTATGTGAATTATCTGGGGTTTATAAAAAAATATCTATGTTTGATACAGCTTTCCCCAACATATGGCCATGGAGTTTTTTAAATGTAAATTCTTATAGCATCTTAGTAAACATTATTTGAGAATACTCACATAGAAAAAAAGGACGTTGACTTCTCTTTGATTATATTTAAACCAACATATTTTTCTAAGGAACAAAGGCACACTAAGATAACTGATAGTTTTTTAAAAATCTGTGCAGGTAGTTAACAGTAGGTGTTAAATTATGATGTGTTGCCGTATGTAAAATTAATTTTAGGTATTCACAATAGCTATTCTCACATTTACATTTTCTTCACAAATATTGTACAGTATATGTATAGTTTATGAAAAGCAATATGTGATGATGAAAATCAGCCTTTCTCCATCTGAAATATTACAGAGATATGAGTCACAGGAGAGCAGAAACAGGGGTATAGATTGATGGTGCGCTCAAGGGCTCATAAGTGAGAAAGAGTATTTCAGTCTCAGGGAAGTAAGGATGGCTCAGCACAGACAGGTATAGGCTACCATGCCTGCTGGTCTAATGTGTAGTTTGCAAGTGGGATGAAGACTTAAAGAGAGGCAGTGATCAGAACATAAAATGATTTGCATGCAAAAACAAAATTTTGGAAGTCACCTCTAATCTGTAAAGAGGAGTCTTTTTTGTGCAAGGGGAATAACTGAGGAAAAATACAAGTGTTCATGGCCTGCATTTTTCTCCTGCAAATTAGAAGAGCTTTATTGAATTGCATGAATAATATATGTTATTATAACTTGGATGATCTTTTTGTGAAGTAAAGGATGTTACTGAGAAATTGGCACTGCTCTTTAATAATGAAAATTAATATTAATATCTAGAAATACTTTAAAATGAACAACACAGGAACAGGCTTATCATTCATTCCTCTCATTTGTTATTTGCTTCAGAATTTAACTGGCAGGCTCACAGGCATGATCTCTTTGCATGCTCACTGCAGAGAAAACTACAGTTGAAGTTTAGACACTGCAACTTACTCCTCAGTCTCACACAGTGTAAAGATTCAAACTGATTCCTTTCAATGCAGCATTTTTTGAGCAGCTATTGAGTATAAGAGCACTGGGGATAGAGCAATAAATATAATAGCCCTCCTTCACCCTTTCCATAGTCTGGACTTTTTATTTTGTAGGTGTAGATTCTCAGTCCACTTTGGCTCCCCTGAAGCGTCATTCCACTGGTGATCCCTTGAAAGGGCCCATTGCTAGGGCATCTTTACTACCACTGCACGGTTCTCCAAACCCTAGACCCAACCCCCAGCAAGGGAACAGCATTGTCCATTCACAGGCTGAGCATTTTGTTAAACAAAATCCCTTTTGTTAAAACCCTCATTCTCAAATTTGTGGTTACAGATTGGTTGTACCACACTCACTCTGTCCCCAGTGCTTTTCCTTTGCAAAAGTCAATTCTGCCCCTGAAATTATATTGCAAAAGCTAAAAAGGTTATATGTTCTTGGTGGGCACTGAATTTCTCATTTCTGTGCTGCCTGAAGAACAATTTGTATGTACCAGGGGTGCACTGTAACTTAGAAAGATAATTGAAGCTTATTTATGATAAATATTCA